>NC_137923.1:31570552-31715552 GCF_963457725.1 Sprattus sprattus | reverse complement strand
GGCTGCATCTGGAGGCATGGCTGGCTCGGGGCAAGGCTTTCCCCCATCATCCCATGAGACCACAACATGGGGAGAAGGAAACCCATTCCCCAACTCCCTTCTGTGTTTCTCTGCCTCTGTGCTTTCCCCAAGTATTTCTCTCTTTTTCATCTTTCCATCTTCTCTTTTCCTTGTCATTCTCTCCTTTCCTGACATTCTTTTTTTATCTCTCTGCATTTCTAGAGACACCCCCCCAGGCGAGAGGAGCAGCCTCTCTCTATTATCAAACAGTGAGGTAAAACCACTCTTTGAGGTGTGTTTTCTATGAGCAACTACTTGTGGCATCATCTTTAAATTGTGGATATGGTTGTCTGAATAACAGATAAACACATCCAGGCCCGCCGACAGGGGGGGACAAACGGGTACGTTGTCCCGGGCCCTGGACTGGCCCTGGAATGGGGGGGGGGGCCATAACTGGACCCCCATGAAGTTGGGATTAATTATTGTATGTATACTTCAAAATGTGTTGATTTAGAGAAGAAAAGTGCTTTATTTGCATTCAATTAATGATTCCTAGATTGTTTGCCTTCATTGCCCTTGAAAAAATGGCCAATAACCCCCTATCACCCCTATGCCAAAATGGTTTGGTCTTTGGAGAAGAAAAAAGACGACATCATTCCATTAGTGGTCAGTGCGCGAGTCGATTCAACATGCACAAGTCAGGAGCCCTGAAAAAGAAAGAAAGGCGAAAAAGAGAGGAAGAAGCCGAAAGCCTGAGGAGATCTCTTTATAAATATTTCAGAAAAGACTCAGGTGATGCTGCAGGTACCAGTAAAGGCAGCTGTGCAGCAGAGCCAGGTAAGACACGGCCAACTTAGTCCCGTCGTCAAGTAACACAGGGACAGGTGGCGTGTCAAACATATTAGCGCAGCACCACATGAGCAAGTCACACGGAGATCAATATCAGACAGACAGGGGGCATTGAATAATTTGATAACCACAACGGCTTTATTACACTGTGTTTCATACGCCTATATCTAATTGAATCTTAGAATATGCACATTACCCCGCAAATAGGCCCATGTCCAAATCAAATGTTTCAGGCAGGCACACGCTGCGCACTCCAATCAGGCTGAATTGATTTGAGAATCATCCCGTCAGCTGAATTACAGCCAGTGTAACGCGGCTCATGGTTTAAAATAAGCCAGTGGCATGGCAACATGTGAAATTGCCATTTAGATAGAGTTGGATGTAACGAATGGGTTATAAACGTGACATTTTGGGGTAGCCTGTAACTAAGGCCCAATCCCATTTCTAATCTCCACCCCTACCCTTACCCCTACCCCTTTGCCCTCGCTTTTTCAAACGGAGCCATAACGGAGGGGTAGTCGAAGGGGTTTAAACTCTAGCCTTACGAATTGGGATAGCCCTTCAACACTTACGTACGTCATCAGTACGCTGCGTCAGCTGTTACGTTACCGGAGAGCGACAGCTGTCACTCACCAGACATAAACAAACATGGCGCCTGCAGCTGTTATTTACACAATGCAACATTTCATCAAACAAGTTTTAAAATCATGAATTACAAAGAAAATACTTTCATTTGTGTGATGCTTTCCCTGCTGTTTCCGACATTTTTAAATGGACTTGCGCGATGTTTCTTCTTTAATGATCACGGGTTCGCAATGCATTGAGGGAAATCAGTCTACCCCTCCGTTTGAAGTGTGCCCTCGGAAAATCTCCGTTTGGAGGGGTGGAAAGCCCTTCCCCTCTCCCCTACCCCTCTGTCTTAACGTGAATTGGGACAGCCCTACCCCTCCACATGAACGCGCAAAACGGAGGGGAAGGGGAAAGACGAAGGGGTAGGGGATGAAATGGGATTCAGCCTTAGTTTCTGATTGCCGTTAACTTGAAACTCGCCAGATGAATGGGTTCCGCCTTGTTCCCCAAACATTCTCTGGAAGTTCAGCGGACATACACGCGGGTCTGGCGATATATAAAAGTACCCTTGACATGATTCCCCTTGGTCAAGTGAAAAATGGTCGATGAAATGTGCAGTTAATGAGCTGAGCTGAGCTAAGTGAATGCAATAGCGTGAGTTTTATTGTGGTATGATTCTGAAAGCCATAACTTCACCCAGTCCATATCCATAGCCTATCCAATTAAAGTTGTAAATAATCCTTTTGGTTTATCCGTAATAAATGGGCTTGTCATCCCGACGTCATGTGTTTGGGAGCTGCACAAGAGAATTATGTGGTTGTGTTTCGGCGTTTGACAATTTTGGGAACAAAAAAAAAAACCTTAGATTTTTAGATTTTTTTTTTGGGGGGGGGGGGGGGGCATTGAGATAATTTTGTCCCGGGCCCAGCCAAACCTGTCAGCGGCCCTGAACACATCTGTCATTCCCACTACTCGTCCAGGCTCAATGCAATGTTGTTCCTTTGCCAAAAAGTAAGAAAATCCTTCACAGCACTTCACCAACAAGATCGCTTAAAGATACTATGTTGCATTCAAGCTAATTTGTATAAGTGCCAACTGGGATGCTGGTGGTGCTTTTCAGGTAGGGAGCTCGCTAGTTTTAGTTTAAAACTGTACAATGCTTCTGCATCACAATCTCAAAACAGAATTCCACATCAACCCATCAATATGCAGCAGCAATTACGTTTGTATAGATGGCCATTCATAGTCACATGATAGCCACATGGCCATCAGTAACATGAACATGAGTGTTAGAAATGTGATTGTTAGGAGTAAGCAGTATGCATCTCCTACATAGCCTGGTGGATGCGGAGTTGTTTACTCTGAACATCTTAACACAGCTGTGGAGGACACCACGCCACACAGTGCGGTACACACAGCACCTTTACACTCTCTAGAGCAAAGAGGGCCTGGAGCTCACTCTAAACAGCTAGGGGTTAAGAATGAGAGCAGAGAATGCACACTCTCCCTGCAAGTGTATAAATGCATTAACTGCACTGCGGTACTCACCACTGGACCTTCTTTTGTGTCACATAAAATAGTAATATAACAAGAAGCTGAGGAGATGCTTTTACCTGTCTGCCTTCCAAAGTGTACAGCCTCTTAACAGCTCCAGAGTCCAGCTTGATGGCATCGGTGATGTCATTAAGCACCTGTTCGAAGGAGTGGGCTGTCTTCTTGTTGAGGAGGATGCGGACAGCCTTGCGGGGCTTAACACCACTGCGGATGACTGTGACCAGTTTGGGCTTGATGAAGTCCTTGCCCTCCCGATGGTGCTCACTCTTAAGGGCGCTGAGTGATGAAAGAGAGCGCGACGTGCCTGTTTTCAGACCCACTGACCAGTTAGGATTCACATTCTTGGTGTAGTCCACCTTGCGGTAAGGCTCATTGGAGGCACATACGTAGCTCTCACCTGAAGAGGAGATGGAGACAGAGAGGCCATCAGTGAAAACACTTAAAGTGGTGTGTGGAGCAGTGCTAAAATCATCATGGACAGTGACAGTGGCTGAAGGGTCATTGCATGTCAAATCCATGCCACCCAAAATCTGAAAACTTTCCCTCATGACCTTTCATGTATACCCATACTGATGTCCTTTTCATGTATACCCAGATATGGGTACAAGCCAAACACCAAAAGTAAAAAAGTTGGCAATTTGAAATTAAGGCACATTAAGGCTTCTTGCAGTGTCCAAAGTGTGTTGTATCATTTTCGGACAACATTGAAGTTGAGAGTTTTGCTCATAATTAATTCACATATACATCTTTATTGGATCCATACTTCAACTTTGTGGCTCGATGACTTCAATCAATATCATTTTCGTTTTTCAATAACAACATATTGAGATCAGTACAAACATTGAAAAAGGACCACTTCTGTGGGAACATATCTGATGATGATATGTGATTTGGACTTATGGTGAAGGTCTGAAAATGACGTACATGGTAAAATAGCACAAATTGTACTGTAATGTTCCTAGGTAATTCCCACCATCGACACTCACCCTATGCACCCTACAAAATATTTGGGTCATTTTATTTATTTTATTATTTTAGACCTTCACCTGAGCTCCAAATGTAATTCTATAAAGTATGTTGGCTGTTTAAAAAACATGTAGGTACTTAATACAATGCATTCCAATATTCATTGTCAGTGGAAGAAACTCTTACTACAATGGTACACTGAAATCTGAAAAAATGTATTCAGATTGCATTAAATCCTAACTTCACCTATCTTTGTAATCATTAAAGATTTGTTTGCACTCAGATTCAGATTCTACAGGTGAACATCAGCCACAGTAGAAAATAAAAAAATGTCTATCCTCAAGAAGAAGTCAGTGTTACTTTTGGTATCGGGTTCTGAAGCTTTGCCTGTGTCTGTATCTGGAGAACGGGGGCCAGGTGGCAACTTCTAGTTGATTTGGTATGGAATGACCCTTAAACAACTGAAGAATCACTGATATAAGGAAAGAGCAGGAGGGTGGTTCAATGTTTAGTATGCCTGTGCTTAAAATAAACATTATTTGAATCTACGCATACAGAAAACTTGACAAAGGTGTAGACAAACCATAACAAACCAATAGGGTATATACCTCGGCTTAAAAGGCCCCAGTTTCATCGGGATATCTGATACTTGGCATCAGACCTTAAAAGATATTCGTTGCATTGCAGCAGAAGTGTTTTGATTCTGTGCCTGGCTTGTTCTAGTTTGTAGTCTTGTGCTGTGTCATGTGATGAAGGTGAAAGAGTCTATATTCTAGGCCACAGAAGGGCCGGCACTAATTACCCACACTGGTGGAAATCTACTGCGTAGAACTGTGGAACTAAGAAATACTGAGGTCCTCTGGATGGCTAGAAGGTTTCTCTCTCTCTCTTTTCTTCTATTTCTTTCCAGCATTGGATCGCCTCCAAAACAAAGTGTTTTCATTTTTGCTGGTATTCCATTCTGACAGTTAGTATGCGTTTTCTACCAGGGGAAACAATTTAACAGGACTAACAGGATAAGTACATTAAAACCTCTAAACCTTAGAGGCTGTCTGATTTGGCTTTTTGGTTTTCTTCACTATCACCATTCAGTGCATGCCTCTTTCTTGACTCATTCATGACTTAAGCAAGGATAAAGCAACTGTGAATTTCGTTCCCCTGTATCACACCCTGACATAATATAGACAAAGCTCAACACTTATCACAGGTGAATATAGTGCATGAGAATAATCAAACACCCCACTAACATATCAGTTAACGTTGTACGGTGTCACTAAAATGTGTATTGCTCATCCTATTAAAGACTGTGTTAAGGGTTTAGGTGCCTGGTTGTTTGTTGTGTTGAGTGTTTACATGTGCATGTGGACCTGTTGAGCAGCTGCAAAGAGACCAGAGGTGGGTCGCACTGAGTACAACAGCGCTACAGTGCTGCGACGACAGAGAGTAAACAGTTTGCTCTCTCGCACTCTCTTCCTGTTTTCGAGAGGTTGCTCCCACATCAGGAAGAGAACACTGATTTCTAAACACGGACTAACACAGGATGTGATGTAACAGAAATGAGCTGGAGATTCATCTCAGCAGTGATGATTTATCAGCTACATATTTAAATGTATCGTACAAAATGAATCATAATGCATTTCTGTGTTAAAACAATGCTTGTCTAAGGGCAATGGGAGACATATTCCCAGGGGCAGACACATCACACAACCAGTGACGGAGCTTGGATTCAGAACACACAGCGCTTTCAAAGCACACATACCACATGATGACTGTGGCTGTTGAGGCTCACATCACTACTTATTATTCATGGAATGAACTGCTGGACTTTGACCACAAAAAAAAAATTAACAACGAAAGTCCTGGTAAAGCAATACAAATATTCCAAGAAAGACGCTTTTGCTGAGAATAAGATGACTTAGCGCATGAGAGAGAAACATGTGAGTGAGGATGACGGCCGGAGATGAAATCAGACAGTTTGAGACTAAGCATGGAGAATGAAAAAGGAGATGAGTCTGACGGAAATACCAAGAAAAAATGAGTCAGTGAACAAGATGACAAATGATAAATAAACCAAAAGCCAAAAACGGTCTGATGCCACTGACACCACTGCATTACTGGTCTAACAGTTTGTCCTGGTAATGTACACCAACATGGAGGTCTTTAGCATGACAAGGAACACAAGTGACGTACAAAGAGCTGATACAAAGATGGTCTTCTGATCATTACCTCTTCATGTTGACAGTGCCAACATGACAACCTCATCATAAAGGTTGGTATATGTTCATGGCAAATAAAAAGGAAAAAGCGATTAAGGGATACTATGTAACGACAAAAAGAGAGGGAAAAGAAAAAATATTCCCATGGTGCCCATCTTTATCAGGCCAAGAAATTAACAGAAGCCTCATTTACCAGTGAAGTACCAGCTGAGGTCACTCCCACTGATGAGGGTGACTCTCAGCAGAAGCATGGCGTACCCTATATTAAACTACAGGACAAGTAAACTGGGAAAAAATGGGATATGGATGAGACAAACAGCTGTGATCAGGCCACACGTCACGGCTCCACTGAGTCCCCTCATTCTCTGGGGACAGGGGTCCCAGGTGTCACATCAACACAGAGGTTAGAGGGCACTTAATCAACACCCTCTACACACGCACTACAGCTGACCAGTTTCCCTCTGCAGTCCAGCTGAGCTCTAAACACACACCCTGCTCATGGTGATGCACAGAAAGACTGCTACCAGATGCAAGGGCTGAAAGCCACGGAATGGCAGTGAAGAAAATCATAGATGAAGCCATGAGCCTGAAAGGTCCAATAGTAAGATTAATAGCATTCTTTTATTGATTTTGTGGATGAAATGTTCCTCTCCTTCTCTGCTTCAAGGTTCTAACAGTCTTCAATCAATGGGTCGCAAGTGCTGCGCTGGGTCTTCTGTGGTAATTTCCCCCAGCCTATTAAGCGACCGAGTAGACCTGACCAAGAAACGCTGCAGCCCCCACTAGCCATACAAATACTGTTTAACTGCTTTACAGGGGGTGGGTCTGTATTGCATGTGCCTGCAGTTATCTGGAGAAGAAGTAGGGGTGGGTATTGCCAAAGAAGTCACGATTCGATTCGTATCACGATTCACATGCCACGATGCGATTCTATCACGATGCATCGCGATACTTGAATTATTGCGATGCATTGCGATGCATTGCGAATTTTCACTGAACACTGTTAGAAAAAAATGAAGCCATTACCAGTGGCTGACTGGCTGTGTATGATCTGGATAGTGTGTTCAATTGATAACTCAAAGCAACTCAGTTCATACATAGCTGTATTTATTTAAACGACTTTTGGAGGTTACTTAACACAAATATTATTATTACTGGATACACTGCATGTTTTGTTTATGAATGACTTGTCGCAGTATCGTGCGGCCGGAAATGCTTGATGTTCGCCAACCATTCATGCAATAAAAAAAAAATAAATAAATAAAATTAATTAATAATCGATACTTGGCGTCAACAACCGATGCAGTATATCGTGAAAATTAGAATCGCGATGCATCGTCATGACGATTATTTGGCACACCCCTAAGAAGAAGGTATGGATTATGTTGTTCACACCTCCCAAAAGGAGTACATATGGACAATGACCACTTAATCTGGTCTATATTATCAAATGTCTGGTCAAAATACAAATCAAGCAGCCATTTTACCTGACTCTTTATATTAAACTCACATGATTACATCACCCATGAGAGCTTTATAAATGGCATAATTTAACAGAAGCTATAAAACATTCTGTCAATGAACCACACACCACTTGTCTATGCGAGTGATATAATAGCTTGTGTGCTTCTAACAACAGAATGAAAGGAGGATAATTCAAAGGTCTGGCATAAATCTGACATCTTTTTAGCTTCCAGTGGACTGGACCTGAAAGCTCTTGCTCCCTGATATGAAAACCACATTTTATCGAAAAAGTATGTCATACATTATATTTGATGTGTGTACAAATAACAGATCTTACGCTAACCTGCAAAGGTGTGTAACAGTTTCATGAGATGGTTTTGGATGGTATCTAACTGAAAGAGAGCAGTTTCTCATTGCCCCTTGCTACTATCTCAGTGTTAGATATCCATCTCACAGCTATAGCTGATGACCCAAATCCATCCTTAAGTCTTCTGGGGCACTGAAAAGCCAAGGGAGCACTTGAGAAGGGAGAGAACTTGCACGATATAGAGATGAGTACTAACAGGGGGGCAGAGGAACTGGCACAGGGGAACTAACAGTGACCTCTAATGCTCAGAAACAATTCTGGAGGTTAGCAAGTAATGCCTACTACATTAGGAATACCTCCTTATTGTGACTATTGAAGAATGCACATAAATGTCAGGTTGACCAAGTGAGCCTGAAAAGGAGATACAAAACAAGAGGTATGCCAGAGTGAAAGAGATAAAAAAAGGATAAAGAGATGCATGCACTGTAAGGACTATGTTGAGCAAATAAAGATGCTTTTCTTGCTTAACTACTAACCCCTGTATATTTAAAGCCATGCAAATCACTGAGTGCTAGCAAATGTGCTGGGAAAAATGGTATCAAAGCAACTTTGTTCTTTTCTTATAACAGAAACAACATCCAAGAAGACTTCCAGTCAGGCTTAGAGCCACCCTTGTCAAAGTTGTTAATGACCTACTTATTGCACCCGATAATGGATGTGTTTCAATACTAGTCTTTCTAGATTTTAGCGCTGCTTTTGACCCTATAGACCTGAATATGCTACTACAGAGACTTGAGTACCATGTAGGCATTAAAGGTCATGCACCTGCCTGGCTTAGGTCCTACCTCTGTGATCGTTGTCAGTTTTGTACATGTCATAATGAACCATAACAGAGTCCCCCAGGGCTCTGTACTTGACCCCTTGCTCTTCTCTTTGTATGCTGACTGTAGGCTCTGCAATTAAAAAGCAAGGCATCAATTCTCATTCCTATGCTGATGATACTCAACTATACCTCTCCGTGAAGCCTGATGAAATAACCCCACTAGCTAAGCTTAAAGCTTGCCTTAAAGGTTTTAAAGTCTTGATGACAAACAACGCCTTGCTTCTGAATTCAGACAAAACAGAAGTTATGGTCGTAGGCCCCAATCATTTTAGGGCCACACAATCTATCCACCAACTCATCTCCAATGCGAAGTGTCGCTGTCCCCTGCTTTCTGCTGCCAGTTCTAACAATCGTGTCCTACTACACATAGCTTACAATGCATCACATATATTTGGATTGCCAGCCTGATTACACGTTTCTCTGCTAATATGATCACAATCATTTGCTTATTATATTAATATGAGTACATTACGACCCTCAATATGTCGTATGACCATTATATTTGCATACTGGAAATGTGAACACATTGCATACCCACTACTTTGAATGCTGGCTGTATCCATTTTAGCCAGTATAAATCTTGTATGTACCAAGTATATACGTCACATGTATGCTAATATGTTTATCCTGATGCAGGTATGTTCTCTCTCCTCCTCTCCTCCTCTCCTCCCTTATTTTTCCATTTTATTTCTTTACCCAGCCAGGCCCAAGCAGATGGGTCCCGCTTAGGAGCTGGGTTGCTAAGACTTGGCAATCTTTTCCCTCATTGTCAAAGGGGGCCTACCATGAAAAGTTTTGGGACCACTGCTCTAGAGGGTCAGGCTCTGTCCAATTGTCATTGGTGCAATATAAATACAATTTAATTGAGTTGAAATGAAATGCCACTGGAATCTGGTGCATCCTCAGCTTCATAGTAATGCACCCAATGCCCCCTTATAGGCTTTTTATGGCACGTGGTCACCAAGTGGAACCTCATAAAATGTACAAGAAGATAATGTGTAGCTTTTTAGAAAGGACAGAGGTGTCAAATGTGCTTGCATGCATACATATACAACCAGCTGTCTGACTGGTGCGCACACACACCCATATGCTTTCTTAGAAGCCAGATAATCAAAGAATGTACTGTGAATGAAATGTTGAACCTCAGGTGGCTGGCGGACACATTGATGATGTCTGTTATATCACTTCACTTACCTTCTACTAGTTCTTCGAGAGTCGTTATCTTTTTGGTTCCATCCACTGTGAATATGCTCCTTACACCCTGGGGCAAGTTCACATTATCCGAAAGCGAGCGTGTGAGTTCCATGAGTAGACCATCCAATGACCTAAACCGGTCATTAGACACCGCATACACCACACCCTTGAAGTATTTGTCTCCATTCCGATAAAAGCGAACTTTTTTCGCTTTCTTCTCTGTAGAGAGCGACTGCAATGTGCGCGTGCGGTAGAAGCTACAATGTGCACTGTGAGCTGGACTGGGCACGAGCCCATTGCCTCTGGTACCGCTTACAGTTGCCGACCCGTTCCCCCGTGAGAATCGACTGGCCTTATCTCGCTCCTCAAAATGTTCCCATTCGATACTTCGGTTTACAGACATCGTAGGCTAGTTTATCTTAAGTGAGCTTCGGTGGAGGTCAAAAGACAGTCCTCTGTAATGAGGGTTGAATATTATTGCCTTGGTGTCTGGGGTAACGGTCAATGAACAATGCCTCACCAGTCAGTTTGCTATGCCACCACGGTTTCCATGCGTTTCTGAATTCTGATCATTTGCAGTGTACACAGACTGTCTTCAGGTGAGAATTCTAGATAAGGACATACATCTCGCATTCGTTAACCTACTAGCGAGGTGAGGAAGAGGAAAGGACAGCTACAAAACGGAGCAGAACAGAAAGTAGTTGCAGTCTTTACTCACACATTCCACGGAAAGTGTTCTCCAGAAAAGCTATTCACCATTGGAAATTAAAGTATATACCAGGAACATCATCTTCAAAGCTGGGCAAAATCTGGAATGTCAGAGGAATGAAAAGAAAAAAATCCTCAGGAAAAACATTTAAATCAATTTGCAGTCTAACACAATGTCTCTCTTCAAAACGCGAGATGTGGGTAGGCTACACGCCAGAGGTAACGCGGGGATACATTGATGCGTAGCTAGACCGGTATCCACGACTTGAGTGCCAACAAGAGCCGCATGCCTGCTGCAGAAATAGTAAACGTCCTCTGTTCCCCACACCCTTTCTTTGACAACCGGCTTTGGTCAGGCACTAGGCAACAGCAATGGAAGCTGTCAGCCAAGTCGCTGCAGCCAAAGAAAAACGAGCATGTCCTCAGGGTCCTAACACCAACCATGTGAATGGCCCCTCATACTCAGCCGGCATTGTGTTTAAAAACTAAGTGCAATCTATCTATCCTATCTATCTGTCTGTCTGTCTGTCTGTCTGTCCTAGATTTTATGTAAGTGTAGTCATGAAAACAAGTAATTGATTTTCAAATATCACATGCCATTTTTTTTATTATATTTATTTTATAATTTCAGATTAAATAGATTTTTTATTGTACTGAGCAAGACATTATGTTGTAAACATTAAAGTTTTCTGCCTATACCTTGACCATTTGGGTAAAAATGGTTAAAAAACACATTATTACAGTGTAGTGGAATACTTAAGTATCATCCATATTAACTTTTTTGCACAATATGAGATTTTTGTGAAAAATACTGGTTACACCAAATGACATTAATCGGTTACACCAAATGACCATACTGCTTCTACAGCCAAAAAGCAAGCAATTGACACAGAAAAACAAATAAGTAATCGCCAAGGTAAAATGAATGAGATGTTTTAATATATTATCATGTTAATTTTCATATCACATTAAAAACATTAACCAAAACAATGAAGAAACAGGACCAAACTGATTTCAATTCATGCAATTCCCTGAGGAGGCTGTCATCCGCTGACGGATTTAGTGAAAAAATCAGGTTCAGCATGTCTGTACTACTTTTTCTGTCTGTCTTTTGGTCAGGTAATTTGCCCTTGCAGCAGGGTCTGCATTGACTGAATGCTTACCAGATATGAGGCATACCAGTCTATGGCGAGACACTTTTTATTTGATTGAAAGTGGCATCTGTTAGGTGACAAGAGGATAGAAAGCTTATTGTTTGCATAATTATCAGAATCAGAATCAGAGTTAGAAACAGATTTATTGTCAAGTAGGTATGCACCTACCTGAAATTCGCTCTGGTGCATGGGTGCATACAGTAAACATTAAACATAAAAACATAAAAACATAAAAACATAAAAACATAAAAAAACACATACACACACAATAAGTATTTCACACAATATAAAACATAGAAACACACTAAGTTCTACACATAACATAAGTACTACAGACACAGTAAGGAAACAGATATATATACAAAAAGAGTGAATATGAAGAAGTAAAGTGAGAGGTAAAATGCAAAAAAAATGCAGTGCAGGTGTTCAAAAGTGAGTGTGCAATTTGCAATGTAAAGGAGTGAAATGTGAGTTAACATAACTCAGACTTCGGGTGTGGGGCAGGGGCAAGAGTCCAAGACAGGTTGGGGTCCCGGGCCTTGTTGATGAGGCCAGCTGCAATTTAAATGTATGAATGAATGAACAAATAAATTATTAAATTGATAAAGAATGAATTAAATAAATAAATACTCCGCTGCGCGTTGTGGAGTTCTTTGCCCCGCAGCGTCCATTAACTTTGTAGAACTGCACAGCTCGTCGGCGGTTATCCCTTACATATTCATATACTGCAATATTAAATGAGATCTAGCATACACTTTAATGTGGTCAATAGATACCACAGAAAATGTAAAACTTAATCTACATTTCTGTTTTCAACCTGCTCAAGACAATGCAATAATGTCCTAAATATGGAGCAAGTGGAGAATAGGCTATAACACTGTGATGGAGCACAAGCTGGCCAGCATTCTGTGTCCACAGCCCAAGACTAAATCTACATCTGTCACAACCATCAAACAAACTAACACCAAATATAATTTTTTCTTTACAAATGTTGATTTTTCAGACAAATGCTATTAGGTGTAAACAATAAACACACTGTTTAATACAGTTTTTATCAATCGCTTTGGCACACTTTTCAAAAGAGAATTCACAAATTGTGAATGCTTTGGCACATTTATGAAAATTAGTATGTTCAGTTGCCCATGGTTTACAAGGTCTGCTACAGTGATAAATGACATTATCATTTGAATCTTGGTAGTTCATTTATGATGTTGTGGCTTGATTCACCAGTGACCAAACTACCGTGTATGTAACCATAATAGTGAGTGTCACCACACAGACAACTATGAAGACAACAGCGTCCTCAGCCATATTCCCACCACCAGGTTTTACAACATAGAACATTCTTCTGATCTTGTAGGCACCATCTGCAGGGATTTCAACTAAGAGGAGTTTTTGTTAGAAACAAGTTGGCATGTGGCATAAAGGCATGTGGTCACTTTGACCAGGGAACGGTTAGTTAACCACAAAATAATGCAGAATCATTTCTTTCCATTTTATTGTTCATTGCTTTATACAATTAAGAGTTTATTTCTGTGTGAAAGTGAAATGTCTGTGTTCATTAGACCAATGACATTACTGGGTTCAAAGCTGAACCTTGCAGGGAGTGAAACAAGCATGCATAAAGATGATTTTTCTGATTGTTTATCACTAAGTTGTAAATGTGGGCAACATCCAACTGGGAACCTTGTTTTGTTGAAATTGGTGTCAGTGACATGAATATTAATCAAGTAGTGCTACAAATAGTATTGAGTCATTTCCAAATCCATTGTGGTAAACTCATGAGTTAAAACGTTTTCTCCATTGATGTTGTCCAGCCCAAAACCGCGGAGGCGAAGAGGAAGTGGAGAGGAAGAATGGATCCTGCCAAAGACAGAGAGAGGAAATCCTGCAAACAATGGCACAGGACAAGCTACACCCTCACTCTCCCTGACCAAGCAGACGACCGTGAGCTGGAGAACAAGACAGAGCCCCCGTCAGTGTCACATGATGGGGCTCCACGCAGTCTATGGGGGAACAGGGACACCATACGTGGAGTCATAAAACTTCTCCTCACTGAAAGTTGGCCTGGAACTCAAGGAGAGAGACGATTCAGTAAACTTCTACCTTTCATTTTCTTTCATTTGTTTTATTGGCATCAACTCCTGGATTTAAGTAACATTATGTCCTTACATAGTGTCCCATTATAATTTCAGCACCTCAGCATTCCAGGATTTCTGAGAAGTCATTGGTTTGATGGAAGCAGCCACTGTTTATTACTTTTGCTGCCATCTGGTGGAGAACCAACATGGTGCACTGAACCTAAATAAGAACACTGCAACTTGTTAAAAAGTTGGAGGTCATTCTGTGTGAAATCATCATAACGCGATCAAAATTTCCTGATACATTTTCTATAAAAGTCTACACTTGTAAGATGAACCTATGCAGTTTCAATTTAATTCCAACTATTTTGTTTAGCAGATTTTCTAAAACTGATTTTTGAACTGATTAGCATTCCTTTTATCTATCATCTACCTAAAATGCATACAAAACCTTTCAAATTCCTCCAACAACACTAATAAAAGCTTGCTAGGATGCTAACTGGTGTCTTTTGGAGATATCGTTAGAGATGTTGCTGTGCTGTCAAACTTTTACCTCCATAGAGCCTGGATGGCTATTGGGGACAGCAGGTATGTTTATCTGTGCTTCACAGGAACATTTACCATCAAAATGAATTTGAAGATGATTGGAATGAAGTATGTTATCTTGCCTAAATCAGGTGTGCTCAGAATCACCCAATAGCAGACACAAAGTATGTTTTGTTCTTCAGTGATATCAGACATGGCAGGAATATCACTAAAAAAGTAAAAAAAAAACATGTCAGTACTGCTCAGACATTACAAAATGATGTTATGAAATAATTAGGGGTGGGAATCTCTTGGCGCCTCACAATTCGATTCCATTCTGATTCAGAGGTCAATGATTCAATTCTAAAATCACTTCCTACTTTGTGTTTGATAATTAAAGAAAATCAACAGATAAATTACCTTCTCTATTTCTTTATTACAGAAAAAGCTTTTCCTTGTCACAATTTTGACTTTCTATGAACAATGCAATAATCGATGTAGCTTGCATTTAAAAAAAAAAAAAAAAATTCATATAAATTACAAAATCGATTATGAACTTTTCTGAATCGAGACAGAATCGTTTTAGAGACAATAATCGATTCCCCCCCCACCCCTAGAAATAATGCCAATTAATGTGTAAATCTAACTCAAATGACTTCATGCTTTAATGATGATTCATTAAACTGAATGTTTGTCTAATAAAACATATTTAAAGGTGAATAATTTACAGTATGATCAACTACATTTTGTCAACCAGTGATGAATATGGTTAACCTCCACCCCCCCCAAAAAAACAACATATTGTATGGTTTCGGTTAAATCCCAAACAGTCAAAGACTGTAATGTACATATTTACTAAATAAGTAAGATTTGACTCAGATAAATCTGAATTTAGCTTGAAGATAGAATGCATATATATCAGCTTTCTCTCATTTTCCCTTATAAGTTTATGACCATCCAAATTCTTGGAGGTAACTGTTATCAATGCAAATAATCATTGTGGGTGTTATGAAGGTGGGAGGCTGCCTCAAGTTGCTTTTAAATGTAGGTGTGTTGGCTGATTTTTAACTCTTCCTGGTCCAACATGGATGGATCTCTTATATTTACACTTAACCCTTTAGCCTCCTCAGTCCAGCATACAGAAGGGGCTGGGGTATTTTCAGGCCTAGGGGGCTGTGGACTGTGGACTGTGGGCCAAATCTTGTTCATAAAGTTAATTATGTTCAAAGATTAGTTCAATGGCATGGCATGGTTAACTGAAGGATAATCAGATGTTGATAACGCTGTCATGTTATACCACAATGTAGGGCACTGACCTGTTTTCTGTGAATCTGTGCCCTTCAACAGGTCAGGCTAATTGCATTACTGCGGGTTGTCAGGTTTCACAGGGGTGTGTGTGTGCATGTTTGTGTGTGAATAGGAAGGTTACTGCAGAAGACCACCATTTCTGTGACCCAGATATTTCACATTCCATTAATGGCAAAAAGACACAGTCAAGGGAGACATCATGTAGTAGAGACCTGTATTCCGATTATTCTGATTCTACCAGTGACCAGTGAGACCTATTCACTTCTTCTGGAAACACTGTGCCTAATACATTATATCCTATTTTGTTAAATAATACAAATGTGTCATCCAATTTCAATGTACACACTCACTGATGTGATGTTGAGCAAGATAAATTCAGTGGACATAATAAGGTAAATATAAGTAACATAAAAACATTTTTCACTCTACACATTTTATTATTTGTTATTTGGAAGGTGGCTTCCGTGTGATATTTGTCTGTTACTGTTATATCAAGTTATGGATTTAGTTTGGTTTCTGAACAACTTGCTGGTGGACTTCGTCCTCAGTGAACTGAACATGCTTACAATGATTTGTAATCTTCCTACATTAATACCTATAGCCGAGACCTAGAGCCTATCTGCAGAAAAGATCATTGGTGACAACCTGCCCACCATTCAAGACCTGTACACCTCCAGAGTCAGGTAACGGGCAGGAAAAATCACTGCAGACCCTACGCTACAGATCACTGTTCACAAAAACCTCCAGACACAAAAACAGTTTCTTCCCCCTCGCCGTCTCACTAGTGAACAACTAACCCATAGTAGCATATCTATTTATCCACTGTAGCATATGTATGTATGTATCCCTGCACTTCTTGCACTCTCCACTTCTCAAGCACTTCCTGAATATTCAGGTTATGTTCATCCCAAAAAGTAAAACGTCTTCAGCTGTAAGACTTTAGTTTGTTTAGACACGCATGCCCTGCTGTTTTTACAGTAAAAACACTTATCATGAGCACTAATCATGAGGGACCACAAGAGGGTGCCGCAACACACCTATTAGGTGGTGACAACATTTCCTGTTTTTTCTTTCAATACAACTCTAGGACTTAACTAGGGTATATCAGGTCAATGAATAACTAAATGAATGTATTTAGTACGATTCCAAGATTGCTGCAAATAGATGGTTAAATAATGTCTCTATTTGGTGTGGTTTAATTTAGTAGATAACAGTAAATTAAACTGTTTCCAGTAGCAACACTCTATTCTAGACCTCTATCGTAAACATTGGGCTAGTGCTCATCTGGAGTAAGAGTACTAGAACTGACTCAGATCAAGCAAACTGAGCTCCTATATATTTAAGGGAGTTGGAACTGGGGAGTCTGAATACTGGGATCTTAGCTAGAAACCACACCAGACCAGAAACCAGAGATGGGACCCCAGTGGACCGTTCCATAGCTTTTAAAGAAAAATATCAATGGAGTTCAGGTTATATGTTGTACAGTTTGGGTCATCCGTAAGTATCATGTTGAAAGAGTTGGTTGTTTTATTTCAAGCTACTTATTTTACATAAGTAGCTTGAAGAACAAAAAAAAATGAAACAAAGAGGTGTCACAACCCTGAACACCGGCATTACTGAACTGGAAAATGTTTGTATCTACAAACCTCTGATTCGGGGTATGGTCATAAGGTAAAATATGTGTCTATTAAAGTTGTCATCAGTCAATCTCTACAGCAGCCACTCACTCCCTGAAGCTGGGGGCGTCTCATATGAGGCAGAGAAGTAATGGGGTGTGCCGCTCCTCAGACAGAGCTTATGGGTGATGGGTGTCTGGGTGCATGAGCGTCTCCCACTGGATGCCTCCCCAGAGAAATAAAATGATGTCTCATAGAGCTCTGTACTGGAGATGCTTCATACATCAAGTCCACCAGCTCAGGCTGATCACACTGATCTCATGGAGGGTGCAGTGTGTTGACTGCATAACCACATAGTGCTCTGTTGGCAAAAGAAGATGCAAGTAAAGATGCAATTGTACATGGAAGGGAAAACAGAGGAGGAAATGTATTTGTTTTCTTCCATAGAGTGAGTTGTCTTCACTTGGAGCTCTGTACAAAAAATATAATAAAGATTGAGTTTCTCTTCTATTGTACGTATTTGTGCAAGAACAATACTCATCATGGAACTGGCACTAATTATCTTGTATTTGTAATCTGATATTGAAGTAGGACAACAGGCAAAAATACTACCATAGCTTTCATATTCAGCACTGTTTTGCAGCCACTAGTTTATAACATTACGTGTAATTACACTTTACTGCACTTTTTTCTTTCTGAATGAAGATGAAAAGTCGTTTAGCACTGGTCTCATGAGTGGGCAACATTACATAAAGAGTTTATGTGGCACGCCAGATGAATTCCCAACATTTTTTTCAACTGGTTGTAATTGTGGGTTATGTCCAATATCTTTGAAGTGCTTTTCTGCATCCATCTACCAAATGCCTCCACAACCACTCGAAACATTGTTAAAATTAGCATGACATGAATAGAATTTAGCATAAAGATGAGACAATAAAATGAACAGAATTCGGCATAAAGATGATACAATAAAATGCTTATTTGGATATAAGGAATACGCTTCCAGGTTACTCTGTTACACAAGTCTTTTGACAGTCTCCGTTCCAAGTAATGGCACAAGGGCTTTTCATTCTGGTTGCACTGACAAATGAATTTGCATAACTAATAACTTTCAACTAGGGTGAATTATGGGTTTTTGCAGATAATCCATTGTGTGTTGCTGTTTGTAGAAATTGTTTCAAGACATGCACATACTGTTTTGACAATGTTTCAGGAAATGTGTTGAAGTCAATAAGAAAAACACTGTAAAGGAATGCTTTCCTCTGCAGGTGAAATAATTTCCATTGCTATGAGAAGAGTATTGTCACTTCATTGCAGCTCTTTCATTGACGACTGCTTTCACTGTGAATATCAAGTGCCTGGTGGATGACATCTGCGTGTGGTCAGCCCACAGCCTTCTCCACCTCTCCCCACACGTCAATGGCCATGTGTCAGATCTGCTGAACAGACCCAGTGTTAGTATCCCAACGCAGTTATACATCTCCTGAGAATTTGCATCTAAAGGAAGAGTAAGTGAAAAGTTGGTAATCAGATGGAATCAGAATCAGATCAGATGAAAGTGCCTACTTAAATCAATGGTGTTTCTGTCAGGATGGACTGTAAATATGAGTGCACACAGATTCGCTTTTTATTTATAGCAGTACTGAATTAGTTGAACAGAGATAGCATACCCTGCTACAGTAGTGAGGTGGCACATCAAAGCTTGTGATAGGAAGGACATTAACATTTCTTTTTTTAATTTTCTGCCTGTGTTCTGAACTGCATTTCAAACATAGCTAATACAGTCGATACAATTCATTTGAAAAGAGAGCGTCTGAAAGGAAAATCTCTTATGAAAACACCACTTGTTCTCTTTAAGAACTTGAAGTCTTCTTGACATCACAAGTTCACCATTGCAAACTAATATGGGTCTTAAATGATTGAACTAACATGCAACTTTTCTGCATTCAAATGTCTTTTCTCTGGGCTCTCTCTCAGTATGTATGATAGACGTGTGACCTGAACATTATTTATATAATTTTCTCTTCTGCCTCTGGCTCACCTAATTCTGACTGTGCCTCCATCGCTGGTTCGCTCATCAGCAGCTCAACAGCCTACAGTACTACAACTCATCCAACTCATCCACAGAGGCTCTTTCTCTCAGAATAATAACCCATTTACACATCATATATCACTGACATACAAATTAACTGGCCTTTCTCTGTGGAACCTCTTGGGTATACTGCTGTAGCTTCAGTGTTGTGCAGCGTTGCCATTTGGTAGTCCACAAATGAAATACAAAATAAAGTTACTGAACTGAACCAAGACGGAAACAATGAAAGCTGTTTGTGGGGTCCGTGAATAAGCTATTTTGTTAACGTAGTAGAAATGTCATTAAATTGGGGAGTTCTGAAGCGGAATCTCTTCAGAACCAAGAACAGAAAGAATGTGGAAGGTTTAAATGTCATGTGAAGCAGGTTATGGGTAAAATTGGAAATGGTTATAGTGAATGGGCTTTGCCACTCTATTGCTTGTCTATTCAATTCAGTCTTGACTTACCTTGTTCACACATGTCAGGGCAGTTCTTATGGTTTTGTGTGCCTCCACTACCTGTACAGATATCCAGTATGAACTCAGGGGACTGTCAGATTGCACAGTTACTTTAAGCAGGTTTCCTGAGACACTAGTTGCCGTGGTTGCTAGGAAACCTTCCTCTCAATCTTGTGTGCTAGTTTCCCTCCTCCCTGAGACAGTAGCACAGATCAGCCCCTCTATATGATGGAATAGGTTTTCCAAAGCAGGGAAAATATGTTGTATAAAACAACCACGGGAGAGAAACATTAATCCCAATAATATGATTTGTTCACTTATTATAAATCTAATAAGAGAACAAAGAGGAATACCCAAAGGATATAAAAGGTCACTCAAGAATATTTATTTAATTTAAATTATACATTTAGGCTCATTAAGAATACACCAACACTTCACTTTCATCCTTTCATACATGTTGTTGACCTCCATTTTCTCTCTCTTTTTCTCTCACACACACACACACACACACACACGTTGTTCACCTCCATTCTCTGCCAGAATTGGCATTTGTAAATGTATATGCACACATGCACGTACAGGCACATGGACACGCACACACACACTGAAAAACCTGGTTTTGAACATTTATACTCTCATATAAACCAGTACTACATGTACTGGATCTACTTTAAAGAAATGCTTACTTGTAAAATAATACTCTGTTTAGCTTTATTAGATATGGAAACATTCAGAAAATGAATCTTCTCCCACTTTTGATATTTTTGCTGTTGTATGCTGAGTTGTGTTCACTCATGTGCTCTGTGTGCTTTTTGCTTTTGGAGTCAGGCCTCTTCGGAGTGCTGTTGGTACTTGTTGGGACACCTTGAGCAAGCAAGCCACCCATTGACAGCACAGCTATCCTTGTAAAAGCCTTTAGTAGCTTTAATAGACGGTGGGCATGGAGCGCTGAGCTATATTGTGATTAAACCCTGGAAGTTGAATTGCAGTAGAGTCTGGCCCACATGTCTCATTCGAGTTCTGGCGTGAGGTGAGACTGGGTTTGAATCGGCTCCTATATTTTCTGAGCAATGGAGAAAGTCTATGAGTAGGAAGTGATATAAGCAGGCTGGAGTACAGTATGTCAGACTAATGGTGATTATGATGACTGGAACTGTTGTTGACTGGTAAAATTACTTGCCTATAAACATCTACCCTTCTCTGGGATTGCATTTTTGACAATAAATGTTTGACTACTCACTGTTCATTAGTAAGTGGGCGAGATCCTCTATCCTCTATCATTGCCACTGCACCACGACCATCGATCATCTTTAAATAAAAGCAAATAGACTCTTTAAACTCATGTTAATTTCTTTTCCCTTGCTCCTCCCCCTGCTGTTACACCGAGTGCACTACACATGGTGCATACAAAGCACAGTACACAGTACAAAGGAAGTAATCCAAAGCCCTGACTTTTACAATAATTCACTTCCTTTCGGGCTATTCTTGGTGCTAACATCTACAGATCCTTTTGCTGATATCCACCGACAGTCAGTGCCCTGGGCATAGTGAAGAACTGCCGTGTAGGGGTGCTGGATGATTGTTACTGAATGTGGTGAAGAGACCTAATTGTTGAATTAGGTTGTGAACAATAGGATGTCACAGCTGCAGGCTGATTCATGTTTGTGAATTTCCTGCCACCTTCATGGCTCCTCACAGCTGAGGAGAGGGAGAGAGTGTCGGTGTGTAGGTGGGGTGGCTGGCACAGGGAGCTAGCATCTGTCCTCCATGCCACAGCCAACGGACACTACTAGTGTATCCCTTCTCTTCACTCTGCCTTGAGTTTTCTGCCTATCTTCTCTCTCTCTCTCTTGAGTTTTGTGCTTGCACTGACATATATTCAGATTGTTTGTCCAACTCCTTCTTTCCTCAACTGTCTGTTCATCTTTGTATGTACTCTTCTGTCACCATACCGACCTCTATGTAAACAAAATATTACAAAAACTCAGCTGGCAAAATTCAGCATTTTTCAAAAACATTCTCGTTGTACTGCTGTATTCACTACCACAACCAAAAAAAATCCTGTTCAGTTTAATGATCATCAAGTTAAATAATGTCTCATTAAGTTTAATAATGTCTCATTTAAAAATCTTTCTAACTGTAACTCACTCACTTTAGCGCTCTCTTTCTCTCTCATTTTCTCATGACATTGCAGTAGTGTGAAGATTTTCAGCATGTTTTACTATAGCTGTGGTATTTTGCTTTTTGATATCGATGGAAATGTCATGATAATTGTAGAGGGACACTTTTAAAAACGGTTAGAAAAGTTAGAAATGGTTGCATTCTTTACAGATCTTTCTTCAGACTCATATTCACTCTATAAGTGATTTAATAGCTTCATGAGGTGTCATCTGGCCTGATCTGCAGAACGCAAGCCAAGTAGAGTGGTTGGATATGTATTGCATTATATAATATAAATTATCTATGAGCAATTTCCCAGCCTTAAGGTTTTGTGGCATTGATTGGTGTGTTGTCCAGAACAATACAAATTCACACCAAAAAAGAGTTTTTTTAGTTCCAGCACTTAACATAGCTAGCAGTTTATGCGAACCTAAACATTTCAGTGAGTTGTGTATCTGTAAAATGACATCTATTAGCTTTAGTTTCTGGCAAATTGGTATTTTACCACACAGTTCAAATGTTTGCCAATTATGTGCAATGTAATACACTTAAAAGCAGCTTTAAAGACAAACAGGATGTATTTTCATCCTTGACTACATGATGCTGAAGAATTGCCTCATGGATAATGAGGCTTTCGAGTTGGTAACGTAATTGCCAGGTGGCAGTATTGGGAAGTTTTCCCTCTTTGCCTTTGGGTAAAAAACATGGATCCAGTCACTGTGATTAGAAACACTGCTTTTGGAGGGGAGAAGGACAGGACAGTTCACATTTCTGTTTTGGCACTGTCCAAGGAGGCTCTAATGGTGAGGAGAAATGTTGAATGGCTCTAGGCTTGAGGAGAAGTGAGATGATTGGTGTTGTGACTGCACTGCACATTTATTTGCCCCTTGGCCGGCAAACCGCTCGCAGGATATCAAGCAGGAAGGTGAATGTGTGTGTGGTGGGTTTGATAATAAGGCAGTCCCCTGACACACTAAGTAAACAGGCAAGCATGGCGTAGATTGATTCTGATACTCTGGGAAGGATTAGATTTATTGGCTGGGTTGTATATTACTGTTGTAATTCCCCTTGGGCCTGGACTCATACCCATCTTGCTGGCTGTGCACGCTGGAGCTGGTTTTTGGGGAGTTAGT
Source organism: Sprattus sprattus (assembly GCF_963457725.1). Lineage (NCBI taxonomy): Eukaryota > Metazoa > Chordata > Actinopteri > Clupeiformes > Clupeidae > Sprattus > Sprattus sprattus. Next base: position 31,692,335 of record NC_137923.1, on the reverse strand, counting down.
TCTTCTCTGTCTATGTCTGGCCTTGCTTGCCAGTCTGTCTAGAAGGACCATCAAATGTACTGTGTCACTTGGAGTGCACAGCTAGGCTTTCAACTTCGGAAAAATGACAGCGCAAACCACGTTAAAAACATGCTAAACCCCCATGTTTATAAGATAACATAAAGTCCCCTCCACAATTATTGGCATCCCCTAGTAAGGATGAGTAAAAAAGGGTTTAAAAGAAATTCCCCTTTTGGAAAAATCCAACATTTAATCGAAATATATTTATTCTGAGCAAGGTTTCTCATCAGGAAATAGTTATTTTTAACAAAATCACATGTGCCACAATTAATGGCACATTCTTGTAAACAAAATATAAAATGTTTTCCATTTATATTTGACTTTTTCAAGTTAATCAGAGGGTTTAAACTTTAAAGCAGTAATCCATGACTTCCTGTTTCACTGGGGTTTAAATATGAGGTGACAGGAAGGCCAAATGTCCTTATTTATTCTTCAATATGAGAAAGATAACAGAACACACAAATCAAATAAGGGAAAAGTGTGCTGACCTTCATAAGTCAGGAAATGGCTGTACAGAAATAGCTACTAGCCTGGATATGTCCATATATATTCCATTAGGGCAATAATTCAAATCAACTGGAACTTTTATAAACTTGCTTGGAAGAGGACTCAATTTTATTTTACCCCCATAGCAAAGGATCACTCTTGGAGAGTTACAGAAAAGGGAAGCATATTGGGATTACAAAGTCGCCAAAACTACCATCAGACGTCCTTACCATGCCAACAGATTATTTGGATGGCATGCCAGAAAAAAAACCTTTCTTTTAATTACACCACAAATGTAAGGTCTGGAGTCTACTGACTTTGACAGCAAGCATTTTCTATTGTCAGATGAAATGAGAATTGGGCTTTTCGGCAACAAACACTCAATGCGGGTGTGGGTAAAAAGAAAGATGACTCCACTGAAAATAACCTAATCCTACTGTTAGGTATGGTCGAGAGCAGTGCTGTAGTGGTAAAATTAGAGGTGGGTAAACTATGAATTTTGAGATCAGACAGTCCTCGACCCAATGAAACACGAAGCGCGAAGCAACGCAACACAAAGCGTCGCAACTCTGTTAGGCTGACCTTGCTATATTCCATTATGTTATCAGTTAAAGTCATATTAAATCAATGACAGTGAATAGATGTGTTTGGAGTTTGTAGGTGATAAAATGTCAAGAAAACAGTTAAGAAAAGTAGGTGTAGGCCTCACAAAAACGAAGGGGGTGGTGGGGGAGACAAAAGAAAGAACCTCTATAGGACCTAAATAAAAAAGGAAGGCCTCTGGAAACAGGCCCAGGGTGTTACAGCTGAAAAGTATAATATAAAAAGAAACCATGCTGCAATTAAACACTTTCCCTGTTCTTTAACCATTGGAGAAACCTGCCTTGCATTGGCGTGTTCTGGGGTTCATGCCTCTCCTGTGCTTCACCAGCCAGGACTTCATATACTGTGTTGGATTGAACACTCATGTAGGCTCTTCTTCAACACTTATATTTGACCATGACTGCGAAAATGGAAGATTCTATAGCTAAGCTAAAACATTTCACTTAGCTATGTCTAACTGGCTTGCAAAGAATCTGTCTACAATTTTCAATGAATTAGCGTGATATGTGTGAGGATAATTACTCTTCGACGCATCTTCAATTGCTGAAAGAATTTACGTTAATTTAGGCATATTTGGATTGAACCGGGAAGGCTGCCTTGTTGCCTGCATCATCGTATTTGAAAGCTCGTTATTAAAAGCGTGTGACCCTGTCTTAATGCGATGTTGTGCGAACTTTAAAAAAAATGTGAATTGATCTTCTTCAGTCTTACTTTCATCTTGAGGCCTTTTGTGGGCATCTGTGTGAGTGAAAGCACCCAATGGTCTCTTCAAAAATCGCCTGATATCCATGGCTAATGAATCCATTTCGAAAAGGCTTATCCACAACGTGTATGTGTTTACATACTTCCTGGATCTTTATTGGTGTTGCCGCAGCCGCAAGGCACTGATTGGAGGGTCACAGACCATAATACAGTGCAGATCATATGTTCAACAATATGAAATTTAGTCTAGGGTGATTTAAAATTAAACCAAATTTATTTCGGATTATTACAACGGCAGACTACTAGGCGCAGAGAACTTTCCAAAATAGACGGCGTTTACCCTCCACTACAGCCCTGGGCCTCGTTTCCCGATAACGATGTATCTTAACGTTCTACGTGGATTTTCGCGACATCGTTGACGGCCGAACTCTTTCTACTTACGAGGGTTTCCCAACCATAGACATGTATAGATGTCTATACATGTCTATGTTCCCAACCATCAACTTAAAGTCAGGTGCACGAGCGCAACGTGCACGAGTTCTTAAGTAGCTCTTAGGAGCTGTTTACGTCAGGTTAACCTGTTTACGTTAATTGCTGTGAAATTAGCTAGCCTATGCGTGCATCGAACGTGCAATGTGCACTAAATTCGGGGCGGGGATAGTAACGCCATCTCCAGCAGAGAAGCCTATTTAAACTGTGTTCCCATTGTAAGGACATTTATTACGATCTGTCTGAGAGTGGGCTGTCAAAGCTAGCATCATCGAAGTCATACAGTACAGTAGGCTACATACATTCAATAAAATTAACCTACATTTGAGTCCAACTGCATGACCATTCTTGCCCTACACTTACCCTTACAATAAAGAAGTGATCCTATTTCAACCATAACTTCATTTTAAATAATGTCTTTCTTTATGACATTTAGTTTATAGTTTAGACAGCAACGTTGACATCTACAGTATATTCAACTGCATCCACTACATAATCTCAAACTTTATTTGTTGGTAACTCTCCAAAAAGCCTACCATTAACACATTTCTTAATGAAAAGGAAACATGCATCACAATAATACTTCAGTGTAACCTGTACCTATGTGGAGTGCAAATATGTCTTGCCATTACACTACCCAACAGCCCTACGTCTGCTAACACTACAGAATGCATAGCCTAATTCCTACGGGCACTGCACTAGTTTTGTATAGCCTAATCTTTATTTTCAAATACTCAATATTCTTTATTTCTATTTTGATGGGAATAGGCAGGTGAAACAATGACATTCTCATGATGTGCTATACACAGAAACATCGTTTGGATTTCTTCTACAATACAACCATCTAGCTAGAAAGCTACCATATAAGCCAATGGAGTGGTGGCATAAGCGCTAAATGTGCCATCAAACTACTGTTTGAAAGCTTCAGTCAAGACCTAAATACTCTGCATTGGTCGCGTAGCACATTTCCGATCAAACCGAGTCATTATAAACATATAAAAAGTTGTGTAGATAGCTTTATTCATGTAAAATATTCCTCGCTTCAAGTGGCCATGCTTTTTTTTTTTTAATTCCCGTTTCTTCCGAACGACGGTCGAACGACGCCCCTGGTGGATTAAATCGCTAAGTGTGAAGTTACTACTGGTCCTGACCACACGTAGAATTCCTCTCAATGAAAGATACACTTAAGCTAAGTGTGGCGTTGGGAAACCCGTCTGCAACGTAGGAATCCTCTTACGAGCGATTTCAAGTGCTTTTTAGGCTAAGTGCGCGTTCGGGAAACTGGGCCCTGGTCGAGAGTGTGTGATGTCTGGCTGTTTTTCCTCCAAAGGCCCTGGGAACCTCGTTCGGTTACATGGCATCATGGACTATATCAGGACATTTTAAATCCAAGTCTGGCTGCCTCTGTCAATAAACTGGGTTGTCGATTGGATCTTCCAGCGGGGCAATGAAGTTCAACACAAAAATGGTTTCCTGAACCCAAACTCAAGCTCTCAGTCCCCTGACCTGTGAGGTGAGCTAAAGAGGAGAGCACAAGAGGGGACCCTAGACCCTGGACCCTGGATGATCTGGAGAGATTCTATGAAGACTAAGCCCCAAGCTTTGAATTCTACAACCTTATAAGATAGGAGACGACGAGACTCAATACTGTTTTTTGTTTGTTTTGTTTTTAAAGGGAAGTTGAAAGTATCAAATGCAGGGGTGCCAATCAAATTTTCTTTTTGTTAAAAGAAATAATCATTTCATTTCATAATCATTCATTGAAGAGGTATGCTTTTCTCTGAATATATTTACTTGCTGAGGTCTTCTAGAATAGAATCATATATTCCATTTGTGCATCAATGTTTTTAGTTAAGCAAAATGTACAAAAACATCAAGGCATGTCAGTCAACTTAGAAAAGTCTAAAAGGCCTTGGACCTTAGAGTGTTAACTAAAGGTTGGATTTTTCTCAATCTATTTTAACTCTCTTTATGTGTCTTTACGAGGGCTCTCAATAATTGTTGAGGGGACTAATTTAGCAGCAAATCATGTTTTACTGAAGCCAGCCAAGCTCCAATATTCTATAGAACAATTACACAAATAATTTTGCAGACAACAGCTCAGAATAATGGGCTTTACACTTTGCAGATGTGCTAAATTCAAACTGACCCTATAGTTGAAAGATATTTCGTGACTGCATAGCTAGGGCCAATGGCATTGTAGGATGATGAAAAAAATAACAGGCAAACAAAAACAAATGTCGTAAACACTTAACAACAGCTTAAATAAATCTTTATAAATCTATTTAGTCATGCTTTCCAGAGTACTGAGTATTAGCCAAATTGCTCTACATACGACGAGAGAGCATAGACTAAAGGTTCACATGTACAAACCCTGTAGCAAATGGCTCAATGCATCATTAAAGGCAAATTATAGACCATTTCTTTCCAAGAAACATAGCAGAGTTTATGACTTAAAATGCCTTGTTGTTGGAATGTATGTGTGAAAGGGACTGCACTTGAACTGCACTTGAACACTTGAACAATTTGCATCTGAAACGAACAAAGGCAGCATAATTTTATGCGATACACTAAGGGCCTGATTTACTAATATGCGAGCGCTGCTTAATCTGCGTTCGCAAATTAACGCACAGTGTTTTTGCGCATTTTACTTGGTATTTATCAAACCAGATCTGCGCTGGGCAAACTGTGTTTACTCCGCCCTATATAGGGCCTGATTTACTTACATTGCGACCGCTGCTTAAACTGCACTCGCACATTAACGCACAGTGTTTTTCCGCATTTTCCGTGGTATTTATTTAGGAAGAGAAAATGAAGCTTCCGCGAAGTGGAGATAGATATATTGGTTCACGTTCGCTCAATCACTGAACCTGATTCAATGTGTGCGCTGCTATATTGTTGTTCTGCCCGCCATCACCTACAGCAAGATGTTTAAAAGAACACGATTATAAAGAATATGCTATTGGTGGCATTAATGCATAAACTGTCTATTATAACAATATAGATGTGTACATGGCGAGATTAATAATTTCTACAAGGGACACATGGGTTCACTACAATATACAGCCGCGGAAAAAATTAAGAGACCACTTCAAAATTATCAGTTTCTCTGGTTTTACTATTTATTGGTATGTGTTAAAGTAAAATGTACATTTTAGTTTTATTCTATAACCTACTGGCAACATTCCTACCAAATTTCAAATAAAAATATTGTCATTTAGATAATTTATTTGCAGAAAAATGACAATTGGTCAAAATAGCAAAAAAGATGCAGTGTCTTCAGATCTCGAATAATGCAAAGAAAACAAGCTCATATTCATTTTTAAACTACACAATACTAATGCTTTAACTTAGGAAGAGTTCAGAAATCAATATTTGGTGGAATAACCTTGATTTAAAATCACAACTTTAATGTGTCTTGGCATGCTCTCCACCAGTCTTTCACATTGCCGTTGGGTGACTTTATGCTACTCCTGGCGCAAGAATTCAAGCAGCTCGGCTTCTTTTCATGGCTTGTGACCATCCATCTTCCTCTTGATCACACTTCAGAGTTTTTTTTATGGGATTCAGGTCTCGAAACTGGGCAGGCCATGACAGGGTCCTGATCTGGTGATACTCCATCCACACCTTTACTGGCATGGCTGTGTGGCATGGAGCATTGCCCTGCTGGAAAAAACACTTCTCAGAGTTGGGGAACATTGTCAGAGCAAAAGTAAGCAAGTTTTTCTTCCGGGACAACGTTGTACTTTGCCTGGCTGAGGTTTGTAAAAGACCATAAGGATTGAACCAAAGCAGACTGGAAGGTCTCCTAGTTCGTCTTCTCTGATGAGTACATCATTAGGCACACTTATCTTCGCTCCTCCCAAATATTTGCGCATGTTTCCACCCACCTTTTTGTGTCCTCCCCGTCAACACCCACAAAGCGTTAATATGCGCTGCGCTCGCTGAGTAAATACCGTTTTATGTTTACGACCGCTATTTTACGCCAGAAATGGGCGCAATCCTGTTAGTAAATCAGGCCCTAAGTCTTCAGGGTGTAGTGGTTGTATAGTAGTTGTCTGCAAGGTGGTAACAGCACATATACCGATGAAAATGTATAGCTGTACTGTACAGTAGGCTGCTTTGGAAATAAGCGCCTGTTAAATAAATACATATAAATGAAAAGGACTGTCCAAGGTCCTGAAACATGACTTTATGTCAGATACACAATTTATTAGAACCACATACAGACACATACACAGGCTCATTTAAAGCAAGATGTGAGTTGATGTTGAGTTTCTCTAGCCCCTTGGCAAGTAGCCTGTCACAGCTGTTTGCAATTATGGTCACCATTTGTGATAAGAGGGCACAGCAATTGGGTGCATTTCTTTTTTTTCTTTTTCTAGAATTTAGTACGTGGTCACTTTCCTCTGAAAAAAATCTGCAAATGCTGAAGACCAGAAAACAGTCAACAGCAAAGTAGATGCAGGGATGCAGTCTGCCCCCTTGCTACAGAACTAGATTGAGCTGAAGTGCATAACTGTAAAAAGCTTTGACTTTGACTTGAACCTGTAAGCCAAACACTGACAACGCTGTGATAGCTGCCCCATGACTGTGTATGTGGCTTGAGAAGTTTGTGTTTGTAACTGTAATCATAAGTCACATATCTGCCTCCTGACGCGCCACAGAATGTAAATGACAGAAAAAAACGCTTTGTTATTACTCCTGAGAAGACTTACTTTTGTAGAAGTCTTCAAAGGCAGATGTGACAGAAGACAAAAGAACAGTTTGTATGCGCTGGTAACATAATCATGAGTTGAACATTTGATAAATAGATTGGACTTGTGAAAGTTATAGAGGAACCCTGTAGCAACCGATAACGTAATAACGGCCAATAACATAATAACGGCCAATAACGTAATAATTTAAATGTAATAAAACCAATAACGTAATAAACTGCCAATAATGTAATAACTATACTAATAAGTAGCTGAGCCAATAACGTAATAACTTTTGGCCAATAACGTAATAATGTATTACGTCAGGCCGGTTATTACGTTATTGGCCTTGCATTAAAAAAATCCTTTGAAAATGTAATAACTGAGCCAATAATGTAATAACCGAGGTATCACTTAATTTTATCTTCAATATCTGGACAGAAAGTGTCCCACTTAGCCTTAATATTGCATCTTGCAACAGATGCTTAAATATCCGACCTTACAGATACCCCTCCACCCTCAACCCCCCCTCAACAGGAGGCCTTACAGAAGCAATTAAGAGTCATTTTGGATTAATATGTCACTCTTAGGGTTCTGTTATAGTACTCTGTGTATCCAACTCTGTGACCATGCAGGCGCTTTGATGGAGTCTTTCTAAGTTGTGCGTTGCAGTTTTCAGTATGGTATTGCAATTCACTGCCGGAACGTTAGGGGTTGTGGGAATTATCTGACCGTCTCCATTGGTCTCAGTCGCCTCGATTGGTAAAATTTTTTGGAGGCACACGTCGGGCTACCATAAGCGGAGCTTTACTTTTACACTAGGATTCTCGAATCGGCCAAAACTGTGCTAGGGCCAGTCTGATCTACAAAGCGACATAAATTGCTTGCAGATTCGTATTAAAATTGAATAACTGAGCCAATAATGTAATAATATATTAATATGACTGCAGCCCTCTCATTGAATAATATCATATCATACTGCTTTCATTACCAATATTCAAAGCTAAATGTTTGTCTGAAGCATATGATCTAGATGCTGCTCCTAAACTGATTTAATGCACTCATTCATCCACATATGCACAACCATGCGGCTCTTGAATTAAAGAAATCTGTAAATTCCATAAAGGTATTGCAGTAATATTATGTGCTGATGTGTCTGTGTTTTTGTGTAGTTCGCTCATAAAAAATAGGTGTAGTGGATGGCATAGTCACATAAACACATGTCATTACCACTAGCCCTATTTACTGGGCACCTCTCTCTTTCTTAGGGTTAGTCTATTTCTAAGCAGCTATCTGCTCATTTAGGTCTTTTGTCATTACATTTCTTACAGATATTGTTGTATAAATAGACAGTTGCTCATAATCGTGTATGAATGTAACATGTAATAATGTCTCGGTGAGGTTCTTGCATTGTCTAAATAATAATTAAAAAAAAAATCATAGAAAAACATTTTTAATTCAACCTCATTCAAACAGAACTCTTTTACTGAAGGCTAATTAACTCTGAACAAACTCTTGACTCTTAAACTGTCATATTTACTCAGTAGAACTTAGGCTGGAGGCAATGCTCAATTTCAAATGAAAAGTTACCAATTTACTAAATGTAAATAATATAAAACATTAACATACAATTTACTACAACTTTTTCCAGAATATGTACCTTATTTTGAACTGCCCGAAGGCTACATGCCTTAGAAGAATCCATGCCCTCATCCAGCAGCTGTCCTTACTAAACATGGCCTCGTTTCCCGAACGCGAAAAAGCACTTGAAATCGGTCGTAAGAGGGATCCTACGTTGCAGAGCAGTTTCCCGACGCCGCACTTAGCTTAAATTGTTCTTTCGCTGAGAAGAATTCTACGTGTGGTCAGGACCAGTAGTAACTTCACACTTAGCGAACTTCACACTTAACTTCACACTTAGCGATGCAATCCACCAGGGGCGTCGTTCGCCCGTCGTTCGGAAGAAAGGGGAATTTAAAAAAAAAACATGGCTCCTTGAAGTGAGGAATATTTTACATTAATAAAGCTATCTACACAACTTTTTATATGTTTATAATGACTCGGTTTGATCTGAAATGTGCTACGCGACCGATGCAGAGTATGTATGTCTTAACTGAAGCTTTCAAACAGTAGTTTTAAGGCACAATTAGCGCTTATGCCACCACTCCATTGGCTTATATGGTAGCTTTCTAGCTAGATGCTAAATACATTACATGTAAGTATTTTTGGCTTATAATTAATTTAAAAATGAAGACAGTCTTGTTTCATGCTCTACACAGTTATATACATATATATTTGCAACCATGTTCTTCATTGAAACTTTTTTTAAATCGCTAGTTTCATAGCTCATACAGTCACGCATGACGTATGCTTCAACCCCCTCGACACCTTATCCAGGGGTGTCGTTCGGCGTTACTATCCCCGCCCCGAATTCAGTGCACAGTGCACGTTCGATGCACGCATAGGCTAGCTAATTTCACAGCAATTAACGTAAACAGGTTAACCTGACGTAAACAGCTCTTAAGATATACTTAAGAACTCGTGCACGTTGCGCTCGTGCACCTGACTTTAAGATGATGTTCGGCAAACGCTCGTAAATAGAAAGTGTAACTGAGTCTACTATGTCTTAAAAATCCACGTAGGCCGTTAAAATATAGCCTGGCCATTACCAGCCTGTGACTCCATTTCATTCCGTCTTTCAGTCTGGCAAAACGCTATGCATTTTCGTTTCCGAGATGAGCGGGTGCTTAGCTTGAGGTTTAAAATCATTGGAGTTCCCTTAACCAATCAGCAACGTTTAGTAAGCATTCGGTAGATTAAACTCTTCCCAAAGCCAGTTGGGAGAAGAGCTACGACGTCCTTTCCAATCATAAAACTTACAAGAAAATACTCTTGTTCTCCTTTTAATTTTCTGATGTTCTCGAGAGTTGAGACAACTTTTCCGATAGCTTTTCGTGTCTTTTCCTCCAAGGCGAGTTTTGCGTCACAGCTCTGAACTGTTCGCTGATTGGTCCTACAGGATTTTGAGTCCTGGAGACGATTGTCAACAGGGTTGGGCCAGACTGAGTATGAGCTTGAAATCAATTCAGGCGGAAATACATAGGCTGGTGTCACCAGGCTAGTTAAAATACGTCGTTATCGGGAAACGAGGCCCAGAACATTTTAAAACATTTCCTTTCTGGTTACTAATTGGTACATGCCATGTAGAATTTCTTTATTATAATGTGGGTTAACGGTTAGTACACTTTAGTGTCCGTGTGTGTGTTTGTGTGTGCAAGTGTCCATGTGTGTGTGTGTGTGTCTTGAGTCAAGTGTCCGTGTGTGTGTGTGTGTGTGTGTGTGTGTGTGTGTATGTGTGTGTGTGTGTGTGTGTGTGTGTGAGTGTCCTTGTGTAAGTGTCTCCATTCTTTGCTCCATATGGGGTCGTCCAGCCACTCTCCTCCAGGAGATGGCTCTTGAATGGTTCTTTCAGGTTGAGAGGTGTTGATCGTCTTTGATGGTTCCTTCAAGTCAAGAGGTGTTGATCGTCTTTGAGTGATGTGGCTTCCTTCAGGGGGGGGGGGGGGGGGTGTGTGAGAGTCCCGTCTGATGGCCCAATGGGTGTGTTGGCTGTCCCGAATTCTTTGACCAAATGGTTCTGCTCATCCAGATGGGTTGATTTGGGTTGAAATGTCCCCCTAAAGGAAGCCTCTTAGCATACTCCACACATCAGACAATAGACATTTGGTATTGGGTGTGAAAAGCTGTTGACGGTATGTCTGCGCCCAGATTCGCCATTGGATGTTAATGTATGTGGCGCCCTTGTGGTTAATCTCAGACAAAAGCAGGTTTTCAGGAAGAAACAGTGTTAGCAAATGTCATTAAAAAAATTCACAAATATCCTTTAGAGCAAGACGTTGAATGTTTGAAAGTTAGTTCTGAAACTTCATTCATTCGATGGCTGGCCAGCCCATTCACACACAGATTATTAGGCTTACTCCGGAGACAATGTGTCCATTCCTAAAAGAAAAGAAGTAAGTTTAGAGTTATACATTTAGTTAAAGCATTATGTCATAAAAACCCTTCTTTCATCCAGATTTCAGGGGCTAAGACCTCATTTTGGTGAGGTCAGAATTCAGCAGCTAAGACCTGCTTAAAAACAAACAAAAAGAAAACATTTTGCAGTTATCATCTTATCTTAAAAACAAAACTAAAAAAAACATTTTGCAGTTATCATCTTATCACAGTATGCATTACCTATATTGCTTTGAAGCTAAGCCTCATCTCCTCCCCCTTTTGATGTTACAGCACTTCTGTTGCTTTAAGATCATTACTCAGGGATATGCTTGCAATTGTTCGTAATTTTTAACACTTTATATAATGATTTTAACTTGGGTTAGACAAATTATGTGTAGAAATGCTTAGTCTTGTGGCTTGGGTGTGGTCAGTTCAGCCTGATGGGCCATTCAGGGTCACAGCCAAGGCTGGGCCTGACGTGTGAATTAAGTGTAACGTGTGAAAGCTGTGTGTAACTATTTTGTGAGAAGTTACAGTCTAAAATCTAGCAGTCTTAAAATCTGACCTTCTCAAAAGCATTTTGAAATCTGGATTTAGAGAATCTTATGTCTTGAAACATGAATGGTCAAATCCAAGAACTGAGTTTCCACAATTTAATGTAACAATGTACAGAATAATTTCTAACTTCAAAAAATGTAAAATAATGCTGGGTTTCCTGTTTTCACAATACCCGTTTTTGACCACAACATTTATACCCCTTGGGACCTAAATATCTGAGCCAGAAAACAAGTATAGTGTAGCATGCCAAAACCATCAGCTCAGACAGCGGTTGACACTAACTACTCCTTGAGCGATACCGCACCCAAGACCTTCTGTGTTACCGCACAGGCTACCTTGCTATCCTATTAGTCCCAAGGTTAGGTAAGCAAATTAATTGAAGTACTTACCAAATGTTGTGTCAAAAACCCAGGGTGTTGTAGGACTCTTACAGCAGAGCTGAAATCTCAGTGAAATCCAAGAAATGATCTCTCGGTGGAACCTCCATCTGATGGTATTTCATTTACTACCATATATTGGAAGACTCAGTTTGTGGATTTGTCAGTCATGATCCAGGTTTATTCTTGAACAATGGTGGTTACCATTGGAGACAGAGGCTTGAAGTCACACACTCACTCACAGCGCTTCACCTTAGCTTATCTAACTACTCCTTAAAGAACAGGCTGTTATATACATAATGTTTAAGGGGTGTTACCAGCTATTCAAAATAGGCCATGGCTGCAGACACTTTTGTCTAAACCTGGGAGGAAGGGAGTTCTCACCTCCATCCCCAGGTCTGAACAAAGAGCCCTCACCAAGAAATGTTTAAATGCCAATAAAAGTAATATATTTATACTAGGTATAAATAAGGTGGAATTATTGCAAATAACCAGTCCCTTCATTAGCACGTAAAGCTTCACGTTCTTTGAAAGAAATGTTTGGGTAGAAATGTTGAGATCTTGTGAATTGGTTGGATACAGGTAACAATCCCCTCAGTCATCTGACCTCTGCTAAACTGGGAGCTACTGAGCAACGCTGGGCTTTGATTTTGAGCTCAAGTACTATGGAGAGAGATATGTCTCAAAAGTATTCGTAAATGCAAAAATGTTTCACGATTTACAAATGTGTTTTGCAATCCACAAAAACTAAATTCTTACTCGTGATTTGTAAGTTGGCATTTACATAAATGTGCTATGATTTGTATGTAAAGGTTCTAATGCAGGTGATAAGGAGACCCTAAGAATGATGAAATAAAATAAATATGAATGCTTCTCTACTGATCTGTGGTATAAATGTAATGTCTGCATGATTCCAATACAATGCATAGCCTACATAGGAAGGTCTATCAAGTGTCTAGCTTTAACATTGAGTTTTCCGCAGCCCTTCAAAGATGCTGCAACAGGACGTAGAGCTCACCGGTCAAATTGTCTGATTGGAATTTCTTAAAAATTCCGTCTCGCAAACACAATCTGGATTTGACAACAATCCTAATATTAAGGCCTATAAAGCAAACGTGCACTGCCCTTATTATGTTTTAAAGGAACAGGCTAATCTGCCGTTAGAAAGTTATTTAACAACACGCATATGCTGCATTTTAAATAAAGCGCAAACCCTCGGTTTCAAATGAGGAGCGAACTGAGTGACAAGGATCCAACATGGCCAAGCAGACTAGCCTTAAAAGAGGCCAAACACAACTGATAAGGGTAAACTGTCTGACGAGGATGAACCTACCTGCAGTGTTGCGTCTGAACGCGTTTCATTTGATTATACTGTCTATGCCCATGCGTGAGCGCGCCCGAAGTTGGAGCCGAGAGACAGAGATTTGGAAAAATGATAGCTCGCACTCGCAGCATATTGAGAATTGGAGCTGTGAACTTAGTTCAAAATTTTGAATTATGGACAATGAACTGAACTAGTTCTTGTAGAAAGTGAACTTTCCAAACACTGAATAGCCTACCTGAAGCCCTAGATGTTGGAACAGCTTCACAAGAGAAAAAAGCCGAAATGTCGGGCGTTTATGCCGTTATGGAGTGACAAGTTCTCTTGGCTAAGGTGCGAGGTAATTGATAGTCAAAGTAAAATGTTCTGTTAGCACTGCGAAAAGGCGATGCAAAGGATTTACAAGAGGGTCGAATAATTTTAGAATCTCCGCTCTCATTGAACAGAGCAATGACCATGTTGCGGCGCTCATTTTATCGCCACAAAGGCCACTTATTGACGCGCATCAGACATTAATGTTTTTGTTTCCCATTGTAAACTTAGGAAAATAAACTAGTTGCATTCTAAACTACCTGATTATGTTATGATTTAAGCCACGCAGGCCGTCAGTTTTCTTCAATAGGCTAATTTAGAAGCAGACATAGATATTTAGCCGGCTTATCATTAAAATGTCGGGCAAATGAAAAACATTTTTCTCTAGCGGAACCTCTGGTTCAGAGAGGACCATCAGAGGACGTCTAGGGGACGTTTTGGAAGGACCGAATGCGAATGTCCCGCAGAGGACCACAGGTAAAAGTTACGGGAACGTTTTTAAAGGACGTCCTGGGGACATATGCTGAGAGACCAAATAAGAACGTTCCCTAAAAGTCCGTTTTAAGGCTCATGCAAACGTCACGCAGAGGACCTGCAGGTAAAGGTTATGGGGATGTTTTTAAAGGACGTCCTGGGGACGTATGCTGAGAGACCAAATAAGAACGTTCCCTAAAAGTTAGTTTTAAGGCTCATGCGAACGTCACGCAGAGGACCTGCAGGTAAAGGTTATGGGGACCTTTTTAAAGGACGTCCTGGGGACGTGTGCTAACAGACCAAATTATAAGGTTCCCTAATAGTCCGTTTTAAGGCTCATGCGAACGTCACGCAGAGGACCTGTAGGTAAAGGTTATGGGGACGTTTTTAAAGGACGTCCTGGGGACGTGTGCTAACAGACCAAATTATAAGGTTCCCTAATAGTCCGTTTTAAGGCTCATGCGAACGTCACGCAGAGGACCTGCAGGTAAAGGTTATGGGGACGTTTTTAAAAGACGTCCTGGGGACGTGTGCTAACAGACCAAATTATAAGGTTCCCTAATAGTCCGTTTTAAGGCTCATGCGAACGTCACGCAGAGGACCTGCAGGGAAAGGTTACGGGGACGTTTTAAAGGACGTCCTGGGGAAGTGTGCTGACAGACCAAATTATAAGGTTCCCTAAAAGTCTGATTTAAGGCTCATGCGAACGTCACGCAGAGGACCTGCAGGTAAAGGTTACGGGGACGTTTTTAAAGGACGTCCTGGGGACGTGTGCTGAGTGACCAAATTATAACGTTCCCTAATAGTCCGTTTTAAGGCTCATGCGAACGTCACGCATGAGGACCACAGGTAAAGGTAACGGGGACGTTTTTGAAGGACGTCCTGGGGACGTGTGCTGAGAGACCAAATTATAATGTTCTCTATAAGTCCGATTTAACTCTTTGGTGACGGTCCATTCAAATTTCGGTCACTCATGACTGGTTTTGTATCTGGTTACATAGTTGTTCTATTTCACTCAATCTTCGTTCCCATGGTACTGAAAATGTTGTTGACAGTTGTCCAATCACAAGGATGTATTTTATTTGAGTACCCAATCTCAAATACCATTGGTTTAGAGACGTTTTACCGGAAAAAAATAATTGACGGCGCTTCATTTCAAACATGGCGTTTTCAAGCAAAGTGTATACGCTCGATCAAGCGGTTCAGCTTTGTTTACAAACGGACAATGAAGAGGATAACGATGCAGATAGTTCAACTGGTAGGATGAGCAGTGGAAAAAAGTAAGAATTTGACAATCTGTTAATGAATGATTGTGATCTGATCAAGAATTGAGGTGAGATGCGTCTATGTTGACTCCTGAACGACACGCTGTTTTTTTGCGCCATCAATATATACATAATTTTTAGTAACACTAAACGTTTGAACATTATATTATTATTTGGAAGGGGTTATTAGACGTTTTCTTGAAAATAACCGATGTGTTTCCAGTGTTTTGGGTCCACGTGGAATGACGTGTCATTCATGCATTCGTTCGTGTCATGTCCCGCATTTAGATCGCGATACAAATTATTTTATACAATGCTATCACTTCTGTCTCATAGTTCTTTTGTTTTGTGACTTGATCAACCAAAATAAATGATTATATATTTCTATACTTGCATTTGTGTTGTTATTTCTCGTAATAGCCTCAAAGTTTTCAAGTTTGGCACAGTAAGGGCTACCACAAATAGGTCACTCTTGACCTTCCATGCCATGTTTGTTTATTGAAGTAACCTGATCAAATAATTGTTGTTCATGTTGTTCAAATGTTCTATAGTGACATGTTTTATATCTATTTAGGCAAATACATTGGTGTTTCAACAAGATACAGAAAATATTTTTTGGGGGGGGGAAATTATGTTTTTTTTCTAAATAATAATGTTTTCCGGTTTTATCAGCGACCTATAGATGCATGAAAGGAGATGAAGATTTTGTCAAATTGACTCCAAACTTGGCAGGAAGATTCCTTACAATATATACTAAAACTTAGCGTTTGCACAATTGCAGTTATTTAAACATGATGGCAACCACAGCAGATTACACCTACATTTTGTGTTTTATTTCAGAAATATCGCCGAATAAATTAGCATAAATTATGTTTTAATAATTTAAATTGAGATATTTTTTTTTTTAAATCTATTCTACATTGATTCTCCATTCATCACCCTCTAAAATGAATCATAATATATGGTGTTATGTGCAATATTTGCAGAGATATCCAAGATTTACAAAAAGTCACAAAAAATTGTCAATTTTGGGGCAGTCACCAAAGAGTTAAGACTCATGCGAACGTCACAGAAGGACCAAACGTAGACTTGCTACGAATGTTAAAAACGTTCTGGTAACGTCCTCTAGCGAACGTGGTGGCGGGGACCAATTGGGGACGATTGGGGACCTTGCAAATGTCCTGTTAACGTCCTGGGGACGTTCCCTGTTTGCGGGGAATGGTTGTCCTAGTAAGCAAACACGTCCACAACACACAAGTAGGGAAAACAGGTCAAGGCTTCATACCACGACCAATAAAGAAAATCACAAACTTAATTAATAAATTAAATTAATAAATCAACGAACACACATCAGCACACACCAAGACACCACAGCCTCTGACCACTGACTACTAGCCGGAAACCCAGACTAATCATATAAGCCTAGCTAGACAGTTTGGCACCCTCTAGTGGAGGGGGAGGATGAACCCAGGATCAAGGGTGTATTGAAGTCACTCAGGCCAAATTCTAAATATAGTCAATGAAGACTACTAATAGATACACCACTGCAATACAGGAATAAAATCACACTTTAAGGTGACTCACGCAACTAGTCACAGAAGAGCTCAGCACTAAAATTGATACACACCCACACACCAATACGATACATAGGCCTGGAGCTCAAAGTCTGCAACACTTGGAGGGAAACAATCCTCAGATACAATATCACAATATTACAAATCCCCATGCACTGTGGGCAGGTCTGCAGTTACCTGTTACCATCCCACCCTAACTTGTACTTAATTCATGCCACAACCCTTGAAATACAATAATAGCAAGCAATACAGATTGTTACTCAAATTCAGTCCCGTCCAACACGTCACAGCCGCCAATCGCAGTGCGTTCCGCTGGTTCTCCACTACCGTCTCGTCCAAGCCCCGCCTCCAGCTGGATTCGTGGTTAATACTGCATGGACCAGGAAGCGTATTCAGTGACCGAAACAGGCAATCGCACAGACTTGAGTTCATCAACGTTCAGGGTAAGAATGATTACTTTCCTTTCGTGGCTGTTTAGCGTACGTTGCTCAGACCCCTGTTCTTCCTTGCTTCCAACGTCGCTGGTGACAATCAACCCACGAACTACAAACAGGGGAAACGGGATCAGCTGCTACAATGTTAAAACACATACATCGTCCCCACTCCACACACGGGCCTACGGAAGAACTACTTCCCTTCACGTTGCAATTGAGTGCGTTGAGTAGTTTCCCTTCTCAGGTAGGTGATGGCTCGGTTGAAGCGGCTCCGTCGTAAATGGTTCCCGTAGTTGCGGCAAGTTACGAATGCGTCCCCTGGAATCCGATCTCTCACCTCAGGGCAGCGCTGGGCTTTATGTGGTGTTACCACCAATCACACCAAATGCTGCCTAATTGGGGAATTCTCTGCACCTATAAGGGGGAGGACTCAAGAAACCACAGGGCAGACAAAACACCAGCATGTGTACACATTAAAGTTCATGATACCCCGTTACATTTACACATAGATGTCCATTTGTAAATATATCGTTTGTAATTTCTTAAAATACTTAATTTTGTGTGTGCATTTATCATGGTCTGTTATTTGTAAATCTACAATTCGTGTGTGAAGTGTTGAATCTGCATTTGTGGATCGCCCAATACACGCGTGCAATCCTTCTTCCTATGACGTAATTTTGAGACAAATTTTTCGGTTTTGAGACTGGCTTTCTGATCCACAAATACAAGACTCTGGACGAGACTCTGGACAACGTCAACTAAAATGTTGTATCACGTTATCAACGCAGTCCTTACTTTCATTAATGTGAGCACTTTATTGCAACTCGTTCAATCAAAATATTATGTTAAATCCAGGGCTGTATTGGAGGGTAAATCTGCGCAATCTGAGATGAGGCACAGCTCGCCGCTGCCTCACAGTCTCGCTGTCTCCTGTCTGTTTGAACAGGACATGCGCAAATTCATAGACTGTGATAATAAGAATGCTCGAAATGATTGTAATCCTGCAGAAAATACATTTACAGCACTGATCAGTAGAAAAATACCAGTATTTATTTGATTTTATCGTTACTTGTTTTTTACTCTCATGATGACAGATGAGGTGCTCTCGCATAGAAAACGTGAGCGGGGAGCCAAGCTGTTGCTTCACTGAATAGGCCTATATGTTTAATCAATACGTTATTTGAATTTCATGCTTTTATCACCCCGGTTGGGCTTCGTGTCTCCCACAGCTGCTCTTCTGTTACAACACCACCCCCAATCAGGCAACCGGTGAGTCACCACACTTCCTTATGTTTGGCCAAGAGCCACGGCTTCCAGTATATTTTCTGCTTGGTAGGGTGCCAGAGCCAGCTGCAGGGAGTGTTCATGAACATTCAAATTGAAGGTTTTTCCCACATACGCCTAGACAGAGACATTAACTCGGGGAAGACACGGGGAGGCGGGGTGTGTGTGTACATCAAGGACAGTTGGTGTCGTAACTTTGCGGTGAGAGACAAAATTTGCAACCCTGATCTGGAGCTGCTGTGTGTTACCCTGCGGCCACATTATCTCCCAAGGGAATTTACTAACATTTTTGTGTGTGTTGTGTACATCCCGCCAAGCGGCAACGCTGGCAGAGCAGCTAATGCAATCACGGACTGTGTGCACCGCCATCTACAAGCTAAACCGGACGCCCCCATGTTTATACTGGGAGATTTTAACCACTGCAGCCTTAACAAATCATTACCTGGCTTTCACCAATATGTTAAGTGTAGCACCAGAAACAACAACATTCTTGATAAATGCTATGGCAATATCAAAGACGCCTACACAGCCAGAGCTAGACCCCCCCTGAGTAACTCTGACCACAATGCCATTCAGCTGCTCCCTACATATAGGTCAGTCTTTAAGTCCAGCAAACCAGTGACTCAGTCAGTGAAGGTATGGTCCACTGACAAAGTGGAGGAGCTGAAGGGATGTTTTCTCTGTACGGACTGGGATCTCTTTTTCAGGGATACAGACATTGACAATATCACGGAGCTTATCACTGCCTACATATGTTTTTGTATAGATTCTGTCATACCCCAGAAAATTGTTAAACGATATCCTAACAACAAACCATACATCACAAAAGACATTAAGGATTGCATCAACAGAAAAAGAGCAGCCTTTAAATCTGGGGATAAAGCAGGAGTCCGGGCCGCTCAAAAAGAACTCAATGCTCTAATAAAGGCAGCCCGGCAGCAACACAGGGAGAGGGCAGAACAAAATCTATCAGAAGCCAACACAAAGAAACTTTGGGACTCCATCAGACAAATGACAAACATGGACACAAAGAAGAAACCTCTTTTTGCCCAGAACGAGGCGGCAAGGGCCAATGAACTGAATGAATTTTATATGCGTTTTAACTCTGATAACGGCAGTGAGTGTGCAGCAGTTTTGGACAATGTCAATTGTGATGTGAACCGGGATAGAATTGTGCTAGAGCCACATTCTGTAACTAAAATATTTAAAGGCATACAGACTAACAAAGCGACAGGTCCGGACAATCTGTCGGCTTTCTTTCTCAAAAATTTTGCAGATGAACTCTCTCCAGTATGGCACAAATTATTTCAGCTCTCCATAGACACATTCACAGTACCCAATTTATGGAAAAAATCAATCATAATCCCGGTACCCAAGAAAGTATGCCCTCAAGAGGACAATGACTATCGGCCGGTGGCCATTACCTCCAATGTTTTTAAATCTCTAGAGAGGCTTATGATTGAAGTACTACATTCAGAAGTAGAACCCATGCTTGACACAAACCAATTTGCTTACACCAAAAACCGGAGCACGAGCGATGCCATGTTAACAATTATGCACCTCATTCTTAAGCACCTAGAGAGTCCTAATGCGTATGCCAGATTGCTTTTTGTTGATTTTAGCTCCGCTTTTAACTTAATCCAGCCAGACATCCTTCTCAAGAAACTGGTAGAGCTTAAAGTCAACCCTTTTCTAATCCGGTGGTACCACTCATTCCTGTCAAACAGGCCTCAACAGGTGAAATTTAATGGGTCTTTGTCTGACTCTGCAGTCTGTAGCACCGGCGCCCCCCAAGGCTGCGTCAGCTCTCCGTTCTTATTTACATTATACACTAATGACTGCGTCAGTACTGCACCTAACCAACACATAGTAAAGTTTTCTGATGACACTGTCATTCTCAGTCTTCTCACTAAAAACACAGACATCAGTGTTCACAAAGCTGCTGTGGATACGTTTGTTAATTGGTGTGACTCACACCAACTTCATATCAACACAAAAAAGACATTAGAAATGTTGGTGGATCCCAGATCAGTTGGTGACAAAAGCACTGTGACCATACATGGTTCTGGCATTGCACAGGTGTCCTCCTTCAAGTACCTAGGGGTACATATCGACTGTGACTTGAGCTGGCGCACACATGTGGCAGATGTGTGTGCCAGAACTCACCAACGCCTCCACTTCATGCGCAGACTTAGGGTTTTTGGGGTCAGTAAAAATATCATGATCATATTCTACAGGGCAACAATTGAGTCCATTCTCCGATACGGTATTACCAGCTGGTTTGGGAACCTAACTGTCAAGTCAAAAACACAGATTTTCAACCTAGTTAAGACAGTAGGCAAAATCATTGGAACACCAGTACCTCTCAACCCACAGGAGCTCTTTGACCAAACCACAATAAGACAGGCTCAGACTATCCTATCTGACAGCTCCCATCCTCTGCACTCTGAATATACACTGTTAAACTCAGGTAGGAGGTACAGGGTTTCTCTGTGCAAACACAACAGGTACAAACACTCATTCATCCCTCTCTCAGTCAAGCTCATCAATGTAAAACGGTAAAAATGAATGTATGACAACATGTGAGAAGCTATGTCTTTTTGACAGTTGAATGTATGTTATGAGATGGAGTAATGTATAGGTAGCTAGGACTATATGGGGAGTGGGGGGAGGGATAACTGTATGCACAGGGAACAAGATCTGGTAGATGAGTATGCAAGGATGGATGAATGAGACCAGAATTAATGTTGATCGTATGCCTGGTTGGATTGCTATTGCTATTGTTGCACAGGTATGGATGTATGAATGGAGGAGCAGTTTTGGTCAGGATGAATGCTGAGTGTTTGGTGTGATTGCTATTTGCACAGGAGTGTGGGAATTTACAGATTGCTATTTTTTGCACATGAATGCTTGTTTGCACAATACTATGTACAACAGTTCTTGAGCCTGTTTGTCCAATAGTTTTTACTGATCGTTTTCGTATCTGTGATTTGCCAATACTATGTACAACAATTTTGCACTTGCCCATGTGATGAACTGATTGTGTGTTGTATGTTGTATGTTGTTTCGTACTGATGTGATGCAGCTATTGCCCAGATCCAAACAAATTTCTCCCCTGGGAGACAAAATAAATTGACTTTGACTTTGACTTTGATGAATGGGTTCTGGAACATCAAACCCGGTTACAGGTAGCCTTTGAGGGGGCAAGGGAACGACTAAAGGTAGCTGGGTGCCGCCGCAAGGCTCGACATGACCAGCATGTTCGTGATGCACCACTGGAGGAGGGTCAGCGCGTTTATCTTCATGATCACGGAGTGAGAAGCCGTCATAAGATCCGTCATGGAGTCCAATGGTGTATCAGGTGACACAAGCCCCTCAGGAGGGAGGTTCCATTTACACCAAGGTCAAGCGTGTTCACCGCATGCTTTTGAAAAGCCTGGTGGAGAGGGAAGTTCCTGTGTACAACCCACCAGCTTGTCCACAAGTTGAGTCCCATCCAGATTCCAGCAGTGCAGAACTACATGATGGTGACTGGCTTATCCTGGTCCCTGAAGCTCCCCCTCTAGGTTGCCTGCAGACCCAACCCCAATGGGGCTGCGTACTCCCCCACAACCCTTAGTCACAATAGTCCCAGCTGCGGCTGCACCTACTACTCTTGGTGAGTTCAGTGTGGAAAGCAGGGGTTTGCCCTCGACATCCCTGGTTCCCCCTTTAGTAGCTGGTCCCATTGCAAATGAGATGGCTCTCCAACGGACAACTAGAGCATTGGCTGGACAGCATTCCAACCCTCACAGGCTTCCACAAGCGGCCGCAGGAGGGGTTGCAATCCCTACCAGTCCGGCTTCCCGTGCTGTCTCAGCGTGGTTTCAACCATGGAGTTAGACCAGGTGTATGCTTAGCCTTGAGGTATCCATCGTCGGGGCGACGATGAAAGATTGAGGGGTAGAATGTAGCACGACAGGTTAAATCTGACGTCACTTTGACTGTTTACTTCTCCCTGTCCCTGTCAATTTACCTGTGATTGCCACTTTGCGAGTCTGCCCAGCCCCTATAAATCAACCACAAAATGCCATCTGGGCATGTGTTTGATTTGCACAAACGGTTGCTGTGTTTAAGCTGGCTACTCACACAGCTTTTTATACTTTGTATAGCTAGCGAACACATAGTAGCTGCTGCCTGTCTTCTTGCGTCTCGTGCCCTTGGATGCCTGGTAGGCTACCTTGCTGCCTCTGTTTTAATACTTATTATTAATGTTGTGTGGCAGTAACGTTCTCCATCTCTCCCATAGGAATTGGCCTAGGTGGGTTGCCGCTGCTGTTTTGTTTACAGTGATTGTACCGTTTCGTTTCCCTTCACATCTCGTCCTCCTTCCACGCAGCTGCAGTTTGATAGAGCTGCTCCTGCGTGTGCTTGTGTCTGCGTGTGATGCGTGGTTGTGTTAATGTTGTTTGTTTCATATTTCTTTTCTGTTTATTTGTATCCATCTTTGGGTGGTTACTTTTGTTTTTTTTCTGTTTGTTACGTGTTCAATGTTCTGTTGACTGTGCTGGGTGCCCGAGGTTAGGTAGTTCCTCCTTCCCCACCCTAGCGATGGTAATTTCTCCCGTGTGTGTGTGATCTTGACCCCATTTTGGTGTGTTTGTGTGATCTTGAGCCCATTTTGGTGTGATTGTGTGTGTTCACCCCTTTATGTGCATTTGGTGTGAGCAGTGCACGGTTGCTGTTCCCCCCCTGAGATAAAACCCTGCTTCCTAAAACTCCTGCCTGACTGGTAAGCCACAGTCCAGTGTCTGTCTGTGTTGTGTTCATTTATCTGTTGTGTTTGTTGTTCCTTGTCTTTGTGTGTTGTGTATTTTATACTTGTGTATTAATAAACATATTTATTATTTATGGAAACACGTCTCTAGCTTCCTCAGTTTCACCAACCTGTGTGCCCCTAGTGGGCTAGTGTAATTTAATTATAACTATTTCCCTGGGCGAAACTCCCGGGGTGGCGTAGTCGTGCTCAGTTCTCCACTCACCATGTTGTTATGCCACACTAACATGCTAACTGGCATCTTTTGGGGATAATGTTGGCAATGTCGTGCTGTGGAGGTTTTTCTTACATTTTCAGGGGGTGTTCCGAAACAAACCCCAACAATACATAGAGCACAGCCAGGATGACAGTGGGCTGATCAAAAAAACAGACCTTAAAAAGTGTAAAATAGTTGCATAGTGTTGCTTAAAAATGTAAAAAAAAAAAAAAAAAAAAAAAAAAAAATAGCGGTCTTCATCAACTAATTTCACAGCCTGTCCTAGACCATGTCATTAGCATTTGGAACAAACGTTAATCATGTCTGTAGAATGTTATTCCTTCAATAGCGCTCTTATTTCTGGCCTGGTGTGTTTTGTTGTGTGTGTATGTATGTATGTACTGTATATGTGTGTATTTGAATGTGTATGTATATGTGTGTGGTGTGCGTGTGTGTGTGTGTGTGTGTGTGTGTGTGTGTGCGATGAAATGTGTGCCCACACTGACTCTCCTCTCGGAACAACACTCACTAATTGACCCTTCCGCGACCACTCCCCAAAACGGTAACTGATCAATCATAGCATAGCAACGGTGACTAAGCTTGGGACCTCAGTCAAGCGAGCCATTTTGATGAATGGAAGTCAATGAGAGAGACGTCTGCTCGAGAAGAGAAAATGAAATGTTGTGCTTATGGAGTGTGTAATTCTGACAGTCGATATCCAAAAAGGCTGGAGGGAGGGGTAACATTTTATCCCTTCCCGAAACCCAAGACCCAGAGAGAGAAATGCCTGCTGTGGATCAAACAATGTAGACGATCCCCCCCATCAGCTGAATGTCAGCAACGTAAACAGAAGCACCTACTTTGTTCCAAGAAGCTATGTCGCTAAAATCTGCCCACTGCATCGAAAACGTGAGAAAACCCTTGCTTAAAATACGATTCAGTTTTACCACCTTACATGTTTGCGTAGCGGCGACTGTGTAGATAATAGAACAAATAAACATAGCTGGAATGAACATGTTAGCCTTAGCATTTGTCTGTCTACAAACACGGCATGTAATGTTGTGGTTGTAGCCTATATAAGCATATTGCAGACACTTTTGCCTGCTTCGATCTGAGATCTTGCTGTTTTTCCAAAAAATGCTTATGATTTATTTGGGTAGAGCTGAAATTGACACAGTTGAAAACATGTTGCCACCCCATTCATACCAATGCTGAGAACCTGGGAAATGTGAATGCTTGACTGATATACCAAACGTTGCTAAGGGGGGCGGAGTTTGCGGAAGGGTCAATTGTTTTTCCTCTGAACCCTCTCACCCTGGCAGAATCCTTTCCATGAAAAAGTTATTTATCTAGTCTAAAAGGTACAACCTCTGAGCCAAAACAATAGCTAATTTACATTAGAATGAGATGGATGTACTAAAGATGTTTGGGACATTTCATGGGAAACCCACCAGCTGGCCAAAAAAGAGGGAACTCTCTGCTGGTGTGGATAACATCAAAAACAGACACATAAATCCCATTGCATTGTTTGTGCTGTTGAAGTGTGTGCATGCATTAATGTGTGTATGCATTAATGTGTGTGTGCGTGTGCGTGTGTTCCGTGTTGGTGGGGGTTAGTTCGTAATGGAGACGAGCTGGAAGCCAAATATCAGTGAATTATTTGTTTTTTATTTGTTTAAAAAGTTGAAAACTTTTCCTTTGCAAGACATAAACATGATGACATATGACTCTGGGCAGGATATTGAGACGGCGTGGTACTTCTTGTCAAGCTAGAATATCACAATTTTATGGTTACAGCACTTAATTCTATAGACAGGCAAATATTATACAGATAATTTATTTACCCCTTTTCTGTGTAAATCCCTGGCTGGCAATAGTAAAGGAAGGGTGAAATAATTGCATTTGTGTATTAGTTGTGGGAAATGAAATGGTGTGATAACAACCCCGGCCGGGTTTCCAGCTGCTCTTCAAATGAGTGATTTATTTAAAAGTCTGCACAGCCTGATAAACTCACCACTCATTCTCTACTGTACTATCTCCCTGGGCGCCCTCTCCACAATGAAGTCCTCACATTGTTCTCTAACAGAAGAATTAAACATTAATTAAAGACGGTCTGCAAATAGGAAAAGTTTGGAAGATAAGCAATTATTGTCCGGATTGAATCTTCAATAATTAGATTTATGCAAGCCTGCCTTCTCTCTGTTACCCATAATTTAACTGTATCAGGCAAACAACAATTCAATTACAGAAACTGTTTCCAATATTTTATGCAATTTGGGAGAACCACATTCATTTCCCTCCCAAAACTTTTCAGGTTATGATTTTAAGTGTCGAACAACACCATAATTAACTAGACGTAACGCAAAGCGTTACAAAATATGACCGCCAAACTGTTCAGAAGGTTTTGGCACAGAATGAGTCGTGGTTGTCCGTGTGTTTGGTTTGTGTTTCATTTTTATGTATTAAAGGAATTATTTGTGATAGAATTTGATGATTTGGTTATGTAATGTTTTGTGTACTACTTTTTTGTGGATTGTTTTAGTACAGGGGTTCCCAACCTTTCCGACTCCGAGGCCCAACTTTTTGTATTTGTAACAGGTCGGGGCCCAACAGACACCCCGCTTATTTTAGCGAATCTATATTCCATTAGGCTAATTGAATCTATAATCCATTCATTCTTATTAATAAGCGATTGTTATGTGTGAGAAAAAACAACATCAGCACCTGCCACAGGTGGAAGTCTAAAAATAAATAAAAGAAAATCTAACTCTAGATATTGCATCAATATTGTATTGTGCACCAGAAAACAACATAAATACACACAGAGAACTGAATTGCAGTTGGCCTAGGCCTATTTGTGCACAGCAAACAAGCAAGGAAATCAAACCAGAAAAGACCCAAAAGATAGCATGTACTCAAAACAAGTGATGGAACATGCAAACAAGACCACTCAGCTAGGGCTAATTAAAATAGGTGATGCTTCAGACATGAAAACAAATAGGTTCAAATAGGTCAATATAATGATTGTAATAATTTAAATAATGAATTAAATCTGTGGTTGCAATCTATTATCAACATAAATAGCACCAATCATTCCTGGGCAGTCGTTTGAGTTGGTAGCTGTCCACAGAAAAGCATATCCACTCCAATGATAACGCACAAAAACAGCACGAATGCAACTTTACTGACATCCGTCGAATCCTACAAATTTACAAGTAATCACTTCAGACAGCGTGTATTTAAGACACTGTTGTTTAATGGTATTTTTTTCGTGCTCTCTCGCCGTCAAGCAAGGAATATATGCGAACCATCTTACCTTGGGTTGCTTTCAGTCGGGTGCTTTGCATTAAGGACGAGTTGCTTCTGTGACAGCTAAATTCAGCTTGACAAATGTTACATACAACTTTAGATTTGTCGATTGTTCCGTCATTTTGCCTCTTAAACAGAAACTTTCCGCCAAACAGTCCCTAAGCTCTATCCATCTTTTACTACCGTCTTGGTCGCTCCTGCGTAACTGACTGCAGGCACGCACGCGCCGGTTTCGTATCAAGGGTCAACGCACACCGGAAGAAAACAAATTTGCGTTAACTGCATTCAAATATTTGTATCACATTAATCTCGGCCACAATAATATCATAGATGTACGTCTTAACTTTGACGTCCTTCATTAATATTGTTCTCAATTTAAAATCAGTTACTCGCTCCGCGGCCCACCAATGGGGAAAAAAAAAAAATCTGAAATATTTTCGCGGCCCAATGGATAGTGCTCCGCGGCCCATGGGTTGGGAAACCCTGTTTTAGTATATTTTCCTTTTGCAATGTAGTTTGTTAAAACAGGTCACATAAAGAGGTGTGGAAACAAAGTGAAGTTTCCAACCACCAACAGGTGGCCCTATAGGTGATGGCATATGTACGCGTTCGGGCCGGATCCAGCGTCCACCCTAAGACATTTTCTCTGGATCAAACAATGTACGCAAGAGTTATAAGAGACTTTGTGTTTTGTGGCAAGCACTGGCAAGTTGGCAAAGTTTGAGGGTCTGCCACGCCCACACCTTCCGACTAATGAGAAAATCTTCTATAACTTTTAGTCGCCCATGGCTGAAGAGTAACCTGACCACATTTCAAGGCGTTAGCATTAAATCTGTTGGAGGAGTTCGATCAGATGCGAGGTGTGCAAACGCCGTCAAAACGCATCTTCCACTCAAAATGGCCGACTTCCTGTGGACCTGCCACCTTGGCGTCAAGAGACTTTTTGGTGCGTCCAAGCATGATGAAGACGTGTACCAAATTCCGTCAAGCTACGCCAAAATAACCCCAATGCGCAGGTTTTTTTGCAATGTTCTAGGGGGTGCTACAGAGCCATTTTGCTCCATCCATGGAGCACTTTGACATATATGCGATTAAAATACCTCATTTTTGCTTTTCAATTTTTAACTAGGTGGCGCTATACATTTAATGACTGGTTATGGTATGGGTTGACATGACCCCTTAACACAAACATACAAGAACAATTTGGCCCTCCAAGGCCCTACGGTTCTCGGGATATTCGAAGAAAACTGTGTCGCGCCACCTACAGGCCAGTTGGTGTAAAACCATATAAATCATTTTATTGCATGCCCACCCCCCCCCCGTGAACGAAATTCCACGAAACTTAACGTGCAATCAGAAGGTGTCATAATGATCCCACACCTCTGATTTCGTGCAGTTCTGACCTTGTCAACTTACAATTAACATTTTTTACAACACTCCATTTTTGCTTTTTCATTTGCAACTAGGTGGCGCTATACATAAAATAAGTGGTAGTGGAATGGTTGACGTGGCCTCTTAAGACAAACATACAAAAAAAATGTGGTCCTCCTAAGCCCTACGGTTTTCGACTCATTCACAGAAAACTGAATCGCCCCACACTCTTTAAAAGGGGTCCAGTCCGACGGGGGTAAAACGGATCAAAACGAAAATCAATGGTTCCACGCTAATCTACTCGGGCTACATGCCCACCAAATTTCGTGCACCCCGGTGTTTCAGTGTCCCGGGAATCGCTGACAGAAAATAGGCTCTCGCGCGGCAGTCATAATAAGAGTTCTCCTGTGCACTGATCACCGCTGAAGATCACTTTGCTCGTGCCTCCTCTGTTACACATAACTACCAAAAGAGCGGCCAAAAGTCAACCAACAGGACCACATAGGGTGGGTGGAGGGGGTCCAGGGCAAGGAAGGCAGGGAGGCAGGAGCCGGGCGGGCGGCTAAACAGGAGTAGAGTGTTTGGTGGGCGGCCGGGCAGGTGACCCAGCAGGGTCAGAGTGTCTGGTGGGCGGCCGAGTGGGCAGCCAAGCAGGGGCAGAGTGTCTGGTGGCTGGCAGGGGGTGGGCGGCCACACCAGGGCAGAGTCTTGTCGGGTGGACGACCAGAACGAGGCAAACGGTCTGGCAGGCGACTGGAAGCCTTGTTGGAGCCGAGGAGATCAAGACGCCTCTCCTTGGCCAGGCTCTGGAAGACCCTGTCAGAGGATGAGGTCAGGACTGCAGTACCAGCACCAAGGAAACTGGAGTCAGGGAAACTGGCGTCTGGGACGAGACCAGGAGCGCCTGGGGCAGGAACGCCGTGGACAGGGGCGCATGGGGCTGATCCTTGAGCCAACAAGAACGACCCAACCATCATGGACCCAGCAGGTGTTGCTAATCAGCCATGGTTGGAGCAGATGAGGGAGACACTGCATCAGGGCGAGCAAGCCTTGGCGGAGCAGTGGGAGAACATTATCCAACAGAAGGACCCCGTTCGCCAGCAGGACATCACTCGTTACCTTCGCTTCATGCAACGACTGGAACAAGCGAAGGCATCACAACCACCTTCTCTCCATTTCCCCGTTGTGCCGGGGCCACGACGCTACAACGGCAATCCGGGTAGCTGCAGAAACTTTCTCTTCCAATGCCATCTGGAGCTCAAGGAACTAGTCAAAACTAAAGGCACCTCAGTGGGCTGCGTGTCTTGTACCAAGAACCATAAAGACACATGGGGACAAAAACAATTTAACGGGCCAACAAAGGGCAGGGAAACTAATCAAGGGAAGTGGCAATCACACATACATAACAGATGAGGACACACAGAGGGAAACCAGCGAGGGCACACATTTGGGAACAGATGAGGGCACACAATAGGAAACAGGTGAGGGCACACAATCACAACAACGGCACATGTGGACACAAAACAAACATAGAAAGCACAATGTCTGCACAAATGGCTGCCAAGATCGTGACATTCGAATGATCAACGATACCGCACAAGGGGATATCTTGCGTGGAGCCCCAGACCAAGAGCGATTGACAGTTGTTGTTTCCATTTACGAATAATCGCACCAATAGTTGTCTGCTTCTCACCAAGCTGCTTCCCAATGGTTGTGTAGCCCATTCCAGCCTTGTGCAGATCTACAATCTTATCTCTGACGTCCTTGGACAACTCTTTGGTCTTGCCCATGGTGGTGAGGTTGAAGGTGTGAAGTATGATTCTTTGGACAGGTTTCTTTTATACATTTCACCAGTTGAGATCAGGTGTACCTTGTTAGGCCTAATGAGGACTTATTCTTGGGCACATAACTGGTCATTGGGAGCCAGAATTATTGCTGTTTGCTTGGGGGTTCAAATACTTATTTTCTGCATAAAATACAAATAAAGTCATAAATGTTATAAAATGCAGTTTTCTGGAATTTTTTTGTTGATATTTAATGTCTCACTGTTAAAATACACCTACCATTACAGTTATGGATCACACATTTCTTTGCAAGTGGCCAAACTTGCGAAATCGGCAGGGGTTTAAATACTTATTTTCCCCACTGTAGATAGAAAGATAGCATATAGTTATGGTCAAGGTTAGGCCACTGTTATTTTTTGGCCCATACAGACAATTATTATTGCTATTGCTACTATTTATTATTATTTGTGTTTTTATCATTATCTTTATTATTATTATTGTTATTATTATTATTATTATCAGTATTAGTAGCCTGAATGAGCCTGCATGCTGTCTTATTATTATAATCATCATTATTATCGCCATCATTTTATTATTACTATTATAATAAATGATAATCGACCAATTATTATTATGATAATAATAACTTCTGTTATTATTGCTATCATTAGGCTACTATTATTATTATGAGCCTCTTGTGATCCTTTTCAAAAATCTCGCAGATCTGTCAATGTGAGACATGAGCCTGCTTTGCCTTGCAAGGTCCTCAATTTTCGGTGCAATGTTTGACAAACATAGCCTCAGGTCAAGTTAGACCAGCAGGTGTCGGGTAAAGACATTTTAACATAACAGCCGGATATTTAAGTTCATGGTCAGCTGAGGTCAACTTGGTTCCATTGTCAGATCTTATTTGCTTTACCTGGCCTCGTCTGATTATGAACCTGCGAGTCCGTATCAAGCAAGTAGGCCATTTCCAAATGTACTGCTCTTGTTGTGAGGCATGTAAAAATGACACCATATCTTTTCACTTCACTGCGTTCTCTTTTGACTGGTATTGGGCCAAAGTATTCTGCTCCAACAAAAGTCAAAGTCAAGTCAAGTCTGCCATCCTTTGCTCTCCTAGGTGGATATGTAAGCGTCTGATGAACACACACTCAGAGCGGATCTTTCTTGCCAGGGAGTTTGCTGTAGGAATCCAGTACTGCTGTCGCAGTTTGGACAACATTTGGTTTCTCCCACAATGGCCTAGTTGTCCATGGATGTGTTTCAGTACCAGTCTGGATACGTGGTGGCGCTTTGGAAGAACCACGGGATGTTTCTGGTCCTCTGGCACAGACGCAGTCTGGTGAGTTTGTTCCACTTTGAGTGATAGTGTATGAATTCATGGGTTGGATTGTGTTGTGATTTAACTAATACATTCATGATGAGAGCACCTTTTCTCACTTCTGCATCATCATCGTCACATGTTTGGAAACTCGCGGTTGGTTTTGGATTGGTTGTTGGATAGTGATTGGATTGTGGATACTCGTTGGATTTTGGATTCTCGTTGGATTTTGGATTCTCGTCGTTCTTTGTTTTATATTACCCTGGAACTGACTGTACATTACATCTTTGATCAGACAACCAAATCACATTCCATTTGTTTTCAGGAAATCGATTCTTTCCTTATTTGGTTTCTTCTGAAACACTTCACAACTTTCCAATGTGTGATTCCTTTCCCAGAATAAACAAGGCGGTTCAAGGGCATTTGTTTTCTGCTTGTTGTTACGACCCTGGCGGGTCTAGGCACCGCCCCATGATATTTGCATGCCTCTTCTATCTCTAAAGCAGGTGATTGGAAACAGGTGTAGCAGTGATTGGATGGGCTACAAAAGCCCTGAGCAGATGGCAGTCGGGAGAGCTTTGGATACCTGGCAGTTGGTTTTGGATTGGTCGTTGGATAGTTATTGGATTGTGGATACTCGTTGGATTTTGGATTGTCGTCGTTGGATTTTGGATTGTCGTTGTTGGATTTTGGATTGTCGTCGTAGTTTGTTTTGTATTACCCTGGAACTGACTACATTACATTTTTGGTCTATATTCACAACACTGACATTCACCACACGTTTGCTATAGTTGATAGATAAATATATACTTGTAACCCTAAATAAATAACGTATTATAATAATAATAATAATAATATCATAAATTCTGCGTGGCCTCCCCTTTATGTTTCATGCCTGTGAGCCGGGCACGTTACATTGTGTTCCAAATGATTAATTCCTTTTAGGTTCAGGTACTTGGGCAACTGTAGTAGCAACGCTGGAAAATGAACCACTTGTATTAGATCTTGTGATGGTTTTTTGTGGTTTAGGTTTTGGGACTTTATTCTCAGTTGGGGTTTCTACATCACCAAAAATCACCAAGCATTGCTCTCGATTGCCTTTCGATAAATTCAAGCAAATCCTTAAATGTTGCTCTACGTTTGTTTTTATCTTGCAAGCTACACACAATTGTTCGCCATTTGTCTTTCAGCTGGAAGTTTAGATATAATGAGCTTTAGGTTGGTGGGTTTTTCAAACTTTGTAGTGTCCTCTAATAAGACACTTTCATCTAGATGCCGTAGGAGTTTTCAATAGTTCAGTTTGTTTACTAAACTTAGGAGTCACAAAAATATAAATGATGAAGTAAATGATACAACTTGATGCAACTAATGCAAATTGATGCATCTGTAAGGTTTCCAACATTCCACACGACAGGCGCTCTACCAAAAACAATGCCCAATGCCTTTGTCTAGTAGTTAATCACCTTCTAATCAACACAGGTGAGGCGAAACTTAACCCTTTGTGTTCCATACAGCTCACTCACATTGTTGCGTTGGAATGCGTTGATGCGTCAGGGTTAACGCATCCCCATTCACTTTGAATGGGGTGATGTCATCCTTTGCCGAACTCCATTGTGGCTCCGTTTGGTTCGCGTGCGTTGCGTTTCATGCTTTGCTTGCGGCAAGAGTTGAAGAAGGTTGAACTTCTCGAGAGGCAATGCATGCGTCAGCCAATCATATTGCCTTTCATGCATAACTGACAGCACAGGCACTAGCCAATCATATCCCGTATATGCTCACGTCTACAGAGCAGCAAACTCAAAAAAAAAAGATGGCTGCCAAGCTCCGTAGATGGTCGTATATATACCTACAAGTTGGTTGTTTGACTTTTTTTTGGTTAGATTTTTTAAAAGTTACTGAGAAATAGACACTGTACAATGTAAAAAACCCTTTATTGTAGCTGAGAAATACGTATCATAGGATTTGCGAGGTGTCTGAGCACACTGTCTAATGATAGCATGCTACTACTCACAGGGTAAAAGCTTGCTAGTGACGTGATTGGTTTGTTGACCTGTCAATCTCACTATAACGTCTCCGGTATCAACAGAACCCCACACGCCAGACTCCTCCTCCGCCTTCCGTTGGAACAACGCATTCCAACGCAACAATGTGAGAGAGGTGATACCAATCAATCAGTCCAGGTGTCAATAATCAGTCCCCCCAGGATTTCGCGGGCCTTTTTTGTGATAGTTGCGGCCGAAAATTACTGATTTTGCGGGGGCTTTTCCCAAAAGTTGCGGTGAAAATTGCGGTGTTTTTAGGTGTTCGTTGCGATGAAATTGCGGATGCAAGTGAAAGTTGCGATAAAAAGTTGCTTATTTCCCTCTTTGTAATTATAATTGAGTTATTTGTTGAAAAATAAATAATTAATAAACAAACATTCTCTAAAGAACCAAACCGTTGAGAAATGGTCCTCTAAATAACCTTACCAACATGCCAAACAAAAGATTACCAGTACTTCAAAAATGTAGCATAATAGGCTGTTCTGCCCTCTGCTTATTGAGGTCAGAAAATGTATATTGTTTGTATTGTTGTTATGGAAACGAACACAGGACTTTTAGTTTGACATCATTCAAATGTTCGTCTCGTGGGAATGGCAACAGCTGTTAGACTGTTATCTAGAAACATAGCTAGTTATGCTAAACACGTAGGGGGAACAGTACATAGGATTTACTTATCCACAACGAAGTGCACCTGTTGGAATTACAAAAGGAACACAAGTAAGACTGAATAAAATGTTCTGAATATCTCAGCCTACACATAAAACTGTGTTTAATTTCCATGCCTGGTGTAGCCATTCTCATTGTGTACAACGGATTAGTACTCTGCTAGTGTTTGCACCATGTCTGCAGGGCAGGAGAAAATTGTGGGAGACGACAATGATTTGCGCGAAAATTGCGGTGATGTGTTAAAATTGCTACGTTGCGCTGAATTCGCGGGTAATCGTTGAATTCGTGTGAATTGGCGAGATCGCGACATCGCGAAATCCTGGAGGGTCTGAATAATGAGTTCTGCCAGCAGGGTCATAGGCTCAACCTTCAATTCAAAGAAAATCTTAACTTAAGCACAAATGGCTCCTAAACATGGGTTTGGTATGTCTGCTTATTTGCCTTGATCGGCCTACAGTCTTTTGCTTTTGATCTTGATCTCTTTACTTAATGACGCTCCACACCATCTTTCATTCCAAAAGCAGAAGAAATCCATGGGCAAACGAGACTCTTGATGAGATTTTCAAGAAGATCGTTTCGATTGAGAATTTAAAAGAGGTAACTTTTAAATAATTGTTCTGTCTTTGGTGGCGGGCAGTTTCCAATTCAAACCATTCTTCATTGTAATGCCGAGGTTACTGTTTACTCACCAAACCCATCTCCACCCAGGTCCTTACTAAGGTGCTGCTCTTTAAGAAGAAGAACCCACACACTGACCTGAGTGCCTATCTGAAGAAACTGCCCACAAACCTCCAGTTGCTATGGAGAATGGACTGAAGGCAGTGAATGAGGAGAAGGAGACTAGGGCTCGGAGTCAGTGCCCCACCTCAGGTACTGCCATTCATCAATGCCACTCTCTTCCATCTCTGTTCCATGCTTCGTTCTGCTCAGCACCAACTTGTGTGCCTATGACAAATTAGGCTTTTATGATGGATAAGCTGCAAATAGGTTTTTGCGGCACAGTTCCTTGTTCATATGTTAATTTTGGTTTCCGAGATCATTAAGCATTTATCTTGAAATTACATTTTAATTTCCTTTCCCAACTGTTTTGCCCTGTATACATACATAGCTGGTTAACTAGTTTATAGGATTTATTTTATTTTCCCTCCCTTCCCCCTTCAGATCCTTTACAGTCCTCCACAGTTGGCCATCCCCAGAGCCATAGAAAACAGAGTTGGCACACTTCCATTGACTCCCGTTGTAAAAAATGGCGGACGACACTTCCGGGTTATGGAGACGGCAAAAGTTCCAAAGTTCCAACGGAGCCCACTTCATTTCAACAGCGAGTCAAGAACAATTACTGGTACGTTGATTAAATAACAGCATTTTAAACGGTTTTCACATTTTTAAGCATTAGCTATCAGTAGTATACTCTTAGACATCGTTATTTTTTACATTTGGTTTGCATGAAATGTCGATTTTGATGTTAACTGTCTAAGGTCTATATCCCTCGTACGGGATATTTTTATTTTTTTGTCAAAAAAATGTAAAGCTCCGCGAGTTTTCGTCTTAGAGACATAAAAAGAACAACCACGGAAACATTGAACCCTTTTCTTTTATAATATATACAGTTCAAAATTTTAAAATAAATAAGCACTTTGTCAGGGGAATAGAACTGATGTTCTGTGTTGCACTTTCTAGTATCTGAGTGGGGTTTCTGCTGCTAAGGACCCACCCATTAGCAAATGACAGCTATTCATATGATAAGGAGATGGTGATTCAGTGATCTCCATTGGGTCATGATGTGGCAAGATTCACTCCGGGGGGTTTGGGCCACAAAGACATTCTAGGGCCATTAGGATATGGCCTTTGTTCTTTGCGAGAGGTGTCACAGGTTTGTTCACACCAACTCATCAATATGCATTTGTAGGGGCACAGATTTAGGAATGGTACAGGACACTCTGAAATTATAAATATGTGGTAGTGAAACAAGACATACTTTCTGAATGCTAAACTAACATGTGTTTAGCCAACACCTATGTTTACAAGGCTCAGAAATAAAAAGTCTTGTGAATAAATCTTTACAATGTGTTTATGTACAAAGTCTGAGCACCTCTGAAACAAGGATTTTCCAAGGGTATGTTTACATTTGATTTAAATTAAACTTTTTTTTACTACATTCCTTTTACTTACATGATATTATTGCTGAGGTCGTCTAGAATAGAATCATATATTCCATTTGTGCATCAATGTTTTAAGTTAAGCAAAATGTACAAAAACATCAAGGCATGTCAGACAACTTAGAAAAGTCTAAAAGGCCTTGGACCTTAGAGTGTTAAACATGTAATGGATTTATGGACCTAACTGAAAGCTTGGTAACGGAGGCTAACGTGAGGTAATTAACGTGATAATTTCGTGAGGTAATAAACGTGATAAGTCCGTTAACTTTTTGTTGTCAGGTGACATTATTATGAAAAGTTGTTTTGATTGTTAGGTTTTAAAACATTACCAAAATAATACCACTGCTGCTCCATTTCTCCAACAGTATCTGTAATAATGTTGGAGTTATGTATTTATGCCACCTACACTACATCCCTAGAAGAAGTGAAATTTACAAGTCTGTTTTTAAATGCATGGAATGGGAAAAAAAAACATCTCGTTTATAGATATAACCTCGGTTCCCTGAGTTAAGGACCAGATGTGATTGACGGGAAATGACCTGTTTTTTGACCAATCGAAGTACTTTCTATTCACGCCGGAAGGCCGAATTGCGGCAAATCACCACCCTGAGCCCGCCCCCTCAAGAGTCTATATATTGCAGGTGAATATGCCGCGCTGCCTCTGAGGACTCTGAGCCTTCGAGCCTCCAGAACAACACGCGCACTGTGCACGCAACCATATCACATCTGGTCCCTAACTCAGGGAACCGAGGTTATATCTATAACCGAGATGTTCCCTATCGCAGTCGGGACTGCGATGTGATTGACGGGACCGTGTCTAATCCCGCGTGCAACAGTGTCGGCCAAATATGTATACACACGCCAACTCAGTAGCCTCGCCCTCATAGAGGTTCATGTGGCGGCGGCAGTGTGCTTATAACGGGGAAGGATTCAATATAGGGGAAACGGGACCACTGATCCCATGCTTATGAACACTTACACCCATCTGTGCCATCCGCCTTTAATCCATAAAGGGAGACGGCCACGCAGATAGTAACATCGCATGTTGCATATGATCACAGATCATTCGCCTGCAACACGCTCTGCAGGAATCCAGGCTCCGCCACATCCAACATGTAGTAATTAATAAAGGTGTGGCGAGAGCTCCAGCTCGCAGCTTTGCAAATGTCATCCACTGACATACCCTTAAACAGGGCCCAGGATGACGAAACCCCACGAGTAGAATGCGCACGAAGCTTCTCCGGGGGTTCCAACGACAAACTTGTATATGACAAAGTGATAGCCTCCACCAGCCACCGGGAGAGGCTCGACTTTGCCAGGGGTTTGCCTTTGGCGCTCGCACCAAAGCATACGAATAACTGATCCGATTGCCTGAATAAACCTGTGCGCTCTACGTATTTATACGTAGAGCGCGCACTGGGCAGAGTTTGTGCAAGCGCTCCTCCTCCGCTGACGCGAAAGGAGGGGGCGAGAATACGGCCAACTCAATGACCTGGTTACGAAACGGAGTCGTCACTACTTTGGGTGTGTATGCTGCGTTAGGGCGCAATACTACCCTGTCCCCGGCAATCGAAAACTGAATGCACGACGGGCTGACCGACAGAGCTTGCATGTCACCAACGCGCTTCGCTGACACCAGTGCCAGGAGCAGCGCAGTCTTCCAAGAAGCAAACTTTAAGTCCACCGTTTCTAGAGGCTCGAACGGAGGACCCGTGAGCGCTCGTAACACCACTAGCAAATCCCAAGAAGGCAATAGGTGCCTGACAGGCACTCTAAGGCGCCTTATTCCAGCCATAAAGCGCGAAGCCAATGGATGACTACCCGGAGATTTGCCGTTAATGCCGATATGGCAGGCGGAAATGGCTGCTAAATACACTTTGATAGTAGAAGCAGCTTTCCCTTCATCAAACAATTGTTGCAAGAATTCTAAGATGATGCCCAAGGCGCAATCAATAGGGTCATGCTGACGCGCAGCGCACCATCGCTCGAACATGCGCCACTTGAGCGTATACAGAGATCGGGTAGACGACGCCCGAGCGCTCTGTATAGTATTCACCACAGAATCTGACAGGCCTGACGCTAAGAGCCTGTTCCTCTCAGGAGCCAGGCCCTGAGCTGCTACAGCTCTGGCCTGGGGTGCCACACCGTCCCGTGGGCCTGTGAGAGGAGATCCCTGCGCAGAGGGAGCTCCCACGGAGGCTGCACTGACAGTCTGATTAGATCCGCCAACCATGGCTGATTGAGCCAATGTGGCGCCACTAATATCAATTCCAACTCTCCTCCTCCACTCTGCGGATTACTTGACTAGGGTTGGGTACCGAGAACCGGTACCAATATGGCACCGGGACTCAGGGGTGCAACTGCCCAGTGTCAGGGGGTTATGCAGCAACAATTTTGGCGCCCCCCCCCCCCCACACACACACACACGTTTTTTTTCTTTTCTTAAACAAATAAATGAATAAGTGTGCCAGACATCATCATGTATGGGCTTTAAATAATAAAGGTTTATTTTAAAGTATATCAGTCACTGCATGCCTACCATAATGGTAATGGTACGCTATGGTGCATACAGTATATACTGTACACACACACACACACACAAATAGATATATATTAGTAAATAATAAACAGCTGCAAACATTAACATTATAATGATAACCAGTGCAACATAATGCCTTAAAACGCAAGAGTAAGCCTGCAAATAAAGATCTTTAAAGGTGATGATGTGTAACAATGCTGCTACCAAAATATTCTAGAGTGCTCTTTAGTTGCTACTAAATAATAACACGCCGTGCCTTTACACTTGCCCATTCATCTAGTATTGCATCATGCCAACAGATAGCCTGTATGTTTGACAGCACAGCTAACATGAACAGCTAATTGATGAGGCTTAAGCTAGCCATAAACCCCCATTTGGCTGCTACATTTCAATGTTAGCAAACGCTAGCACAAACGTAAAGTCACCTTAAAACCTACCTGTTGCCTTTCACCATCCACTTATTTAATTGCTGTCGCATCCCCTGACATGTCTTCTACTTTTCCCTCTTACTTTTTCTTTTCTCAAAGCTCCCAACAGCTTTTTTGCTTTATCCATCTTCCATCCAACCAACTCACTACTCGTAGCTTAGTTCGAACTGCTTGTGTGTTTAAGGGTCATGGCCTCACGCTCCCTCTTCTATGTCAAAATTCTATTATGGAATCTTAAGAGATAAGGCGCCTACT
Source organism: Sprattus sprattus (assembly GCF_963457725.1). Taxonomy (NCBI): domain Eukaryota; kingdom Metazoa; phylum Chordata; class Actinopteri; order Clupeiformes; family Clupeidae; genus Sprattus; species Sprattus sprattus. The sequence goes on along the minus strand of NC_137923.1, from coordinate 31,652,814 downwards.
CTAGCCTGCTTAGTCCTCTAAAATGTTATAGAATTAAGGAAATGCAAAAATTATTTAGAAACGCAGCAGCTACATATAGAAAATACCGCAAACATGTTTTTTTTTTTTTTTTTTACCATCGCTTTGGCGCTCCCATGGTGCGGCGCATACAGCGCATACCCACTTTTTGCGCCACTGCCGGGACTATATAAACGATACTTACCCGGACCGAAATGTCACGCAGATTTCGGTGCTTCCTTTCGGTGCCTGAGCCGATTGAAATCAATAACAGCAAAAAATCATGCAGTTAAATGAACAAACCTGACCGAATTGTCACGCAGATTTCGGTGCTTCCTTTCGGTGCCTGAGCCGATTGAAATGAATAACAGCAACAAATCATGCAGGTAAATGAACAAAACTTCCGTAAAATGTTGTCTTATAAACAGAAATTATTTCAGGCTGCAACATGAAACAGGGAGGCTGCAACAGAAAATGTCTTTCTTTTTCCTTTGCCATAAAAGGCACTTGTGGAGTCACACCCAGAGAATGTTTGAATTCCGATCAAGGCTGAACACACACTGGTTCCAAGAGCTGATGACACCTTGGTAATGTCAATGATACATGTCCTGTTGCCAGTCCCTGTGAAAACATATAAAGTGCATGGCAAATCTGTCTGCACACTTACAGCAATGACTGCTACATCTGTCGATGCCAGACAGTGGAGTGGGTTGAAACGAAAACAGGGTTCACCTTACAGCCTATATGAGGATGTGCATGTGTGTGAGTGTGAGTGTGCACACACTGGGCACCTTCACGAGTCTTCTCTCCAGTCTTCTCTTCCACACACACACACACACACACACACACAAACAGAGTTGAAGACCTTGTAAATGTTTTCCCACATAGTATGTTTTTGCATATGAAAATGCCAGTGAAAATGCCTTTACATATTGTAAACATATAAAAGGTCAGGCACATTTATGTGGACCTTCCCTGCCATGTACTATCAGGTGATGTTTTAAAGACCCAGCTTGTTTAGAAGTTTTTCCACATTGGCATGAGTATCAACATATGCATTTGAGAAGGGGCAAACTTCAGACTTCAGAATTCAAGCATTTACTTGGCTTTTCTTCACTGAGCAACCGCTGATGGCATTTCAGACTTGATGTCCTAGTGCAGTGTTTCTCAACCACTGGGCCGTTGCACTTATCATCCTTATTACTTCTGTATTTTGTGCTGTGTCTTATTGATATAATGTATTTAACCCTTATTTAATGTTAATCACAATTACAAATGAGGGTCTGACAGGGCTTACAATTAGGTGTGAGTGCTCCAGATCAATGAGGAAAAGTCAACCCCCTCACTGGATTTCTAAAGTTGGGATGATTATTGTATTTCTGTAAGTAAGTGTGTGTGTGTGTGTGTGTGGGAGAGAGAGAGAATCTGGGTTTATTGTTGTGAATGAAATCTCACCTGTGAGTGTGTGTGTGCATGTGTATGTGTGTATGTGGAGTGAAATGTGTGTGTAGCCTACTGTATGTGGGGTGTGTGTGTTTGTATGTGGAGTGTGTGTGTGGTTGTTGCCACCTTAAAGGTGCATTAAGGATTAATAGCTATTCGCTAAAGGTATGCTAGCAGCTAAAACTAACGAAATCTCTTGAAATGTGCTGACTTTGACATTATGACAAACTAATTACTCAACGACTGTCCTTACACAGTCAAACATCAATCATGTGCAACACAAGACTAAGCAAGACGGCAAATAAGCTACTTACTAGATCGTCAGAAGGTAATCAAAGTCAGGTCGTCGGGCATCGGCAGGCAAAATTACAGAAGGCAGTTATATGCCTATCGACCCTGCTATGCCATTGGCACAGACGCAATTCTCCATATTAAAAGTCATTGTAGCGCCCCAATTTTTTTTAAGCTGTTATTTTAGGGTTAAACTGCTTATCCTTACCCTAATCCTGAAGCATAATTGTTGCATATTGTGCCTTTAAGTTTTTGCCCATTTTCTTAAATCCATAGTGTCAAAGTTAGTTAAACTCGCAGGCAAACATAGTTTTCGCAAGGGGAGTGAACCAGCTCAAGGATCACCTTTGGAGCTGGTGGAAGTGATATCCAGAGTCATAATTCTTGTCTTTGTTCATCTGTCAGACGATGTCCTCATTTTTTTGTGATTTCTAAGAAATGCTCATGACTTCTTACAATGTTGCATGGAATTGTTTGTGTATCATCTAAGCCTATGATTTCTCACAGTTAAGATCACCTCAGCTGACGTAGGAAGTACAGTCTTTGCCTTAATTTATTTGGTGTGCTGGGTGTTCAGAGTCCATGTAAGATCGTCAGTAATGTGTATTCCCATGTATGTCAAACTTGATCTAAATGACTTAACATAAAAAAAACCCATTATCTTATATTTGCCTCCTTGTTCTTCTTGGACGTGGCTATGTATACAGCACTAATTAGAATTAATTTAGCCCACTTTTGAGGATGTTCAAGTGTTTTCCTCTATCGTTCACGTTGTTCCTAACAGCACGGGAGCCGCCATTTTTCCATTCTGTTGTCAAAAAGCAGCCTTCTCATTGGTGTAGCATGATCACGTGTCGAACCGTGGCACGGCTCCCGACAAAAATCTTATTACGCTCTGAAGACTATAGTTCTGCATAAAACAAAGCCATATAGACAATCGACTGGAAAATCAGCGACAAACTTTTTTTTGGTAACTAACCACGACTCGTTATTTTTTATAAGCTAAAGATTGTGTAGATGCCAGTGAGTGGAACAGGATTCATTTTCTAAAGGACTTTTCGTGCTTCACCTTGCAGCCTATAAGCATCTTTGAGATCCAACGTGATCAGCCAATCGTTCGGCTTTATGAACTGAATCAGCCGGCGTGGAGTTAACATTTTGAACTTCAGCGGCATGAGAGACTTGTTCAGTATACCTAGATCTAATATAGGGCGATAATTCCTGTCCTTTTTGGGGACGAGGAAATATTTGCTGTAATGCCCCGAGTTTGCATTCTCTGGTGACACTACGCTTATAGCCCTTTTCACGAGTAACGCATCTATCTCCTGTTGAAGGAAATGTGCGCGATCTCGTGGCACCCGTGATTGAATTACACTCGTGAACCTGGGCGGAGGCCTTGCGAACTGAATCGTTTTCAACACCCAGGGCGAGACTGCGCGTGCGCGCCAGCTCCAAACGCAGTCTGCCAGCCTGGGGCTTATATTGAATTTGTCGGCTACTAAGCCGCTCATCACCAATCTGTCTATACCTTGATCCGACCCCACTCCTAGAGAGGAGGGTGAGATCTGGGGTTTCCCCCTCTTGGTTTGAATAAAAAATTGGTTTTGCGAATGCAACGGGTGCATCGCGGGAGGGGAAAAGCAAGCTTGTCTTGTGTCTGCGCCTAACGGGACAGTGTCGAGAACATGGGAATGTTGTGCTTGTGGGAACAATTTCGTCGTGCTGGACATGGGGTTTACATGAGCGCATCTGGCGACCTTCCCAGGTGGTGGCGGGCACACCACCTCCCCCCCTTTCGTTTCAGGGGGCGATGAACATCAGGGAACCTGCGGTCTCCCTCGCCCTCTCGTACCACGTCGTGTGGGTTTGTGCGTGGCCCCGGAGCTTGTCTGTGCCGCTGGCTGCTGCTGCTGTTGCTGCTGTGGCTTAGCAGGCTGAGCCGGTGGCCGGAACGGTTTCTTGTTCCAGCCGCGGCGTGCGGCCACTTTAGCTGGAGGAGCAGGGGATCGGAACCCACTCCGCTTCACGCCCTGTGCCGGTGTTGACTGCCCTGAAGAGGGCATCGGCTCCGAGCTGCTGGACCGAGGCATCCAGGACTGAAAAGCCTTGCGGCTCTTCTGCTCAGCCTCGAATTTCTCATTCATGGCCCCCACCGCTTCACCGAACACGCCCCTGACGCTGACTGGAGCGTCAAGGAGTGGTGCTTTCTCCCTGTCAGAAAGCTTAGCCAGGGAGAGCCACAGGTATCTCTGTGTCGCCACAGAAGCCCCCATGACTCGCCTTAGCCCTTGCGACGAGCACCTGGTGAGGTGGAGAGACAAATCCGTTGCACTCCGTAATTCCTCCACCGTCTCGTCGTCCCCCAGACGAGCCGCAAGCTCCGTGAGGAGCTTGGCTTGATAGCGTTGGAGCAGCGCCGCCGAGTTCGTGGAACGGGCGGACTGCCCCGCAGCCAAGTAAGCCTTCTCGGCCAGAACCACCAGATATCGAGCGCTCTTGGTGGGTAGCACGGGTTTCTGGCCGAGCCTCATCGTGGGGGATGCAGGGGAGAGATATCCTGCCACGGTGTCCACGGTAGCCCTTCTCGTTCGCTCGGTCAACGCGGAGGTACTCCGCGAACCCCGGGACCGGAGCGCGCCCTGAGTACGGCGCAGCCCATGAGGTCTCCAACTCCTTGTGCACCTCTTCAAAGAAGTGGATATCAGAGGAAGCTGGCCGGGGTGGGTCACCGTAGTACTCTCAGTCCAACAATGCAGAACGCACGTTGGGCGGAGGGGGGAGGGGGAGACCAAGCCGGCTCGCCACCCTCACCGCTACTTCGTGTAGCTGGTGACCTAGGTTCCGGGAGAGTGCCGCGGGCTTCGTAGCCCTCGGCGCGTCACCCATCACCATGTCTGTCTCCTCGTCCGAGTCGACCTCGAACGAATCATCAAGCAGACTCTCTCCACCGGCGTCGACGTCCAACTCTAGCTCAGACAGCGGCTCGGCGGCCTCCGCAGTCACCGCGACTGGGGCCACTGAGCACGCTGGTGAAGAGCAGGAGGACCCAGCGGCTACCCGAGGGAAACCACCAGTACCCCTGCTGCTTCCAGGGCGAGAGGAGCCTCGCCCGTCCGGGGACACCACCCCGGACAGCGCAGGCTTCACTCCCGGATGCATGCTCTCTCTCTCCCATAGAGAGAGGCGCTTTGCGACTCGTCAGAGCGTGTCGCTATCCATGTTTCTAATACATTTGTCACTGTCCTGTCTACTCTCAAAGAGCAAGAGGACTTTGAGTGTGAGAGGTGTCGGGCCATGGCCAGGAGGATGGAAAACAGAACATGTGTGTCTGTGTTTAATAATTTAGTTAGTTTCATCGTGTCTGCGTTGCTTGTATACACAATTTAAATATCCTATTGAAACTTCTTCTTGTAAATATTGTTAATACATTGTTTACTCTTCCTCTTAATCAATTAGTTAATTACGTTATGTGGGACGTCTGTCATTTTTAAGATCAGGGTTATCGTAAACAGTGCTATCTAGGCTACTTTCTGACCATTTCTAACGAGTTAAACAAGATTTCGTTCTTTGTGTACACACTTGTCACAATCATATTGATTACAAACATCTTTGTTTAGCGTAATAGGGAACGCCAAAGTAAGTATAGGGCCTGTCAAAATAGCGTGCACCGGGGCCCGTCGTAACCACGTTACGCCACTGTACAGATGTCATCATTGACAGGGTAGCCGAGAAGAGCGATCTGATGAAAAGGCTGCTTTTGTGATGAGGTAAAATAATACGCTGACTTGAAACACTCATAGTGGATCAGATTAAGTTAATTAATATTTTTTAATATAATTCCTTTACTTAAATTTAAGTAACAAGGTTGAAAGAAATGACATGTCTAAAAAGTAATCTGACCTACGGTCAATAAATCATACTTTTGGGGTACGCATGTCAAAAGCAGTTGGGGAAAAAACCCACGCTGTCACACAGCGCGCTTACATTTTCCCCCGTCAATACCTGGTGGTGGCCTGCTCTTGGTTAAAAATGCCCGGCCTGAAAAATGTCCCCAGTCCAGCCCTGAACCATGGTAAAACCACTGATCTACAAAATGATGTAACCATAGTCGTCTTGAACTTGGACATTATTAAAGATCGCAGGCTTCTCTCTGCACTAATGTCAATCAGGGGGGTGGTGGGGGGCATTTGTCTATCTGTTTATCTAGCAGTCTATTTCACCTATATCACCCATTGATATGATGCTGGCAATGTGTTATATCAAGTAGAGATTAAGCGCTAACTGCTGTGTTATCTAACCATTTTCCCTGACCCTGTTTACTTTTTTACGGCTTTGCCTGGCTCCTTCTCCTGTCTGTGTGCTGCATCTGATTCCTACAGGTGAGCAGGGCGCAGGTGCTTGGAGTCGCGCTAATTGCTTCCTGGTCTGGGCCTTTAAAAGCGCTTCAGACGAGACTGGAGGGGGTCCGCCGCTGCTCTGTCTCTCTCCCGCACCGATTTTGGATTTTGTTTGCTTATACACTGCACCACATTATACTGATTGCTTACACTTTTATTTTCCAACTCCAATACTGACTTTACTGACTTCTGTTCAGTTTGATTCATTTAATAAATCTAATACATAGCTACTCTGCGTGTGGCCTTCCCTTCTCTGTTCCCTGCTCTGAGCCAGGCTTATATCAATACAGATGAAAAGCATGAGAAGGGTGTGAATGGAACTTTAATAAAATATCTTGTTTGCTTGTGTATTGGTCTATTCCAGTCCATATTATTATTACAGTTCATCAGCTCTGACATAAATAGCAAGTGTGAATAGTTGCTTGTAGAGTTAGATTTGGTACTATTGACTGTATTGACATATTCAGTCATAATTAGTGGCTGTTTGATAGATCTGATACATGGCTCCATATGAAAATCTCCATGGTTCTGATGCATGTCTTACAAAAATAACTAAAATGTAATGTAATTTAATGTCCTTTCAAAATAACTAAACTTGGTAATAAAGATAAAAAGCACTTTGGAAAAGCTGATATTTAACTTTTCCCTCCAAAAGTGTATTATTATTCAAAAGTAATAAATGCAGTACTTCCCATGTTTAACCCCACAGCTCAAAAGCACAACACACTAAAATACATACATACAGCATACATGTGCTTACGATATGATATTTACCATGCAATAGCTCACTGTACCATACAAGTCAATGACAGCTTGCGGCTTCTTAGGAACTATTGAGGCTTACATGAACCGCGTGACAGCCCTAGCGGCGACATCAAAGCGTGTCGCAACTCTGTTTTCTATGGCTCTGGCCATCCCCAGCTTTTACAAGCGGTCACAATTTCAAGCTCAAGCACAGCAATGCAAACCCTTGCTTACTTCCAGCAAAGACTCCGAATACTGAAGCAGCACTGGGGAGATCAGGTAGGTAGTCTCTAATAGCCCAATTCAATTTTGAATAGTTCAGTTTGTTTAATAAACTTAGGAGTTGTCACAAAAATATAAATGATAAATTAAACGATACAACTCAATGCAACTTATACAAATTGATGCAACTGATACAAATTGATGCTATTGAAAAACCATGTGCCTGCTAGCGTCTCTAAAGTTTCCAACATTCCACACGACAGGCTTTCTACCAATCACTGCAAACCCATGTTAACCTCCAGGAAAGACTCCAAATACTGAAGCAGCTTTGGGGAGATCGGGTAGGTAGTCTCTAACAGCCAATAACATTTTCAGCACAGGATTACAAAGTCTTAAAAAATTTGATGGATCAAATAGTCTGTTTCAACCTGAAAGTCGAGATGAAACAGAAGATAAAGTTTGTCATTACAAGAGTACTTTTCCATAACTGGTTCTGATTCTTATCCCTTCACTGAAGATTTTCTGAAGGCATCTTATCAATTGCGATCAAAGCAGTTTTTATGTTTTTCTATTTCTTTAAAAAATAATGTAAGCTTTCACTTTTCAGCATCTTTTTTTTTGTTTGTTTGTTTGTTTGTTTCTTGTTTTTCAACTTATTTCCCATCCCTCGTGGACTGCACTGCCCTCCGAACCGGTGGTTGGCTCCTCCATTGAGCTGCTCTAGAGCAAACTATCACAGCTACAGGAGGCCCAGGAGCTGATCCAGTGAGAGGCCGCACCCCAGTTCCTTGTCGTAGAACACTACGACATTACCAGATGGGAAGTGACGTAGTCACGCATCCAACTTCGAATACACTATTCATTCACGCCTGGAAGGCTGAGATGCGTCAATCATCTCCTGTGCCCGCCCCCTCAGGAGCGCATAAATAGGAGCGCTTTGACGCATCTCGTCCTCTTTTCAACTTTCGACGTTAGGTATCCGTACCTAACATCACACTTATCGTTACGCTCAAGAAAAAAATTGCTATTTGCTAATTTATCTCGTGTGCTTAATACTCTTGTAGCCGGTGAGTCGGGTTTATCCCTTCACTAGCTTTGAGTGCCTCGAGTTTATTGGCTTATTTTATTCTGTAGTCGAGTCACTGTATTGTAACTGTTACTAGCCAGTCGCTGACTAGCTTGCTAACCACCTTTTAACGTGCTTTGTTACAATTACTTTCACTTGCACTAATTCTTGTATTTACAGATATGTCTACCAGACAGGCGTACCCGGACTGCGGGCACGCCAGAGAGAAAGGGGACCGTCACCGCCTGTGCCTGGTCTGCTTAGGGAAAGACCATGCGGCTGCTGCCTTCGGCGACGACGACCCCTCGTGTGAACTCTGTGCCAAGATGGAGTTGGCCAGAGTCAGGAGGCGCCTGGCGTTCTGGGAACGCAGGGGCTCAGGGACGCGTGCGCCAGCGCCGGCTGGGGTGGCTCCCCCAGTCGGGCTGCATGCTCCCTCCGCTTCCAGCAGCGTGGTGTCTGGCATTCGCCCTCCGGCTGTAGCCTCACCCGCCTCACCCGCCCTTCCCCCTCTCCCATCCCTCCCCCCGTCCCGTTGGTCACCACGGAACGCGAGGCGGTGGAGCTACCCTCTAGCTTCCAGGAGATGCCGGCCCTCGAACTAGACTTCGGTCTGGACACCGAGAGCCTGCCCGAATCGGAAAAGCTCTCCTCGGAGAGTGAGGATATGAATGTGGCCGAGCAGCCGCCCGTCACTTCCAGGACCCTGGGCCAACAGCTGCATGAGGTGGCACTGAGGGCTGCGACCTACCTCGGTCTCCCTCTACCTCCACCTCCTGTCGTGCAGCCTTCCCTGAATTCTTCGGCGGCCCACCAGCTACGGCTCACAGCCCCCTCCCTTTCTTCGCAGAAGTACATAGGGAGCACACAGCGACCTGGTCCACGCCCTACTCAGGACGTGCCCCGGTTCCAGGCTTCGCCTGCTACCTCCACCCCGACCAGGCGAAAGAGAGCGGCTACCTCTCCGTCCCTCCGGTGGAAGACGCAGTGGTGGGTTACCTTTCACCCTCTGCTCCCTTGGCGCATCTCGGCCAGAAGCCGTCTGCCCTCACGCATTTCCCGTCACCAGGCATCATTGGTGGAGAAGGCGTACCTGGCGGCTGGGCAAGCCGCCTGTTCCACCAACACCTCTGCTCTCCTGTAGCGTTACCAGGCGAAGCTGCTAACGGAGTTAGCCGCGTCGCTGGGAGGCGACCATCAGGTGGTGGCTGAGCTGCGCAGGGCGACGGATCTCTCTCTCCGTCTCACTCGTTGCACAGCGCAGGCTCAAGGAAGAGTCATGGGCGCCTCCGTCGCGACTCTGCAGTCGCTTTGGCTGTCACTGGCGAGGCGACAAAGAGAAGGCTCCTCTTCTGGACTCGCCACTCACCGTCGGCGGGGTCTTCGGTGAGTCTGTGGGTTCGATGGCTACCCAGTTCGAGGCGGAGAAAAAGTGTCGCGAGGCGCTTCAAGCCTGGATGCCCCGCTCCATCTTTGACCAGCGCTGCTATCCTCAGGCAACTCCAGCCACAGGAGCCAAGCGCAGCGGATTCCATTCGCCAGCACCTCTGCCAGCTAAGGTCCCGGCGCGCCGTGGATGGCACAGACACCCCTTCCGCCTTCCAGAGCAACCCGACTCACGTCAGCCTACTCCACGCCAGACGCAGAGCGCACCCCGCGGAGCACGCCAGCATGCTGCCAGGCGGAGGAGAGGTCGCGGAAACTCTTCAGCCTCCTGATCTGCAGCTAAAAAAGAGGAGAGGGGGAGAGGTGGAATCCTCACCACCAGGGAAATTGGCCCGCTTCTCGCATGCAAAAATCATGCCAGCTACGGTTTGTCAAGTTACACCAAACACACAAAATGTATTTGTCCCAACTGTCCCTTTAGGCGCAGCGTTTCGACATGCTTGTGTAACTCCCCCACACATCACGCATTTTTTATTCAAACCGAGGGGGCAACCCCAGATCTCGTCTCCCTCTTTAGTCAGAGCGGGCACAGATCTAGACAGATTGAATATGAGTGAGCTTATGCTCGACCAAGTATTTCACTCTCGGCCCAGCCTGCACGACTGTGTGGAGAGCTGGCGCGCATGCACAGTGTCACCTTGGGTTCTAAAGACCATATCAGTAGGTTATACGCTCCAGTTTGCCCGTCCCCCGCCGAGGTTCAGGGGCATGGTTCAAACGTTAGTGCCACCGCACCAAACGCGTTTCCTACAGGAGGAAATAGACTCCCTTCTAGGAAAGTGAGCAATACAGCCTGTACCTCTCGGAGAAGAGAACAGGGGGTTCTTCAGTCGCTATTTTCTAGTCCCAAAAAAGGACGGAAAATATCGACCAATCTTAGACCTCCGTATTCTGAACAAAGCTCTCATGACGATGAAATTCAGGATGCTGACCCCTCGTCTGCTAGTTCAATACATAAGACCGGGAGATTGGTTCACCTCCATCGATCTAAAAGACGCATATTTCCATATCCCGATTCACCCCAGACACCAACAGTTTCTGAGGTTTGCGTTCGGAGGGAGGGCTTATCAGTTCTGCGTGCTCCCTTTCGGTCTAGCTTTGGCTCCAAGGGTGTTCACAAAATGCGTAGAAGCCGCCATCGCACCCTTGCGACGTCAAGGCTTGCGAATTTACAATTACTTAGACGACTGGCTTATTTGCTCGAAGTCGAAAGAAGCGGCGTTACAAGAGTGCCATCTAGTGGTGTTGCACCTACATCGTCTAGGCTTCGTGGTGAACAAACTAAAAAGTGTTCTTATCCCCAGTCAGTCCGCTCTCTTCCTGGGAATGGTATTAAATTCCACCTCGATGAACGTGGGTTTATCTCAAGGAAGAATAGAAGCAATCAGATCGTGTGTAAGTCAGTTCAAACTGAAAAAGAAAGTTTCATCCCCTCTCTGCCAAAGGCTGATAGGAATGATGGCTTCGGCTGCTATAGCGTTACCTCTCGGAATGCTACACACACGCCCCTTTCAAACTTGGTATCTCTCTTTAAAACTCAGTCCCACCATGAACAGGTTCAAGAGGGTGACAGTGGATGCCAGGTGCCTGAAAGCTCTGGCGATCTGGAAAACGCCACACTTCCTCACATCGGCAGCTCCGATGGGCATAGTGACACGCCGTTTAGTGATAACGACAGACGCTTCCACATCAGGGTGGGGTGCGATCTGCGAGGGAAGATCAGTAAACGGCCTCTGGTCTGCGGCAGAGGCCGAGTCACACATCAATGTCTTAGAACTAAAGACGATTTTCCTGGCGCTGCAGCACTTTCTGCCCTTAATAAACGGTCAGCACGTTCTAGTCAGAACAGACAACACATCCGCCCTGGCATATATAAACCGTCAGGGGGGTGTTCGCTCTCCGACGCTGCATCGTCTGGCGTCCCGCCTGCTCTTGTGGGCAGCAGCTCGCATCAGTTCCCTCAGAGCAGTTCATGTTCCGGGCCACCTCAACTGGGGCGCGGACTTGCTGTCGAGGGGCAATGCACAGGCTGCAGACTGGTGTCTTCACCCTCAGGTGATCGAGCAGATCTGGCTACGTTTTCACAGAGCTCAGGTGGATCTGTTTGCCAGCAGAGAGAACGCCCGCTGCCCGCTCTGGTTCTCGCTGGGGGGAGACAACCCCCCGTTAGGTGTAGACGCGCTGGGCCACCAATGGCCGAACATGCGTCTTTACGCTTTTCCCCCGATCTCTCTCCTTCAGCAGGTGCTGAGCAGGATAAGGGACGAGGGCAGAGAATTGATATTAATAGCCCCCCATTGGCACAATCGACCATGGTTTGCGGATCTATACAGGATGTCAGTGCAACCTCCATGGACGCTACCTCTGCGGAGATCTCCTGACGCAGGCGCACGGCACGATATGGCATCCCCGACCGGAGCTGTGGCAGCTCAGAGCCTGGCACCTGAAAGGAGCAGGCTGATAGCTTCGGGGCTGTCTGATGCAGTGGTGTCCACAATACAGAGTGCTCGGGCTCTGTCGACACGATCCCTCTATACGCTGAAGTGGCGCAGATTTGATCAATGGTGTGTCGCGCAGCAGTGCGACCCTGTCAACTGCGCTCTGAGCGTAATTTTAGAATTCCTGCAGCAGTTATTTGACGAGGGGAAGGCTGCTTCCACTCTCAAAGTTTACCTTGCGGATATTTCGGCCTGCCATGCAAGCATTAATGGTAAAACTCCAGGTAATCACCCTCTAACGTCACGCTTTATGGCTGGCGTTAGGCGTCTCAGAGTGCCCGAAAGGCACTTAGTACCCTCATGGGATCTGCTGGTGGTTTTACGCGCTCTCACAGGTCCTCCGTTCGAGCCCCTTGAGACCGTAGATATGAAACTTGTTTCATTTAAAACCGCGCTGTTGTTGGCTTTGGTGTCAGCAAAACGCGTGGGTGACTTGCGAGCTCTGTCAGTCAGCGCATCGTGCCTACAGTTCGCGAATGCTGGTAACAAAGTGGTTATGCGTCCGAATGCCGCTTACACGCCTAATGTGGTGTCAACTCCATTTTGCAATCAGGTAATTGAGTTGGCAGTATTTTCACCTCCCCCTTTCGCTTCGGCGGAGGAGGAGCGCTTGAATAAGCTGTGCCCTGTGCGCGCTCTCCGCTGTTATATAGAACGCACCAGTGCTTTCAGGAAATCTGACCAACTATTCGTATGCTTTGGAGCACACGCGAGGGGCAGACCTCTTTCAAAACCTAGCCTTTCCCTTTGGATTGTGGAGGCTATTGTTTTGTCTTATAAGAGTTTATCTTTAGAGCCGCCGGTAAAGTTGCGTGCGCACTCTACTCGGGGTGTCTCTTCCTCTTGGGCCTTATTGAAAGGCGTCTCAGTCGAGGATATTTGTAAGGCTGCGAGTTGGAATTCTCGCCACACTTTCGTTAGATTCTATATGTTAGATGTGGCTACTCCTTCTTTCTTGCAAGAAGTCTTACACGCTGATAATTCATTAGCTCCCCAAATCCTGTGAATGGTTATTAATATGAACGGTTGCCAGCTTTTACACGTTTAATGCTGACGTTCCGATATATGGGGAAATCATGTAGACAGACGATTGGAAATCGCTTAGTCTGCGTGAGAAGGTTATTGATAACGTATGTGTTCATTAGCTTTTATACTAATGCAGATGAACCGTTATATGAGAGACTCATGTAGGCAGGTGATCGGAGATCACTCTGGCTACGTGAAAGGAAGGCATAGTAATGTATGTGTTCATCAGCTTTTATATGATAAATGCAAATGAACCGATATAAGGGGGAATCATGTAGGCTGGTGATCAGAGATCTTGTAGCCTCTGTAAAGAAGGGATTGCCCCGTGATGTTAACCGCCAGCTGTCGTGAGAACCTCTTGGGAGGTCAGAAGTACGAGGAGCTGGCTAAGGTTTATTGACACTGTAATTTCACATGTGTACAGTGTCCATTTGTTCTTGGAGTGGGTGTGTTTTATGTTACGCTCAAGTTTCCAAGAGAACGAGATGCGTCAAAGCGCTCATATTTATGCGCTCCTGAGGGGGCGGGCTCAGGAGATGATTGACGCATCTCAGCCTTCCAGGCGTGAATGAATAGTGTATTTGAAGTTGGATGCGTACCTACGTCACTTCCCATCTGGTAATGTCTGCGGTTCCACTAAAGGAACCGAGGTTACGTAAGTAACCGAGACGACTTCCAGCGCACCCCAGACTTCCAGCTCACCTGCCACTTCCATTGACCTGCCATTTCAGGAGGGCCACCCGTCAAACCTCAGCGACCTTATGATGAGACAGGAAAGAATAAAGGCCAACAATCTAAACTTTCACCCCTCTCTCTTTTTAAACGTCTCTGTCTGTCTGGTCTGCGCTGGGCCCTGTTCGGCTTAGTTAATACATTTGGCTCGCGACATGAGATAATCAAGCTCGCGTGCACGTCCTGCTTCAAAAGGCAGGAAAGGTCGATCACCAAAACCATGATTTTTTTTAACGGTACAATAGTCTAAACTCAAAGAAAAAGACTATTTTTTTTCTCCGATAAGGCAGGATATCACCATGAACGCGTTATGAAGAATTCAAGACCATAATCATGTCAAAATACTACACTGCCGCCGCTAAGACAGCAATATAAGAAACTGTCTATAGGCGTCTAAGGCGTGATATCTTTTTCTGTGTCGAATATGTGACTTTGGTCCAGCGGTTAGAGCTCATGGCTTGCATGGAACAGATCACTGGTTTGCCCCCCACACCTCCGCAATAAATGTAATTTTACATCTCCTTGTAAATCGCTTTGAATAAAACCGTCTGCTAAATGACTAAATGTGAATGTATTAATAAAAATTCAATAAATTGAAGCAACGAAAAGAAATTGTGTTTATTTCTCTCTTCTTACCATGCATCGCCCTTAATCATTTTCTACAAAAATGATATGCTATGTATGGTGTAGTAGACTGAGACTTTATTCACTACTGCAAAAAAACTAGACACGTTTGCAAAACTACTTGTTTGCAATGAAGTAGGTAAAACAACTTTATCCAATATCTTCGTAAGGGAGATGGGTTATGTGCTCAAATTTCCTGGGATCAAAGAAGACGTTAGTATTCATGTGCAAACTAAAAACCACGTCTCAGGATTGCGGCGCATGCAAGTTATTTCGGGTGTATCAACTGTACCCATGTCTCAACTATACTAATACCACTGTCATATAATTATGAGTGCTTTGTTCTCCGCATCGCCGACATTACAAAAATGAAGGCTACCACTTGCAAAAAAGTGAAGACATTCAATGTTCGACTGGCTTTGCAATACATTACTCGAGAAGGTCTTTTAAATTAATTATTCCTTGTCGGGTGGATCGGTAGCGCTCATACAAGAACTCATCATGATGGAAAAATGCATCTTGGCGATCGCAAAGAACTCTTCCCATGCTAATCAAACTATAATATGACTCCTTGTCAATGGGATCCCTCCTTTTGGCGTGGGTGTGGCAAATTTAGCCAGCTAAACTTTGGTTAGCCTGCCCTGGAGAAGGTATGTGCTAAGTGATATGTTACTATGGTAATTTATCAGAAGTTGCTTCGCCGAACCCAATAAAGGGGCGTTCTCTTTTTTTAGCTCGCTAAACCGCTTAGCGAGCTACGCCGAACAGTACGCTGGTCTTTTATTGTTGTTCGTTTATCCCCTCATTCGATCTCTGCAGCCACTGTGGCTCTTCTCAATGTTTTAGAATGATTTTGTTTTATCGTTGCAATTTTACCATTTTGAATTAAGGCGAGACACGGCAGGCAAAAACATCGTTTTTTTCAGCAGTGGTCAATTTTGAGATTTTGAGCTAGTTCACTCCCTAAACATGTAATCTTTCATACTAGCATAAAGAAAATATCCTAATTATACATTAATGTGTATATTTATTCACATTTTGTCTGTTCGCGGCGTCAGCATTCTCCTAGGTTTCCAGGAAAGTTAGCATTCTAACGTAACGTGCAGTATATCGGCTTTCTGATGCCTGACATGTTTGGTACCGTTGAAAAGCGCTATATCTCTCACACAACGCTATCTAATCCAAATAAGGACATTTTCTTTCCAGCAGTAACCAATGATGTTAGCAAAAACGGGGCTTTAAACCTAAGGACGCAATTTCATTGGTTTGCGGTGGTTTCTGATAACGTGATTCGTTCAGACGCATGACGTGGTATGGCTTGACACTTCCTGAATTTTTAAATGCGATTTTCTCAAAATGAGTTTTTAGCTCTGGCATTGGTCTCCCATTATTGATCACTTCATATTGTGATTAATAGTCCAGTTTGAATTTTTTTTAAAGCTTAGCTATAGAATCTTCCTTTTTCGCGGTCAAGGTCAAATTTAAGTGTAGAAGAGCAACGGCAGAACAAGCATAAGCCCGACCGTTGGGCTCTAGGCGGGCTTCATTGGTTCTACGCATGTGCTCAACCCAGTTTGTGAGAGATTGCGCAATCTGAGATGAGGCACAGCTTGTCGCTGCTTCACCGTCTCCTGTCTGTTTGAAAAGGTCATGGGCAAATTCAATGACTTTGATTATAAAAATGCTCGAAACGATTGAATCATACAGAAATTACATTTATAGCACAGATCAATAGGGAAATATTAATATTTATTTTATTTTATCATACATTTTTTTTTTTTACTTTTCATGATGACGGGTGAGGCTTTGCCTCCCCTGGCCGCACGTCCGTGGTGCACTTTGTTGCTATTTTGCTACATTTTTGTAGTCCTGGTAATCTTTAGTCTGGCATGTTGGTAAGCTTATTTGGAGGACCATTTCTCAATGGTTTTGTTCTTTAATGAATGTTTGTTATTAATTACATATTTTTCAACAAATAACTTAATTATAATTACAAAGAGGGAAATTTGCAACTTTTTATTGCAACTTTCATTTGCTCCTGCAATTTCATCGTAACCAACACCTAAAAAACACTACAACTTTCACCGCAACTTTTTTGAAAAAAAAAGCTCCTGCGAAATCAGGAATTTTAGGCTGCAACTATCTCAAAAAAGGCCTGCGAAATCCTGGGGGCGACCGATTTTCTGACAGAAGTGCAGGGGTGCCAATATTTTCTTGGGTCATTAAAGTGCACCCTATTAAAAATAGTTTTGAGCTTTAAACTAAATAATAGGACTGAACTATGATGAAATACATTAACGTGTATACATACATCAAAGTGTTAGTATTGACAATATTTGAATTAGCTTAGAAATCGTTATTTTATGAGTTGAACATAACCATCTACATGCCATCTACTGTTTAAAATCACCATGACCCTTGCAAAGCCTATGCTGATGTCAACGTTGGTACATCTCTATGTCTAGTAAACTCTCAGAGGGCTGAACATTTTGGTACCTAAACCTTTCATTGCTTAAAGATAATAATAATAATGATGACCCTCTGTTTAATGATGATGATGATTCCTTTGTGTCTGTCTGATCAGTTCATTAAGCCTACATAAGCAATATCAGCCATCAGAACACAATCAAGAATCACTGAGTCTGAGTCTTTTAAAGTTATTAGAAAGAGAGATACAGAATGATAGTTTTCCATATAAGAATCCTAACTGCAGTCTGACAAAAATATGCTTTATAGTCTTATATCACTTATATGGTCACCTGGATTTGAAGTGATTTGAACGTTCGTAAAATAACTCTCAAAGATGTGCATCCTTCTGACTTCTGACAGATGTGTCAGACAACATGTGGTTACATGAGTAATTACATTTGGTTTGAGAGAATGACTGGAGTAGGCGACGAGTCTGTCTTGACTGTGCCGCTGCTAGTCTGGTGCAGCCTCCTTGTTATTGTTTAAGACAAAGTGGGCCGTTGCCATGGCAGCTCTGGTGTGGCGTGAATAAGATGGTGGGCAGCGGTTCCTAGTTCCTGAAATAGCTGCTAAATTGTTTAAACTGATAAGCAAAGAAACTGGCTCTGCGCCAGGAGGCTGTCCGTCCGCAGTGCTGCCGGGGACGACATGCTAAATGAGCACAAGCAGAGTCTCGACTGCTGCGCGAGAATAAGCCCAGCAACCGGCTCGGCACATCCCCCAATCACACAGCTCCACGCCATTAATGATCTCAATCACAGTCAGAATGCGTTCTCATTTAGACTGCAGTTAAATCCAGTAAGAACTTTAAATTGAGAGTGAAGGAGGGGGGGATTTTTTTTATTAGAGTAATGCTTTGTTCACACACACACACACACACACACTCTCTCTGTCTCTCTCTCTCTCTCTCTCACACTCACACACGCACACGCACACACTTACCCACTTACCCACTCTCCTCATGTCTCTTGCACACACAAGGACAACAATTAATATTTTTTATGATAAGGTGGTTAAATTTGACTTCTGTTAAGGGTACACAACTAGCCCTGAGAAGGGAAGCCTCTGTTGAAGCGTACTACTGGATTGACACTGAGAACACTTTAGGCACTGAATTTAAATCTAGATCATGCATAGACCTGCCTTCAAACCCTCACAGCTGCACAGGTTTAGCGAACAATATTTTGGCATTCATTTTAGCAGAATGTTTGTTCATTTTTTGAAAGTGAAAATACTAAAGACGCACAAAGAACTCCATACAAAAAAGATAAATCATGCTAATACCAGTTCAAGACATCTTAGAAAATCCGGGACTGAGATCTGTATTGTTCAAGTGTGCCAGTGTGACATGTGCCAAGTCTATTCTGTTTAAAGAAAGTTTGAGGCTGTCTAATGCTGCCAAATGACCTGAGTATTATTTCCACTGATGGCTGTTCACCTCATGTCAAGTCTTTGGCTGGATCCTAGCATATCACAACAGCTCTGAAGCAGTTGGCAACAGTGGAAGTGAAGACATGCTATCTGACATTGTTTGTCAAGTCTCCAACAAAACTCCCCTCATATATGATCCAAGGACAGTTTCATAAAACATTAATTGTCAAACAACAAGTCAATTTAATGGTTATTAATTTGTCCACTAATTTGTATCACAGCTAGTAAGGTCATATCAGTGCATCAATAGCAATACTTCCCATAACATAAATTCATTTCCAGTTATTATTCATTATAATCAAGTTGAAGGAAACGTCTTGAAGCAACAGCAATTCTAACAGTAGGTTGCTGATCCATCACACACAGGACATCCCTTGTATGGTTGTGGTTATAGAATTTGACAAGGTGATTAAAAAATATTTATTTTTTATAAATAAAATATACAACACTGCCATGATGGCACAGGGACCAAATGCTATCTTTACAAAAAGATAGAGAGTGCAGTCCTCATTTGTCCCAACAAGTATTAAGTCACCAAGGTTCTTTGTCTTTTTCACAAGTATAGTGCAAGGGTTGTCAGGGGTTTTCATGCACTTTTTGCCACGCAGGACAAATTCCCCTATGTTTCAATAAATATTTTCATTCATTCATTCATACATTCATTCAATTTTTTTTTTAAATCCCCATATTCCAACATTCAGACATTCACTGACAGGCTTCGTTCTCAGGTCTATTACCAAACCTGTGGGCACTTAGTGATAGTTGGATAATTTATGGCCAATGGACACATAGGTCATCAGGTCAATCAGAAATGTATGTTACATTTTCTGTAGTTATCAGGAGTGTAGTCATCATTGTTGGAATGTAGCACACAAAGAATAATCCAAAGAATCAAATCCAGGGAAACCTTCTTAGATGTCCCACAGCATTGTCAATGGAAGCTGTGCAGGAAAAAGGGGGTACACACACCTCTCTCACAGCTGTAGTTTGCAAGACGATGAGAGGGTGACCTTTAGACAGTTATCCCCAGCTAGCCTGTTTTTTTGTGCCAAGAAGTTAGTTTCCCATAGGTGTCTTCCGTTATTTCAGCTTATGCACAAGCACAGCTAGGGTGTCAGTGTCTGTGCTCATAAGTCAAGAGGCACTCACAGCTCAACACCATGGAACAAAAATACGTGAGGATGTCACTGCTTATTTTTGTACTTCCTGGGCTGGGTTTACAAACATAGCATTGGCCATTGAAGTGACTGGGAGTGCTAATCCATCGTGCTGTTTAGCTCTGTATACCTCCGTGGTAATTTCCTGCATTCCCTTGAAAAGGAGCACACTGGCAAAATTCCCAAAGCAGCTGGCACTGTGCAACTTCCAGTAGGCCTATAAATGCACAGCTTTCCCTGATGCTTTCAATGCCAGAATCTTTACCTTATGTGAGTAACCTTTCCTGGAATCTTACTTGATCTTGCTTTCATAGTTTGCTTACCTTATCAGTCAGGTAATTCACAATATTTGTAAATAGCGGTTATGGCTAACATGAAGGACAAGAGTTAGTGCTGCATACTCAGCATACCTTGATTAATTGAATGACTTACACATGACATTCATATAACAGTTATTTACTATTATCTGCGCATTTCTTTTACTTCTGTAACATTTTAAAACATAGGTGACTTTATGCTGGTAATGATTTCCTTTTCAGATAATTTAGATTATATTGTTTAAATGGAGCAGGAGACAGAATTGTGGCACTGCCACAAATACAGTAGGACTTAGATCACACACACACACACACACACACACACACACACACACACATACACACACATATATCCTAGTGAAGTACCAACATTTACTTTAAACTGTTGAGGTAGTAGCGAAGTGGTCTAAATAAAGTCATAAAGGGAATCCGCTGGCTGTTTATAGTTACTGGTAAATGGTGACATTGAATGCTTTAATTGTTCTTCTCTGTACAGTATAATTTGTTGTCAGGACGTTTACTCATGTTGTGTCAGGAAGGGGGACCTTTAAGTTTTCCAAAAAAAAAGCACACCTGTGGAAAGACACAGGAAGTGAGATAAAGAAGGCAGGTGGAGAGACCATCAGAGTGTGCTAGGCAAAGAGTTTGGAGCCTTTTGCCAGTTTGTGGATTTATATACCTCTCTTACTTGCCTATTTGAAGGTTGTGGGTTTATTAAGCAATAAGGTTCGAGAGGCAGTACTGTATCGTCAATAATGTACTTGTTCGAGGGTGTTGTTGTGCGGCGGAGGGCCGGCAAACCCTCGAACAAGTACATTATTGACGATACAGTACTGACTCGAGTACCTTATTGCTTTTATAACACGGTTGCCAGCGACTTTATAAATATTAAGTACAATTAAATTATAAACAGTAAGCTGCCTTTCAGCACAAAAAAGTTCTAGCCACCAAACATTGTGTATCGCATTTCAGTAGCCTAGAGCAAATAGTCCCCCTTTGTGTGGCTGTTGCTATTCAACAGACAAACAGCATTGGGAAGGAACGTCACGTCTGTTAGCCTAGAACCAAGTTTGTTGATGATTAGCTAGGAGATTGACATTGATCTCGCACCATTTTATTCATTCACATTGCTCATTTTATAAAGTTGCCATTAAAATAACAAAAACAACAATGGGACACTTTCAACTTAGTTAATATTTGTTTATATTGATTTGGATATCGCCACTAACTCTGAGGGAGGCGTGTGAGAGCAACGTTGTACTTATTAGCAGCGAGGCTAGCTAGCTACTATGTGTTTCAATGGATTTTTCGTCTAACGGTTAGCATCAACCTACAACTAATATTCGAGAGCTTAAGTCAAGACCTACAATACTCTACAACATTCGTATAGCACATTAACAACTAACCGAGTCAATGTAGACATATAAAAAGTCGTGTAGATAGCTTAATTCACATACAATATTTCCCACTAAGAGGCTCCAAACACTCCGCCATCTTGGTTCGATTTTTTTCTTTTGGAGTGCGCACTGATATGGAACACTCAGGTAAATGTAAACAGGTCGTACAGTTACTATATCGCTGATTAAAGCACACCCCGGAACTCACTCTCAGAATGCTTGATTTCATCTACCCGTGTTATAATATGATATTTGGGACTAACTGCAAGATGAAGTGAGTGAGAACAATCAATTTTTTGTTTGACTAGGCTGGATATATGTAAAGGCCTACTTTTTCCTTTTTGGCCCTCCTTTGTTTCTTCTAATTTTTTTCTGGATCTAAGAATGACAAAATGATGGAGTAAAGTTTAAGAAACTTTATAAATATATATGGGCCATTCTACCGAATTCGTGTAATATGCAGTCCCTCAACAATAAAAACTATTTACAAAACAATTAGGTGTTTAGGCATAGATATTTAATTAGAAAATGTTATGGTCTATATAAACCCAATGCATTACATGAGATAGTGATAAGCTAAATATATACAAAATCATCATTTATAGGGTACTTTCTATTGGGAAGTAGCTGTCCCCAACCCTGACATCTAAATTTCAATGCCTTTAAATAACACTTTTCAATTTTTTTAGATTTTTTTCAATGATTTCATTTCAAAGATCTTTATGATTGGGTTGAAACAGAACTTGGAATATTTAGATTTATTGTGGGTTTAATTTTTAAATCAATTTTCTATACTCAAAAAATCATGTCCCTAGTTTTCATGTCACTACCGAAACACAAGAGTTTTAGTCCATTGGCTGAGCCTGTGTTTTAGCCACAACTCTGCATTTTTGACCATGCAGTGACACTGCATCTCTGACCCTCATGGTTGAATGGTAAGTAGCTAAATCCCATAGTTTTTGTATAAATGTGTTCCAAAGTCTGAAAATCGACGTGTAACCTTAAGAATTGTCACTACCGAAACGCATGTTTTCTTCAGTTAAGTAAACCTTTTGGGGTTTCATGGAAAATCTTATGTTTGTATGTGTGTTCACCTCTTCAAAGATGTATTTGCATGCCGTGTGCTTGTTAGAATTCTTTATTTATGCTTAAAGTTAGCTAGAATTGTCACTACCGAAACAGTCACTACCGAAACATATGGTAGTGACCTGATGATTTCAGTAGTGACAAAATGAAATGGTAAGTAGTTCAATCCCATAATTTTTAAATAAATGTGTTGTGTGGACTAAAGGGCGGCCCAGAGCACCTTTTGGAAGATTTTGGGAGAGAAATGAACATCCATCCAACAGTGCAGTCACTACCGAAACACTGGATGTCACTACCGAAACAGTGCAGCACTACCGAAACACAGGATGTTTTGTAAAAAATTAAGTATATTGAGTAATCAACTAAATTGTTATGATACTGATTGGATTAATGTATGTTCAATTTCATCAATGAACAACTCTGGAATCAATATGATCAGTATTTTGCATTGTTCAAAGAAATATTGCACTTAGATTTTGATGAATTGTATAAATTGAACTTGAAAGTTTGGTAAAAAATTCATTTTTATGGATTTCATTGTAAAAACCTTCAAGAAATATTTGTAAAAATACTCTTCAGAGAAGGGAAGGAAACACAATCTGAACAGGTCAATAATAATACTTTTTTACTATAGTAAATGTGATGTTTCGGTAGTGACAATTTTTGGAAGAGGAAAAACATTCCAACACATTCTGAAAATACAATATAAAAATTGACTGTTCTTTTACTAGATAAGTGTACTTTAGATATGGTACAATATACATACGGACAAAGTTTTGGGAATAAAACATAAAAAAAATCAAAATATTTCCGACCTGACTTTGCACCAATTCGGTAGAATGGCCCATATATATTTGGATTCTTCAGATGCTTGCCATTATTACTTCATAATTTAAGTCCTTGAACTAAATGTCAGAGACTTAAGTTGAAACTGTCTTAAGTTATTTATTGTTGAAATTGCGTCTTCAACAGATTATTAACAATTTGAATTACTATAAAGAAGCCAATTTCTTATAGACTCACCATTATCTCTTTCTTAATACAGCATGTGTATGTGTTCAGTTGTAGATTCTCCATGCCAAAAGCCCTGTGTCCTGCTTTCCTTGGCTCTCTATGCCTCACGGTCCATGAAGGGTACGTCACCACTGTGACCTCTGGCCAAACAAATCAAAATGTAATGCTTTAAACCACAGAAGACTTCACCTGCTTGTTTTAAGAACCTGTTGATCAACCTGAATGATATAAAGCCATCAGTTATGCAGGGTTACTCATCATCTGTGGTGACCAAATGTATCTGTGGCTGTCTAACCCTAGATGATGATAGTAAAATATATGAGTACACGTGGCATTAGAATAGGTGGGGAGAGGTTCTTAGAGAGAGGCTGGACAGAAAAACAATAAACGCACCCCTATGTGTATTCCTAAAGCAAGAGTGAAAGGAATGGAGAGGCAGAGGGTTATAGAGAAACAGAGGAGACAGATGTAGAAGTGCCCGGTGAGGTGGGCTTGTACCATATTATACAAATAAATGGTTGGTAAGTGCAATTTGTTAAAAAATGTAGTTTGTTTGTCATCCAACTGGAAGGCCAAAGCCTATAATCATCATTTCAACTGAAGTAGAAAACCTTGCTGAGTAATGCCAGGCCAATATCCTCCCTTTAATGAATTCAGGTTTTGGTTTTGCAGATGCAATGTAACAGACCTGAAAAACAAACATTTGGGATAACCATGGTGAATCCAACTACAGAGTATAATTATATTAGTATAATTCTGTGCAGTAGTTATGTTATTTCCTCAAGCTGCCCAGACTACTCACCAAGCGGTTTGGCCCAAAACCCAATGGAAATGTACGGCCCAGTGTAGCCAAATATATTGTTGAAATACATAAGTTAGCAAGCCGTGCTTGCAAGGCAGTTCTGTTGGTTGTAAGCTAGTTGCTAGTTACCCTGGCCATTTTGGATAAAACTCCATAATGTCCGCTTTATTAGCAAATAGGTGTAATATACTTATTTTGTGGTAGAATAGTCTTATCATATTACGTAAATGGTAAGTTTTGTCTTTTCATAAGCGACCTATATTGTTGATAAACATTTGTTGTCGACAGAGATGGGCAAAAATACTTCAAAATGTATTTTGATACAAAATACAAAATACCCCTCAAATAAATGTATCAAAATAAAATACAAAATATAGCTGCAAGCAGCGATGGAGGGTTCATGCAGCGAATCGGCCAAATTCGATTGGCTGTTGAAGGCGAATGCTTTCAGAGCGCAATGCAGTGATAAAGCATGGTCTTTAGAAAGTCCGTGCCAATTTTAGTGAAGATCGGATCAAATTTGCGACCTGTGCAAACTTTTTAGTGTTTTGGATTAAATTAAGTTCAAAGGTCACCAAATGTATTGATTGTCCCCCAGATGGGGTCAGCAGTCCATGTACCAAGTTTGGTTTTGATACATTACAGGGTTGCCGAGATATGAGCTCACTTCCTGTTTGGCGGCTTCGCCGCCTAATTCGATTGGCTGCTACTGGCGAACGCTTTCGTCAATTGTTCCATAAACTTATGCAGTTATAAGGCATGGTCTAATGATGGTCTGCGCCAATTTTGGTGAAGATCAGATCAAATTTGTGACCTGTGTTTGCTTTTTAGTGTTTTTGACTAAATTCAATATGGCGCCCTGATCAATTATGATAATGTCACATATTTGCATGTGTCAATCTAAAGACCTCCAAGAGCATGTATAGATCCCACTAATAAGTTGAAATTCCAAACACGTCAACAGCTACAGGCCAAAAGGCATTTTTGCTAATTACAGCGCCACCTAGAGGTCAAAGGTCACCAAATTTCTTAAGCGTCTTCCTGATGAGGTAAGCGGTCCATGTAGTAAGTTTGGTCTTGATACATGAAATCGTTGCTGAGATATGAGCCCACGTCCTGTCTGGCGACTTCGTCGCAAACTTTGATTGGCTGTCACGGGCGAACGGTTTTAGTTGCGAAGATGTACTACAATGTTTTTTGTGAGGCTTGGTCTGAAGATGATGTGTGTCAAGTTTGGTGTTGATCGGACAAAAATTGTGACCCGTGAAACTTTTTGAAGGTTTTTGATCAAATCCAAAATGGCGGAAAATCCATCATGGCGCAAAATGACGTCATAGGGTGCGTTGAACTCGTGCTGGTCCAAGGATTCCAAGGATGCCTCATTTTTGAAAATCGGGCCAACGGGTCAAAAGTTACGTGTGTGAACGTACGTCCAACTTTGACCTGTTGGTGGCGCTAGAGTGCTACATCTGCCTACATGAAACTTGGTGAAATGAATCATGGGACTGTCCCCAATCAGTGTGCCAAATTTCACAACTTTTTACCAGACGGTTCTATGGGCTGCCATAGGATCCCAGCACAGAATAATAATAATAAGAATATAGCTGCAAGCAGCAATGGAGGGTTCATGCAGCGAATCGGCCAAATTCGATTGGCTGTTGAAGGCGAATGCTTTCAGAGCGCAATGCAGTGATAAAGCATGGTCTTTAGAAAGTCCGTGCCAATTTTGGTGAAGATCGGACCAAATTTGCAACCTGTGCAAACTTTTTAGTGTTTTGGATTAAATTAAGGTCAAAGGTCACCAAATGTATTGATTGTCCCCCAGATGGGGTCAGCAGTCCATGTACCAAGTTTGGTTTTGATACATTACAGGGTTGCCGAGATATGAGCTCACTTCCTGTTTGGCGGCTTCGCCGCCT
Source organism: Sprattus sprattus (assembly GCF_963457725.1). Taxonomy (NCBI): domain Eukaryota; kingdom Metazoa; phylum Chordata; class Actinopteri; order Clupeiformes; family Clupeidae; genus Sprattus; species Sprattus sprattus. The sequence continues at coordinate 31,626,736 of NC_137923.1, read as the reverse complement.
AATTCGATTGGCTGCTACTGGTGAACGCTTTCGTCAATTGTTCCATAAACTTATGCAGTTATAAGGCATGGTCTAATGATGGTCTGCGCCAATTTTGGTGAAGATCAGATCAAATTTGTGACCTGTGTTTGCTTTTTAATGTTTTTGACTAAATTCAATATGGCGCCCTGATCAATTATGATAATGTCACATATTTGCATGTGTCAATCTAAAGACCTCCAAGAGCATGTATAGATCCCACTAGTAAGTTGAAATTCCAAACACGTCGACAGCTACAGGCCAAAACGCATTTTTTGTAATTACAGCGCCACCTAGAGGTCAAAGGTCACCAAATTTCTTAAGCGTCTTCCTGATGAGGTAAGCGGTCCATGTAGTAAGTTTGGTCTTGATATATGAAATCGTTGCTGAGATATGAGTCCCCGTCCTGTCTGGCGACTTCGTCGCAAACTTTGATTGGCTGTCACGGGCGAACGGTTTTAGTTGCGAAGATGTACTACCTTAACTTTTGTGGTGCTTGGTCTGAAGATGATGTGTGTCAAGTTTGGTGTTGATCGGACTAAAATTGTGACCTGTGAAAAATTTTGAAGGTTTTCGATAAAATCCAAAATGGCGGAAAAGCCATCATGGCGCAAAGTTACGTCATAGGGTGCGTTGAACTCGTACTGGTCCAAGGATTCCAAGGATGCCTCATTTTTGAAAATCGGGCCAACGGGTCAAAAGTTACGTGTGTGAACGTACGTCCAACTTTGACCTGTTGGTGGCGCTAGAGCGCTACATCTGCCTACATGAAACTTGGTGAAATGAATCATGGGACTGTCCCCAATCAGTGTGCCAAATTTCACAACTTTTTACCAGACGGTTCTATGGGCTGCCATAGGATCCCAGCACAGAATCATAATAATAAGAAAACATAGAAACACAATAGGTTTCTGCAGCTTCGCTGCATGAACCCTAAAAACATAGAAACACAATAGGTTTCTGCAGCTTCGCTGCATGAACCCTAAATACTGTTGCCAGAAAATGTAACAAAAAACAATACATGTATTTTGTATTTTTAAAATACAGAAAATACTTTTTCTGAATTTTCAGTTTTCTCACAATTTGGTATAGCAGAACATTCAGGTTTGGGCTATTCAGTGGCGTAACGTAGTTACCACGGGCCCAGGTGCAGGCTATTATGACGGGCCCTTGTCAGTGGTGTAAGGCAGTGGTTCCCAAACATTTGAGTTCTGTAGGGCCTATCCCTTTTTTCATGTTTGTAACCGCCGCCACCACGTCCTTCCCCACGCACACATATTCCGCTCTAGTGAACCCAGTAAAAAAGGAAGAACAGTCACAGAATGTAAGTGTAACTAAGCAAAGCTATCAAAAGACAACAACTTGATTGATTTTGTATATGGGCCATTCTACCGAATTGGTGCAAAGTCAGGTCGGAAATATTTGATTTTTTTTATGTTTTATTCCCAAAACTTTGTCCGTATGTATATTGTACCATATCTAAAGTACACTTATCTAGTAAAAGAACAGTCAATTTTTATATTGTATTTTCAGAATGTGTTGGAATGTTTTTCCTCTTCCAAAAATTGTCACTACCGAAACATCACATTTACTATAGTAAAAAAGTATTATTATTGACCTGTTCAGATTGTGTTTCCTTCCCTTCTCTGAAGAGTATTTTTACAAATATTTCTTGAAGGTTTTCACAATGAAATCCATAAAAATGAATTTTTTATCAAATTTTCAAGTTCAATTTATACAATTCATCAAAATCTAAGTGCAATATTTCTTTGTAAAATGCAAAATACTGATCATATTGATTCCAGAGTTGTTAATTGATGAAATTGAACATACATTAATCCAATCAGTATCATAACATTTTAGTTGATTACTCAATATACTTAATTTTTTACAAAACATCCTGTGTTTCGGTAGTGCTGCACTGTTTCGGTAGTGACATCCAGTGTTTCGGTAGTGACTGCACTGTTGGATGGATGTTCATTTCTCTCCCAAAATCTTCCAAAAGGTGCTCTGGGCCGCCCTTTAGTCCACACAACACATTTATTTAAAAATTATGGGATTGAACTACTTACCATTTCATTTTGTCACTACTGAAATCATCAGGTCACTACCATATGTTTCGGTAGTGACTGTTTCGGTAGTGACAATTCTAGCTAACTTTAAGCATAAATAAAGAATTCTAACAAGCACACGGCATGCAAACACATCTTTGAAGAGGTGAACACACATACAAACATAAGATTTTCCATGAAACCCCAAAAGGTTTACTTAATTGAAGAAAACATGCGTTTCGGTAGTGACAATTCTTAAGGTTACACGTCGATTTTCAGACTTTGGAACACATTTATATAAAAACTATGGGATTTAGCTACTTACCATTCAACCATGAGGGTCAGAGATGCAGTGTCACTGCATGGTCAAAAATGCAGAGTCGTGGCTAAAACACAGGCTCAGCCAATGGACTAAAACTCTTGTGTTTCGGTAGTGACATGAAAACTAGGGACATGATTTTTTGAGTATAGAAAATTGATTTAAAAATTAAACCCACAATAAATCTAAATATTCCAAGTTCTGTTTCAACCCAATCATAAAGATCTTTGAAATTAAATCATTGAAAAAAATCTAAAAAAATTGAAAAGTGTTATTTAAAGGCATTGAAATTTAGATGTCAGGGTTGGGGACAGCTACTTCTCAATAGAAAGTACCCTATAAATGATGATTTTGTATATATTTAGCTTATCACTATCTCATGAAATGCATTGGGTTTATATAGACCATAACATTTTCTAATTAAATATATATGCCTAAATACCTAATTGTTTTGTAAATAGTTTTTATTGTTGAGGGACTGCATATTACACGAATTCGGTAGAATGGCCCATATACTGTATATATTTTTGCAGGCAGCAGCTGTGTGACTTACTTTCATGTTTTCACAAAACAGGGCTCTCATTGCAATCTCTATGGCTTCCGGAGGGCTATCCCCACCGTGCTTTCGTCATACTTAATTGCGTATAAGGACATCATACGGTTTTGATCGAGTCACATTGTGTCAAGATGGCTAACGTTTTGTGCAACAACTCGATTCGCTCTCTGAAAGAACCTCCTTTAAGTTGGTGTACTAATGAAGACAGATTTCTAAGTTTTCGACCACAGCCCTGTTTTGTGAAAAAAATTGATTTAACATGAGAGTCAATGAGAGAGATCTGGGGTGATTTCCTTTTCGCCCATAAAAGGGGCGGGCCATAAGAAGCACCACTTTTGGCAAATTGACTGATGCCTGATTCGACAATGACATTCAGAGGCAGATCAGATGGTCTAGTGGTAGAATCCGACAGAAAAAAAATCTCCTTCCTCCTTAACACTGGAGAAAGTAATTTGAGTATTTTAAATACTAAATTACTCCACTCTAAAGTATTTTGTTACAAATTACATTCAATTTTTTATCGGCCCTATCAAATACAAATGACAAAATACTCAAAAGCAAATTAACTAGTATTTCAAATACAAGTAATTGAAATACTGCCCATCTCTGGTTGTCGATGCAACACATTGTACACACAATCTGTATGTAGCTACTTTGCTTGACTGAGAGTGCTCTCTTGGCGATGCATTTACTCTGACAGCTCATTGGTGTGTCTACCTCCCAGTGACAAAGTGCCTGGATAGTGGCCAGAAAGTAGAAACAGAAAGATCACTTAGTGTGTGTGTGTGTGCGCGTGTGTGTGTGTGTGTGTGTGTGTTGAAGTTAGTGAGGGAGAAGGTAGGAGTAGTAAGTTATAATTGAGAGATCAGTTCTAAATGGTTTCTTCCCATATGTGCCATATCTGTCCCCACCACTCTCCCTACTTAAGGCAACAATCATCAGTTAATGACTCTGCACAGCTGATTAGGCGATGTTAGCGCCCCCCCCAGTTTAAAAAATCCCATCTGCACCGCTGATGTCCAGTTTATCTACAGGCCAATATGCTTACCGATGAGTTATTGAGGTCTGGGGGTTTGGAGGAGAAAACAGCTCTGTCAAAGAAAGATGACTGAGAAGACTGCTATCTATGTGCATTGTACTTTACCCTTGAGGAATTGATTGTCTAGTCATGATTTTTTTTTTTTTTTACAATTACATGCAAGTTATTTATTGTTCTAATAGGACCAAATAAATTGAACTGAGACGGCACAGGATAACAGGGTAAGGAAATGTTTCGCTAATGTTACAAAATGACTGGAATGAAAATATTGATGTATGGCTGTGTGATTTATTCCACTACTATAGTGTTTGAGCCCCAAATCGTTTAATTGTGTGAAATCGTAGTACTGCATATGTTTTTGTATGAATAAAATCATAATATTGTCTACTGAACCAACACGGCAAATGTATGACCATGTACCATTATTAACTGTTCTGCTGGTCATACAGCGCAGGAACATTCATGCCTAAAGCAGAGTGGTCTTCTCAGCCAGTATGGAGGCTGATGCTTTTCCTGTTGGAGAGGGACAATACTTGTATCTTGTGGAAAACAGTGTTGTGATTCATAAAGGTCTCATGCATACAGTATTTTTTTTTAAACTGTTACAGATGTGTTCTAGCCAATTGTAGGTTTACTCATCAAACATCACTCTTTAACCCCTTTTAATATTTAATGTTAATTATTTCCATCCAACACTGGCCATTGCACTAAGAGTCTTTGCATTGTGCAATTTTCTATTGCGTGTAATTCTCTGTTTGAATCAGAGAGTAGCAGGAACTGTAAACACGATAGCTCAGGAGCAATGAGAGGGGGGAAAATATGAACCCCCAACAGCACAGCGTCTTCTAGTCTTGGAAGTTTACATTATATATTTCCCTTCTCTCAGGCTTGTACAGCTACCAGGGCAATGCAGGGACAGTGTAACTGAAGAGTGTGTAACCATTCAAACGCCTGTGCTAGTGAACAGAAGGTGTTGTCTCACACTGCAGGCTATTCTCACACACACACACATACACACACACACACACACACACACAAACACACACAAAGGCACGTACACATTTCCATGCACATGCATAAACCCTCATCAACATTCAAACTCCAACTAAGGTCAGCATTATTTTTTTAACTCCGAAAGTTTGAAAAGTCTTTTTTTTTCTGGCAAGTGTGGGAATGTGAAGAACATTATTGTCCTTGCCAGACAAATTTACACCTTGGCCAAATAACACGATTTCTGCAAATTTCACAGCCCCAGTTATTTGCCTCATAGAAATGCCAGGAAGATGGCCAAGCCTGCCACTTTCCAGATGGAGAGTAGAGTTATGAATAATGACTGAACAGTAAAGTCAGGCTAGAGGTGGCTGCTCTGAAACATTAAATAAGAACCTGTTCAGCCGGGATAATCTTATGTAACAGAACAAAAAAAGATGACTTCCTCAGTAGTACCGCTGCCGCAGTGCTGGTCTTACTGCAGAGTGGGCTGAGCTTCCTATAATCACCTGTGAGAGGACTATACAGGCTTGATTTGTTCATACAGGACTATGTAAACCAGGGGTGCCAAACTCAAAAACACAGAGGGCCGAAATAAAAAAATGGGTGTAAGTCAAGGGCCGGACAGTGGGGCAAGCGCTCCCTAAATCAACGTATTCTACCAACGCGGGGACAGTGCATTGTGGGACTTGCAGTATTTGTGGTGCATTCAACATACCAGCGGCCGCTGCAGACAAGCTCTGATAGATAAATGGATGGATACTTTATTTATCCTGAGGGAAAATTTGGCAAACCAAATAAAATGTCACCGTTGTTCATTCAAATGAATGGAACTTTTTGCAACATTCTGAGGTGGTGGGCCAGATTAAATGGCTTGTCGGGCCTGATCAGGCCCCCGGGCCTTGAGTTTGACACATGTGATGTAAACCATTTGACTTCATTTCTGTTTACTTTACTGATGTAGAGGTGGCACAGGATATATGAGCAGATCAAAGGAGACATTGTGAGAAAACCAGAGACTGATACAAACATAGACTTCTTCATCATTGCCTCGAGTATGACAGGGAAAATATGACTTTATATTAAGTGAGTCAGAATGCACAAGACAGAAAAAAAACAGAGGAGAGTAGTTCATGCTTGTGGTTTTCTGAAATGAAAAGGCCTGAAAACATGACAGCAGTGTAGTATTGAGTCTCTTAGAGACAGAACTGTCCTAGATTTCCTATATCTGACCTAGAATGTGAGTCCCCAGCTGCTCCCAGAGAACACTCACACTTCCCTCATGCACCTACCCATTAAACCAGATTAAATGCTTATTTGGGTTTATTTAAGTTTGCCCTGCAACATTATTGTTCTATTGTTCTGTTTTTTTTTTAATATATACTGCCTATCTACAATGAAGCAATACAAGGTTTGTCTATACATGCACAGAACAGTTTTAATCATGGCTAGGCTCAGTAGTTATAAAAACTGTGTTGCGGGTATTTTGACTGCTAGTTTCATTTGGACTTTATCACACTAAAGTTGTGCTACATGACACATTTGACACATGGTATGGTGTGTTATGAAGTGTTTACAGCTAATTACCCGTGACATCTGAGAAAAATGTTCACCGTGAAGTGATTCATGGCACAACCCACGTCAGCATTCCGTGTTTGAACCCCATGTTTGCAATTCATGCCAGACACTTTACCTAATAATTAATGCACACAAAACCCTACACTTCGCCGGCAGATTATGATGTCTAAGTTCTGAGTTTAAATATTTAAATGGAGGCATTCGCCACCTTAAACTCCTGAATCACAGCCACCATTTGTAGTTTTGAGTGTCCTATATACCAGCTGTGTCATAGTCTCATAGTCCCTACATCACATTAAGAGTGCTTGATGAAGTGATGATGGATTATGCACATCACACCAGGGTTTCTCTCATCACACAAAATATTTCACATTCTTAAGTTCCATCTAAGATAGAGTTATGTGTTCTAGTTAGGCATTGTAAGCCCTCTGGCAATAACGATATTCAATAGCAGCCTGAGGTCATGGATCAAGTTAGCCTGGATACCAGCCTGAACTCCGCCCACAACATGTTTGGTCTGGGAGATTCAGTCTGGCTTTGAGCTAGTTGGGAGAGATTCAAGTTTTCGGAAAAGCCATCGGTCCAATCAAATTGTAAGGGCGGGCTTTATACGATGATGGACAGATGATCAACCAACGCTTGAGTTGAATTAACCGGTAGATTTGAAATAGTACAAAGATGGCGGCATCTCGGCCTGTTAGTGGGAAATATTTTATGTGAATTAAGCCAGGGGTCCCCAACCTTTTTTGCACCACGGACCGGTTCAATGTAGGCATTTTATTCACGGACCGGCTTCAAGGTGTCATTTTACATCTCTTATTAGTCAAGTCATCCATTCATATTGATGTGAATCAATCAATTGCACCCGTGATTGCACGCGAGTTTGATAGAATGAAGCCCGGTCTGCTAACGTTAGGTGGAGTTAATTTGCGGCCAACACCATTGTATAACGAACGTTAAGTGCATGAAAAATACAACTCACCATAACTCTGAATCAGTTCTTTCTGTGCGGCCCGGTAACAAATGCCTCACGGACCGGTACCGGGCCGCGGCCCGGTGGTTGGGGACCACTGAATTAAGCTATCTACACAACTTTTTAAATGTCTACATTGACTCGGTTAGTTGTGTATGTGCAACACGAATGTTGCAGAGTATTGTTTGTCTTAACTAAAGCTCTCTAGACCATTATTGTAAGGTTATTGCTAAAGCTTAGACCAAAAATCCATTGAAACACATAGTAGCTAGCTAGCCTCACTGCTAAGGGGAGCAAGCATATCTCACATTCATTTTGAAAGAGGAGAAACGCGATTAAGGCATTTGTCGATTGAAAAGATGTTTTTGCCGTCCTTCCTATCCTACGGGATCAAGTAAAAGTTTAATGTATCAGATGGTCATACTACGTTGCTCTAATTGGTTCTAAGTATCCAATTCAGCGAAGAGGCATTTTCTTTCCTGGTTCACTGAAACACGCCCCATAATCACAGCCCAATGGGTCAGGATCAGACTCATATTCTGACTAGAATTATGAGTATGACATCGTCAGGCTAGGATCAAGTATTTCTATAATGAAATAGTAAATATTCCCTATTATTTTGGGCTAAAAGTAAGGTAAGCACATTTTTCACTAAAACATTAAAGGGAAATACAGGTTACCTAAATAAATCAAATGTGCTGGCTCCCCCCTTTGAGGTTTGTGTCATAAGTAGAGGGTAAACACTGAACAGTAAAATGCCAGAAAATATGCCAGAAAGCAAACATATCATTTTTGTATCAATTATGTGCGAGAGCTTAATGTGACAGTTTTAATTTCTGTCATAAACACCTGCAACATCTATGAGTATATCCCGTGGTCCTAGGAGCGCAGTTTGTTCAGTTTGTTTAAGAATGGCGTGAGATTGCTTCAACTGCAAAACTATTTATGTGTTAATTGCTTTGACACCCAACCTTTGTTTAATCAGCATCAAAACCGGGAGCTGCCGGTGTTAACGCAATGAGAAACATGGTTTCTTTAAAGGTCTGAAATTCACTTTGATCTCCTGGAGAGGTTTCAAAGGGAGCTTTTATACATAAAAATAGTATGATGAAAAGGGATTCCTCTTTTTCAGAGAAAGGTCTCTAGAGGGAGTGAACTACATACACATACCGTACACTCTCCAGCAAGACATTCTGTTTCCTTTTATGCTCTGTGTTTACACGGCTGGTCTAAGCCTGTTTATCAAATCTGTATTTATTTACTCAAATAAAAAACAGAATCCTATCAAAGGTGAACTTTCTATAACTGCCATCTTATATCGAAGGTCAAAATATTTGTGCGTCTAAGGGCATAATAAGATCTTGAATGATAAGTAATACTACTTCCCAGTGTCCAGGTGTTCAGATACCACAGACAGCACTATTTATAAATTAATTTCCAAATAGCTGCAAACTGCAATACAATAATAATAATAATAATAATAATAAATATTCAGTGGAATTTTTGTAAATGTTCTTAATAATCCACATTGTGACTCTACATTCTTTTCCTTAATTTTATATTGGACAAAAGACACTCTAGGTAGAGCAAGTGAACCTATGGAAAGACAAACAGGAAATATTCTGGAATGGATATTCAACCTGAGATACAGTAGGCTTTCGGCACATCTCTGCCTTCCACATCAATACAGATAAAGCTTCAGGCAGTGGAAACGGGTATGTGAACAGTTGGGAGGTAGAGGGGCTCTCCCACGCACTTTGGTGTTTTTTTCCCCGGGTCAACCCCTGCCAGGTGTGTTCCTGCTCTTCCAGAAGGTTATGTTGCTCTTAATCCCACTCTTAGACTGATTGTCTGTGAGATCAGTAAACCAGGATAGGTGTCGTTCATCAGTGAGGTTTGGACTAGATGACATTATTTGTGTGTAGGTCGAGAAGGAGAAAAATCATGATGAATACATCCTATTCATGATGAATACATTCTATAAGCCTGGTTTAGTTGTATGTTTTAAATGAACCAGTGAGATGTGTTTTAGATGATAATCGATGCATGTACTGTCCTGTATATAAATATAAACGTTCATAAGAATTAAACCAAATGAGAAATTATGGGGTTGCCCACTATAGAGGCCCAGATATACTGTCGCATTCTGGGTACTGCTGGGAGAGAATCAGCTCCTGTACTGTGTTGCTCTGTTCTGCTGCCAGGAATATAACTCCATGCACAAGACATGCTTGTTCTTTGCTCCTGGTGACTGTAGACAGGGTTTTCTCAGACTGGGGCTACACACACACAGACACACAAAGACACACACAGACACACACACACACACACACACACACACAGACACAAACACACAGATTAAGAAGTTGGGAAGTGAGTGTGCACTAATCCCCCTCCCTCCCAGCACCCGCTCCATTCTGCTTCAGCATTACATCACAGTCTGGTTGACCCACTTTGTCTGCCAACCTCTGCACCAGCTGTCCTCTCAGATGGGTTCAGCCCGGGTCAACAGGCTCTGCAGACGCCCACGAAGCCCAGACAACTCTCTCTTTCTCTTCTCTCTATCTATCTATGTCTCCATCTCTCTCTTTCTAGATCTCTGTCTCTATCTGGCCCTCTGTGTTTGTCTCTTCAGCTTTCTCTCTCTTTGCGCATGCCCACAATTCTGTTCTTGTAATTCCTGTGAAAGATGTCATATGTCTGATGCCCTGTGTGGGTGTTTTTTTTTTTTACGTATCTGTCTGTGTGTGTGTAAGTATCTGCGTATGTGTTAGTCTAAGCATAGAGCATTAGAGCTTTAGTCTAATGTATAGGGCACAGCATATGTGGTTCTATGTAGAGTGCATATGGGGAAATACACAGCTATGGTGGATTAGAAATGATCTACATACTAAATTAGCATTAAGTAGCCTATTATACTAGCAACCAGGTATTCTGAACAAACAACAATAGCTGGCCCATCAGGACATTCATAATTCAGCTGATTGACATGTATCCATAGAAGCATAAAAGCATTTTTATGATTAATTAACGATTAGCCTTTATTGACGACTGAAACAGTCCTTGTCCCAGTATTTGGGCAAATACAATCTTATTATTGCTCTCAGCTGTGCAACACAATGGATTTATTCAGGCAGCCTCCAATGGATGATCTATTCTCAATATCCCTTTTTTTAGTGTGTTAAGATAAAACAGACAATACTTTGTGTACCATATTTCCCCTGCAGAAGGTGATGGCTGCCTTGGCATCTGGCTTTGGCAAGGCTGTAGAGAATGTGTGCAAGGAGACACGTAGCATATTAATTTGTAATCGACTTGACACAATTTTTGTCTTAACACCCCATTATTTAGTGATAAAGCAGAGTGCAGTAATAGACTCATCTCAAGTCAGTTTGTAACCAATACCCAGTGTTCCCTACTGAATATGAATGCAAGACGCATACGAGTAAACACATTATTTAATACCGGAGTCCTAGTGTACCTCCAGTTCTTTAGTTAGCAGCAAGATGGCCAGCTGTGTGCTGGGTTACAGGCTGTCCTTTGAAGTGAGGCGCAATGTGTTTTCCTCCATATTTGCCTTATGACATTATTTGCTTGCTTAGATCGTTTTTGTATGATGACCTTTGCAGAGGGAGTGGACAGGTGGTCAAAGTCTCCTCCATGCTCCCCAGGGGAAGGCAGGGTAGTTTGTGGTGTGCTTGGCTGCCTGATTTATAAAGTCCTCCTTTGATTTTCTATTGACCTTGCTATAAGTGGAGTAAATCAATGTGCTTAAACTTTACTTTTGGAGGCAGTGAAGGTCAGACAATGAATGTGTGTTGGATAAGTGTGTGTGTGTGTGTGTGTCTGTGAGAGAGAGTGTGTGTGTACGTTTTCAATCAGTGCCAGCTGAGCCTCACATAATACACGAGACCACACAGAAAATGCTTGCAAACATTTATGAGACCTTCCTGAGAACCACAGTCCTTAAATGATATATACTAGGCTTATGTGCATTCAAGAATAGATAGTTCTGTTAACCTTTATTCATACAGCTTTTTTCTTTTAAAAAACCTTGTACATTTATCCAAAGGGACTATATTTAATATTTGTTTTATTATTATGTGTGCCTGTAAGGTGTTGAAACCATGATCTTGATGTTGTTTGCACTTTGCTCTAGTTGAGCTACAGCAACCCTTTTTTTATTTTGAATTTGAGGAAGTGTCGTTAAAATAAAATGAAATTAAATTAAAGGGAAATGTTGGATGGAAGGACAGTGTATGTGATATTTAATTACATTCCTGTGTGGCTACGTCACAATTCTAACTCCAACTTGGGCTGTGGCCAATCTAGTTTAGATTTGTGTTAATGAATTCTGAAATTCAACACACTGTACAACTGCCACGTTTCTATAAAGGATACCTGACAACGACAATTATGTGCACATGCAAGATCTTACCGGTCTCTATCATGTAAGTAAGACTGGAATGTCAACAAAGTACAAAATAATTATGAGATGCTCATTGTTTGTCATAGAGATTAAGATCTAAATGTCCATGTTTGCGCTGAGCTACATTGCATTTATTTTTTGTGTTTGGCATTTATCTGCCAAGTATGACATTATATAACCTTAACCATACAATTGTATGTGTATTTCTCCACAAAGGTAATGACAACAACATTAATAAACAGCAATGCAATGTCACAAGAGTGATTATTCCAGGTAATGCCAGACAGGGTAACATGTTACACAACGTCACGCTAATTTCCAGGCTCTTTGGTATCACCATGGTGGCTTCAGGGGGTTGAAAGACACTGTCTGCAGCTGCTCCCAGTCGCTGCTATTTTGGGCCATGCACCTACACTGGTATAATTATGACAGTGGGGAGCGAAAAGGTGTTCCTAGAGGTAGTAAAGCCTTTACATATTGCAATCACGTGTCAGGAGTCTATAGTAACTTAACACCTTTAAATTTGCACTTAAAGCCATTAAAACATTAATTGATGTTACATGTACGTTGTTGCTGACACATTTTGTGTAAATACAGCACGCTGTATTGATGCCATGCCTCCGTGATTAGGTGTCCTGACACAACACTCAGTTGGGACTTCTCCAGCTCATTATGCTGAACCAGGTTGCTCATCTGATATGCTGTGTGGTGCTGCAAGCCAAATTAATAAATTAACTGTGAAATTGTTTATGGTAAGAAGCTGGCAGCATTCATTATTAGAGGCAACACATGCTCCTCAAAAGAGACGTGGTGTCCAAGCCACACAGTGGATGTTTACCTGGGAGTACAAAACGTGCCATCCTCTAGACAGCAAAGCAGTTGTGGAGTGGAGCGAATTGGGGACAAGGAGTGGAGGGCTCATACGCCGGTCAGCGGTAGTATGAGTCTTCTGGTCATGATATCAGGACACATTTGCTTCAGTAATGGTAGTCATTAACATGCTGTGCTGTTTCTCTCCATAACACACCAGCATTCCCCATTGCAAAGCTAATATTTATATGTATTTTCTGCATCTTATTTATTTACTTACTATTTCTTTTTTTAATTGTATTTGTTTCATATGGTTTTCATACATTTTTTGTTCAGGGCCTTAAAATGTTAACTAATTCAATAAAATGCCTAGAAAAACATTGGAACACTGGGATATCCTCTCTTTTTATCATATTTTATCATCATTATTATAATTGTGCCATTAGCCAGACTCTGGAAGTATTTTAATGTTTTGGCAAAAGTCAATATTCTGCACCTTTAACTGATGATTTAAGCCTGAAATAGGATCCTATCTGTTTTTATTAGACCCAGTAGAAATGTCATGTGTTGTAAGCTCTGACGCTATAGATATGTCATGTGTTGTACGTTGTGACGCTGAAGATAGGTGCCTTTCCATGACAGGAACAAGAGGTACGTTTTTGGGCAGCCAAAACCTTTGTGTGTGTGTGTGAACTGCAGGAGCCGCCCCTGTGGGAACTCTTTCCGGGTTGTTTTAGCACATCGCACTGTGCAATATGACTGCAGCACAAAGTGAGAGAATGAGCATGGATGGAGTATGAAATAAAGGGCCCCAGGACATATTTATTACCTGTCGATGGCCTACAGTCACACCACACACCACACCACATCAACATATGATGCAATGATACTATATTGATGTATATGACTTGCCAACAAATAGCACATTAATGGACAAAATTAGAATCCATTTGTGTAGCCCATCATACAGGATTTACAAGACTGATACAACTGGCAGTAGCTGTGTCTGTTTGTGTTGTTCCTGGCCCAACATGCCTTGCCACTGACCCAGCCTGACCTTTCACAACCAATCAAACAAGGCAGGCTTGCTTAACGTATCACAGCGTTATTTCAAAAACATTAAGTTGATGTACTATTTTGTAAAATGAAAATAGATATGCCTGTGTCCAAATGTGTTTGTTAAAGTAAGAAGATCTTTTCCATTCCAAGAGAAGTGTGTTATCTTGAACGATACCGTTTAAGGCAAAAATAGACAAGAAAGTCTTATTCTGAGTGACAATTTGAGGAACTATAGGTTGTGGATATGGCGACTGTATACACTGTACTTATAATCTTGTGTTTTTTTGTGTGAAATAAAAGCTGCTGAAAAAGAAAAAAACTTGTGACAAATACTTGATGAGCAGTGGTCATAATTATAGCTCAACATATTGAGGAAACTTTCATTGCATGAACACACACAAAGGGCCCTATCTTGCCGATCAGAAACGCAAGTAGGACGGCGGCAAGCGCAAGTAGCTGTGTGGGCGGCTCTATGGCGCAGTTGCTATTTTAAAGGCTGATTCATGCTTCATTACGTAAGCGTAAGTGTAAAGGCTGATTCATGCTTCCTTACGTAAGCGTAAGCGCAAGCGCAAGAGGCCGCGCAAGCCCCTTGCGCGACCCTTGCGCGACTTCTTACGTCTTGCGTGCGTCGGCCCCTTTTTCTAGACTTGCGTCATTTTTTACGTAAGCCCTTACGCGAGCCTCGCAGCCTGCATTCTATCAACGAATGATACGAGATGAGGTTACTAAAATATTCTGCATGTCTACTCAGTTTTACAGTGCTTCCCAAGTAAAGGTTTGAAAAGAACTTCAAGCTTCAGACTTTCTGTTAGGGAACCTGTTATCTATCTGCAGAGCAAATGTCAGGCTCATACAAAAACATTAACGTGAATTACTTGATGCTAATACCTAGCGCGGTGTCTATAGGATTTTCCATATACGTTAGCATTAAGCTAACGTATTTTCTACCACAGTTAAACATGCAATACTATGTGATTGTTTTTAGAAAACGAATGTTACGTGATGAGATTACTCAAATGTAGTATGCATGTCTGCTCAGTTTAACAGTGCTACCCAAGCAAAGGTTTGAAAAGAACTTCAAGCTTCAGACTTTCTGTTAGGGAAACAGCTTTGTATCTGCCAGGCAAATGGCAGGCTCATGACAACACGCGCAACCTTTGGGAGCATGAACTGCACCGAGTAAATTTTGCGCAACCGTTAACCCCCAACGCTGTAGCATGCAGCCGCCTTAAGAGGCCGCGCAAGCCCCTTGCGCGACTTCTTACGTCTTGCGTGCGTCGGCCCCTAATTCTAGAGTTGCGTCATTTTTTACGTAAGCCCTTACGGGAGCCTCGCAGCCTGCATTCTATCAACGAATGATACGAGATGAGGTTACTAAAATATTCTGCATGTCTACTCAGTTTTACAGTGCTTCCCAAGTAAAGGTTTGAAAAGAACTTCAAGCTTCAGACTTTCTGTTAGGGAACCTGTTATCTATCTGCAGAGCAAATGTCAGGCTCATACAAAAACATTAACGTGAATTACTTGATGCTAATACCTAGCGCGGTGTCTATAGGATTTTCCATATACGTTAGCATTAAGCTAACGTATTTTCTACCACAGTTAAACATGCAATACTATGTGATTGTTTTTAGAAAACGAATGTTACGTGATGAGATTACTCAAATGTAGTCTGCATGTCTGCTCAGTTTAACAGTGCTACCCAAGCAAAGGTTTGAAAAGAACTTCAAGCTTTGAGTAATCTCATCACGTAACATTCGTTTTCTAAAAACAATCACATAGTATTGCATGTTTTACTGTGGTAGAAAATTTAAAAAAAAGCATTAAGCTAACGTATATGGAAAATCCTATAGACACCGCGCTAGGTATTAGCATCAAGTAATTCACGTTAATGTTTTTGTATGAGCCTGACATTTGCTCTGCAGATAGATAACAGGTTCCCTAACAGAAAGTCTGAAGCTTGAAGTTCTTTTCAAACCTTTACTTGGGAAGCACTGTAAAACTGAGTAGACATGCAGAATATTTTAGTAACCTCATCTCGTATCATTCGTTGATAGAATGCAGGCTGCGAGGCTCGCGTAAGGGCTTACGTAAGAAATGACGCAAGTCTAGAAAAAGGGGCCGACGCACGCAAGACGTAAGAAGTCGCGCAAGGGCCGCGCAAGGGTCTTGCGCGGCCTCTTGCGCTTGCGCTTACGCTTACGTAAGGAAGCATGAATCAGCCTTTAAAGGCGGCTGCATGCTACAGCGTTGGGGGTTAACGGTTGCGCAAAATTTACTCGGTGCAGTTCATGCTCCCAAAGGTTGCGCGTGTTGTCATGAGCCTGCCATTTGCCTGGCAGAAAGAAAGCTGTTTCCCTAACAGAAAGTCTGAAGCTTGAAGTTCTTTTCAAACCTTTGCTTGGGTAGCACTGTTAAACTGAGCAGACATGCAGACTACATTTGAGTAATCTCATCACGTAACATTCGTTTTCTAAAAACAATCACATAGTATTGCATGTTTAACTGTGGTAGAAAATACGTTAGCTTAATGCTAACGTATATGGAAAATCCTATAGACACCGCGCTAGGTATTAGCATCAAGTAATTCATGTTAATGTTTTTGTATGAGCCTGACATTTGCTCTGCAGATAGATAACAGGTTCCCTAACAGAAAGTCTGAAGCTTGAAGTTCTTTTCAAACCTTTACTTGGGAAGCACTGTAAAACTGAGTAGACATGCAGAATATTTTAGTAACCTCATCTCGTATCATTCGTTGATAGAATGCAGGCTGCGAGGCTCGCGTAGGGGCTTACGTAAAAAATGACGCAAGTCTAGAAAAAGGGGCCGACGCACGCAAGACGTAAGAAGTCGCGCAAGGGTCGCGCAAGGGGCTTGCGCGGCCTCTTGCGCTTGCGCTTACGCTTACGTAAGGAAGCATGAATCAGCCTTAAAAGCGGCTGCATGCTACAGCGTTGGGGGTTAAAGGCTGATTCATGCTTCCTTACGTAAGCGTAAGCGCAAGCGCAAGAGGCCGCGCAAGCCCCTTGCCTGACCCTTGCGCGACTTCTTACGTCTTGCGTGCGTCGGCCCCTTTTTCTAGACTTGCGTCATTTTTTACGTAAGCCCTTACGCGAGCCTCGCAGCCTGCATTCTATCAACGAATGATACGAGATGAGGTTACTAAAATATTCTGCATGTCTACTCAGTTTTACAGTGCTTCCCAAGTAAAGGTTTGAAAAGAACTTCAAGCTTCAGACTTTCTGTTAGGGAACCTGTTATCTATCTGCAGAGCAAATGTCAGGCTCATACAAAAACATTAACGTGAATTACTTGATGCTAATACCTAGCGCGGTGTCTATAGGATTTTCCATATACGTTAGCATTAAGCTAACGTATTTTCTACCACAGTTAAACATGCAATACTATGTGATTGTTTTTAGAAAACGAATGTTACGTGATGAGATTACTCAAATGTAGTATGCATGTCTGCTCAGTTTAACAGTGCTACCCAAGCAAAGGTTTGAAAAGAACTTCAAGCTTCAGACTTTCTGTTAGGGAAACAGCTTTGTATCTGCCAGGCAAATGGCAGGCTCATGACAACACGCGCAACCTTTGGGAGCATGAACTGCACCGAGTAAATTTTGCGCAACCGTTAACCCCCAACGCTGTAGCATGCAGCCGCCTTAAGAGGCCGCGCAAGCCCCTTGCGCGCCCCTTGCGCGACTTCTTACGTCTTGCGTGCGTCGGCCCCTTTTTCTAGACTTGCGTCATTTTTTACGTAAGCCCTTACGGGAGCCTCGCAGCCTGCATTCTATCAACGAATGATACGAGATGAGGTTACTAAAATATTCTGCATGTCTACTCAGTTTTACAGTGCTTCCCAAGTAAAGGTTTGAAAAGAACTTCAAGCTTCAGACTTTCTGTTAGGGAACCTGTTATCTATCTGCAGAGCAAATGTCAGGCTCATACAAAAACATTAACGTGAATTACTTGATGCTAATACCTAGCGCGGTGTCTATAGGATTTTCCATATACGTTAGCATTAAGCTAACGTATTTTCTACCACAGTTAAACATGCAATACTATGTGATTGTTTTTAGAAAACGAATGTTACGTGATGAGATTACTCAAATGTAGTCTGCATGTCTGCTCAGTTTAACAGTGCTACCCAAGCAAAGGTTTGAAAAGAACTTCAAGCTTCAGACTTTCTGTTAGGGAAACAGTCTATCTGCCAGGCAAATGGCAGGCTCATGACAACACGCGCAACCTTTGGGAGCATGAACTGCACCGAGTAAATTTTGCGCAACCGTTAACCCCCAACGCTGTAGCATGCAGCCGCCTTAACGGTTGCGCAAAATTTACTCGGTGCAGTTCATGCTCCCAAAGGTTGCGCGTGTTGTCATGAGCCTGCCATTTGCCTGGCAGATACAAAGCTGTTTCCCTAACAGAAAGTCTGAAGCTTGAAGTTCTTTTCAAACCTTTGCTTGGGTAGCACTGTTAAACTGAGCAGACATGCATACTACATTTGAGTAATCTCATCACGTAACATTCGTTTTCTAAAAACAATCACATAGTATTGCATGTTTAACTGTGGTAGAAAATACGTTAGCTTAATGCTAACGTATATGGAAAATCCTATAGACACCGCGCTAGGTATTAGCATCAAGTAATTCACGTTAATGTTTTTGTATGAGCCTGACATTTGCTCTGCAGATAGATAACAGGTTCCCTAACAGAAAGTCTGAAGCTTGAAGCTCTTTTCAAACCTTTACTTGGGAAGCACTGTAAAACTGAGTAGACATGCAGAATATTTTAGTAACCTCATCTCGTATCATTCGTTGATAGAATGCAGGCTGCGAGGCTCGCGTAAGGGCTTACGTAAAAAATGACGCAAGTCTAGAAAAAGGGGCCGACGCACGCAAGACGTAAGAAGTCGCGCAAGGGTCGCGCAAGGGGCTTGCGCGGCCTCTTGCGCTTGCGCTTACGCTTACGTAAGGAAGCATGAATCAGCCTTTAACGGCGGAAAAAACACACTTGCGTCCAGCGCAAGTGTCAAAAGGGTTGGTCCAAAGGAGGTTACTCAGCCATAGGTGTGGTTTGGGCGTAATAAACCAATCCGAGCGTCATCTCACATTCCCTTTAAGAGCGAGGAGCGCATAGTCGTTAGCGGCTTGTTATTTTGATGGCGGAATTACCTGGTGGAAGACCGGATAAGTTCACAGCCGAGGAGACCGACGTGAGATTTACACCAATTTTTTGGCAAGCCATATATAATTACAAGGAAAATAAAGTATTTACCACTTGAGGAAATCATTGTGATATCCATATCCAAGATATTTTAAAAATAGGCATACATCTAGCGTAGCCTACACATTGACCCACATTATTCAGGTTAATTGAAGCTGCGTGATATTTAATTTATTGTATGGCTTTGTAAAAAGCCGGGATATAGATATATATGGAGATGCGAGAAACCCTCCAAAAGTAAGCAAAGTCAAGCAAGCATGTCAAGATATTGCCGTGATTGTTTCTGCAACGGGGCACCCGAAAACGTTGCCGAAAACGCTATAATGACGTCCGGAGACGTGGGACATCCAAGCTGGAAGGTAACACACGTTCTCGTGGCTTCACGGGAGGTGGATCTGCCTCGACCCAGGATCTGACGGCAGCAGAGGACATCGCCACGTCTACCCTCACGCCTGAGAGCGTGCAGGGATTTGGGGGCATGGAAATCGGCACCCAAGCCAGTGCACCAGCTGACCAAACCCAAGGTACATAAATAAAGTCCACATACACAGAGATGAGTTTACAAGATTTATAATAATACTGGCATTAAATAAATGCAACAAAGCCATACAATAAATCAAATGTCATGCAGCTTCAATTAACCTGAATCATTTGGGTCAATTGTGTACGATGTATGCCTAGTTTTAAAATGTCTTGGATACGGATATCACAATGATTTCCTCATGTGGTAAATACTTTATTTTCCTTGTAATTATATATGGCTTGCCAAACAATTGATGTAAATCTCTCGTGAAGACGACAGAAGTAAAGTGTAGCCTATAGGTCCTATACTGTGCGGGCAAGCACATGCGCCCTTAAAATAGCGTTCTGAATATGCGTTACAGACTTTAGACATTGCGCCTCTGACATTAGACCAGCTTTTTTGTGGTCAATGGCGCACGGCGCACGGCGTTGTTTTGAAACTGCAAAATACCACTTGCGCCAGAGAAACGCCTTCTCTGTTCCGCCCCCGCCCATGTCGACGCAAGTTCATTTCGAAGCGCGCCTCTGGAGGGAAAATCGCGCTGTGCGCCGGGTGCAAGATAGGAATGATACATGCGTCGGTGACAATGTCAATTGCGCTGGGTGCAAGATAGGGCCCAAAATGTCAGCTGAAGAATAGGCTTTAATTAAACAATGGAGCTGGTGTCCTCATGTATCTTTGTGTCTGTCAAAGTTTGATATTTTTCGATTTTTGGTCTGTAATATCATATACTTAGATTTCACCCATCCACAAGAAACTTGGATTATTGTAGCCCCTTGAGGCTGATATGGAATATAAGGTTTGTGTCCCTAGATGGGCGTGTTCCTCTGTGCTAGGACCCCATGAAGGGAGGCAGGCACTTTTTTGGTAATAACTTGACAACCGTTCAACCAACCCTTTTGGCCTCTGGGAGGCGCATTATCTTAGCTCATTACTATTAATTTGTTGTCTGGGAATTCCCCGCCCCTTCACTGCATTTAATTTGCTCAGTTAGTCTGGCGAAGTACTAAATGGAGGTCCACTTCAGTCACGTAATTGGACACGCCTTTAACCAATCAGACCAACGATACTTTACAACGATCGGTAATAAAGCAAACACATCTTTTTTCTGTATGAATTGTTCCAGAGCAGGTTTCTGTTCTATTTTTAAAGAAAACTTGCCTTTGAAATCATCCAAGACAGCCGCGAGAGCAGTATATAGTTTTGCTGTGCTTTTCTCTTTGCTTTCGCTTTTGTTACGTAGACGTGGTTATTTTAAATCCGCCAATGGCGCGCCAGGTAGCCAAAAGCCAGTTTGTGATTGGTTCCAGAGATTCTGGAAATGTTGAAATGAACTGCTATCCAAAGTTTGCCAGACCCACTTCAGAGGCAAAATCAAATTGTCCGGAAGAAGAGGGGCGGGACTTCCCAGACTAATTAATTTGTGGAGTGGCAAAAACCTGTTCACAAAACACTTCACTAGATAATATTTTGTGATGTAAAGGTTTAAAGTTCACAAAATTTCACACCCTGCTTCACTTCCACATTCTTTGGATGCATGCCACATTTTGGGAAATAATGTCCATACGGTGCGCAGCAACTTACACATTTTAATATCTCAACAACTGATTAAGCTACAATTTAGAAAAAAATTGGTATGCATATATTTAGCTACATTTGCTCACATTTCCCAGTTCAAAATGGTCGTTAACGACCAATCAAATTTCAGCAGCAAACACATGCTTGTGATGTAAAGGTTCAAACTTTTGGTTAAAGATTGCTTGGACCACAATGACCGCTGCTTGCGGCTGTTTTCAACTTAATATGATGATAGTGTAAATCGCTGTCTTGTTATAAATGTAAATACTCTACATTTTGTATTAATTTCCACCATTTTCTTGCCCTCAACTAATAATCCTCCATTCTGTACAGACATGTATATTTCTCAAAACTTGCCAAGTTCATTTATACAAAGAAGCTCATATTTGTCCTTGTGTATACATGTTAATTTCCCCAAATGCTCAAATTTAACACAACAATTTATCTGTTATAAAGTCACACTCATGCCTCATATTCACTTGACAGGTCGCAAAACCACGGAACGTAAGTCTCAGGTACTGCTTCACACCCTATCAGTGTACAGCTGCCATATTTCACTAAGAATAAAACATACAACAAACTTTTTAGTCTTTTTTTTGCCAGAAATGTTATCATTGCAGAAATGTTATCACTAGAACGGAAAATATCTTCTTACTTCACTTAATTCTTGCTCATTCTCTGGCCTGGATTACCGCACGGGCCTATCAGGCACAGGCACAGGGGCCCTAAAAAAAAAAACACCAAGTAAGCCCCGCTGCTCCAGCCTTGACCCTTTAGAGAGAAAGGGATACATGGGCCCGCAGCCTGAATGCAAGTGGTCTAGAGCTAGTCTGATTCAGTAGCGCCGTTAAGTCCGGGTTAGCTCTGGGTTATGGCCCTGAATATTTGAAGCCAAGCCCTAAGTATTTTCACCCTGAAAACTGAGGTGTTTATAGCAAGACAACAGACAAACAGAGGTGTTGATAGCAAGACAACAAACAAACTGGGGTGTTTATAGCAAGACAATAGACAAACTGGGTGAAAACTGAGGAGTTTATAGCAAGGCAACAGACAAACTGAGGAGTTTATAGCAAGACAACAGACAAACTGGGGTGTTTATAGCAAGACAACAGACAAACTGGGTAAAACTTGACTTGCAGCGTCTGGCGGAGGGAGTTATTAAGCGCTGCACAGTGCACACATCATTGGCAGAGGCGTGCACCTAGATGAAAAGCTATGGTTTTAAATAACAATGTAGCCTTCTTGGCTATTTCGTGAAGAAAACTCAAGGCAAATCATTGAGTGCTGGGTATTACACAACGTATCGAGTTAGGTTGATGCCAATTATGCGTATACTGACATGATTAAATAGCAAGCCAAGCTAGATGGCCCTTACACCAATAATGAACCTACGGTGAACTGAAGGTCAAGTGAAGGTCTCTTTCTTTCTCTCCCTCTCAGTTTAATTAAGTGCAAGAAGTCTTGCTTTATTGACATGACCATAAGAAGGGGGGTCTGTGTGGGATAAAAAAGAAAACTAAATTGTTATCGCTTTTGACATGCAACTTAACTTAGCCCCTGATCTTTTCAATAGCTAGAAACGCCCCTGATCTGATCATTACAGACATACAGCCGTGGAAAAAATTAAGAGACCACTTCAAAATTATCAGTTTCTCTGGTTTTACTATTTATTGGTATGTGTTAAAGTAAAATGTACATTTTTGTTTTATTCTATAACCTACTGGTAACATTCCTACCAAATTTCAAATAAAAATATTGTCATTTAGATAATTTATTTGCAGAAAAATGACAATTGGTCAAAATAGCAAAAAAGATGCAGTGTCTTCAGATCTCGAATAATGCAAAGAAAACAAGCTCATATTCATTTTTAAGCTACACAATACTAATGCTTTAACTTAGGAAGAGTTCAGAAATCAAAATTTGGTGGAATAACCTTGATTTAAAATCACAACTTTCATGTGTCTTGGCATGCTCTCCACCAGTCTTTCACATTGCCGTTGGGTGACTTTATGCTTCTCCTGGCGCAAGAATTCAAGCAGCTCGGCTTCTTTTCATGGCTTGTGACCATCCATCTTCCTTTTGATCACATTTCAGAGTTTTTTTTATGGGATTCAGGTCTCGAAATTGGGCTGGCCATGACAGGGTCCTGATCTGGTGATACTCCATCCACACCTTTACTGGCCTGGCTGTGTGGCATGGAGCATTGCCCTGCTGGAAAAAACACTTCTCAGAGTTGGGGAACATTGTCAGAGCAAAAGGAAGCAAGTTTTTCTTCCGGGACAACGTTGTACTTTGCCTGGCTGAGGTTTGTAAAAGACCATAAGGATTGAACCAAAGCGGACTGGAGGGTCTCCTAGTTCGTCTTCTCTGATGAGTCCAATTTTCAGCTTTGCCCAACACATGGTCGTCTGATGGTTAGACGGAGACCTGGAGAGGCCTACAAGCCACAGAGTCTTGCACCTACTGTGAAATTGGACTCATCAGAGAAGACGAACTAGGAGACCCTCCAGTCCGCTTTGGTTCAATCCTTATGGTCTTTTACAAACCTCAGCCAGGCAAAGTACAACGTTGTCCCGGAAGAAAAACTTGCTTCCTTTTGCTCTGACAATGTTCCCCAACTCTGAGAAGTGTTTTTTCCAGCAGGGCAATGCTCCATGCCACACAGCCAGGCCAGTAAAGGTGTGGATGGAGTATCACCAGATCAGGACCCTGTCATGGCCAGCCCAATTTCGAGACCTGAATCCCATAAAAAAAACTCTGAAAGGAGATCAAGAGGAAGATGGATGGTCACAAGCCATGAAAAGAAGCCGAGCTGCTTGAATTCTTGCGCCAGGAGTAGCATAAAGTCACCCAACGGCAATGTGAAAGACTGGTGGAGAGCATGCCAAGACACATGAAAGTTGTGATTTTAAATCAAGGTTATTCCACCAAATATTGATTTCTGAACTCTTCCTAAGTTAAAGCATTAGTATTGTGTAGTTTAAAAATGAATATGAGCTTGTTTTCTTTGCATTATTCGAGATCTGAAGACACTGCATCTTTTTTGCTATTTTGACCAATTGTCATTTTTCTGCAAATAAATGATCTAAATGACAATATTTTTATTTGAAATTTGGTAGGAATGTTGCCAGTAGGTTATAGAATAAAACAAAAATGTACATTTTACTTCAACACATACCAATAAATAGTAAAACCAGAGAAACTGATAATTTTGAAGTGGTCTCTTAATTTTTTTTGCGGCTGTATACGACTTTGAATATATGTTTTGCTGTGTATATGAGGTCTTATAAAACATTTGGGTTCTATCGCGTTATTTAGCTGTTTCTGATTGAGAGACGTTCCATGAGTTGGATTATCCGTCAACATACCAACAGTTTTGGACTTTTCACAGCTAATAATAAATCACTCCGCGATGTTCGGCCTCGGTAGCTACGGCCGAACACCACCCGTGGGATTATCCCTTACCTACCCCACTCCCACTCGTGCTATATTGCTTAATTATATGTTCTTTAATATCTAGCGTGTGTGAGTAAGTGGCATGGCCACAGCTAAGAATTTGGGGCCCCTTACAGAGTTTTTAGTTTGGTCCCCCAGCTAGATTTTCAGATTTAGATTTTTTTAGCAAATACATTTGGACACAGGCATATTTATTTTCATTTTACAAATAGTACATGTGATTTAAGTAATGCTATGATATGTTAAGCAAGCCTGCCTTGTTTGATTGGTTGTGTAGGGTCAGTGGCAAGGCATGCATGGCCAGGAACAACACAAACAGACACAGCTACTGCCAGTTGTATCAGTCTTGTAAATCCTGTATGATGGGCTACACAAATGGATTCTAATGTTGTCCATTAATTTGCTATTTGTTGACAATCCCAATAAATGAATACGACTTATTGCTTTGTGTGGTGTGAACTCTGTAGGCAATCTACAGGTATTACATATGTCACATAAGCACAGGCTGATTAGACTGTGAGTTGCTTCTTGCTGTGTGTGCCTGTTCAAACATTATTCTACACCTTTAACTGATGGTTTAAGCCTAAACTAGGAAATAGGACCCTATCTGTTTTTATTAGACCCAGTAGAAATGTCATGTGTTGTAAGCTCTGAAGATAGAGATATGTCATGTGTTTACACGCTGAGACCTATTCTGCCCTCAGTTTAGCACAGTGTCTCACAACACTGACTTCAATGTGAACAGGTGATAATAGCCAGTGCATTGAGCGTCAAATGTTTTTTTCCAGATATTTAAGGCTTACATTGAGAATTCACGGTATAACATTTCCAGAGGATCAATATCTGTGAAAGATGTTTGAAGCTGAAAACAGTGAACACAATGAATATGTAATGTGTGGAGATTTACTGATACGTTTCCTTCATCCCTTCCTGCTTCCTCACTCACTATATCGCTCTCTCACTCACTCACTCACTCACTCTCTCTCTCAGTCACACACACACATACACACACTTACCTTCCAGAAAATTGTATTAATTTGATTCCTTAGAAGTCCCTCAGTCATCAAATCCTTGAGCATTTAAGACAACTGATCAAGTGAACAAGACTTTCTGGTTTCACCAAGTGAAGGTATTTGTTTTCACACGTTCCTGTTATCCTGTTATTTCTAAAGTAAATTAGAATATTTCAGATATTTAATTCTGGGTTTGAGTTCACATCTCAACTTCACAAGACTCCTTCAAAGCCAATGAAGATGCATTTTTCTTGTAACAGTAAACATTGGCAGATCAAAACATACACTTGGCAGTCTTTGCTTTGTTAAATCTCAGTGTGACCAGAATTATGTCTGAGGGAGTAACACAGTTGATGTTGACCTACAGTAATATCTGCCTTGAAAGTAAATGTGTTCCTTTTTTAAGTAGGAGGCCAAGCATACAAACTAAAAAGCATTTAGGAGTGTAGGGTGTGTCCAAGCTACTGTTAACTCTCTTAGTTAAGGTGATGCATATTTTACTACCATATTTGTCATCATTCTTTTGCACTGTTGAGGAAAAGCTCAGTCTCCAGTGGCCAGCAAAGTTCTCCTTTTTTAAGCCCAGAATCCAGGAAAGACAAGTTTATACCGTATATGCATTTAGAATACAAACCCATTAAACCCCTGAACAGATTGGACATTTGGACAGTTGAAAGAAAACACTCGAAAGTCTTAATCAGGGCGGTCATAGAAATATAACGCCACCTGGTGGGTGAATGTTTGCCCTTCTGCGACATTCATCATTTTTCATTAGCTTACCATAACAGTGCAATATAAACACAGTATAAGCTACGTAATTGTTGCCTTATAGCAACACCAAATGCAATGCAAAATATTACAGCGCTGTGTCTACAAAAACAAAACAAACAAACAAAAAATACTATTTGAACACTGGTGTTCTGCTCAAAATGGGCATCAGGCTACATCAGACTGCATAGCACTTTTGAAAGAAGAAAAAAACTGCAGCAAATATTGTGCGTTTGTAGATCTTATAAAACGGGTGTGGAGCGTGGACAACAGTTTAAATGCTTCCACTGTTTTGTAAGAGAGTAGGCCGATTATTAGAAGCATGTCAACCTTAGGCTAAAGGTGAACTCTCTGGTGTGGTCTTCCGTTTATGAAAAAGTATTCGTCTTTGAAGATCTACTTATTGAATCAACATAGCCATTATGGGCCTAGCCTTATTGGATAAATATATTAGCTCAATACATTTTTTTTAAAATTATTATTGTAATTATAATCCTAATTCTGATTTATTCAATTTTAATTTTTAAGTAGGCTAGTCTGTCGCACCTGACACAAAACTTTCCCCTTCCGATTTGGAAAAGGCTCTTCCATGCACAATTGTACTTAATCAAAATATGGACTTGGGTAGCACTGTCCTATATGTCTGGATTAACACCTGCGTAATTAAAATACCGTGCCCTACTTCACGGTCGTAACAACGTACCTGAGCGCGCAGCCAACGGTCGAGCGCATTCCCCCCTCCCGAGTTCCTATTGCACTCGTTGCAGTAGGAGGGTTCATGAGCAGTATGACGTTGCTTTGCAAGTCAGTCCGACTGCTTAGCTGTTTTGATCAGTCCACTGTCGGGAAGCTAGAAAAATTACAAATTTCTGACCATGTTCATTATCGGAAAATAGCTGAAAGACCATGTGCACTGGCACTGTCGACTGAAATGTCAAAAGCGTTGTGTTGGTAAGGATTGCGAGTGAAATAGGCAGCTGCGAGTACTTCTGCGCTCAGCTGTCAGACTGAAACTACTGGATGCACGTCAAGAGTAAATAACAGTCGTAACCTTGTGGATAGTGTGAGGAAGAAATACTTATTGGCTTGTTTTGTCTATTTCTACATCTCTTGGATTATTGCTACCCAGCAACACAGTCACCAACCGAAACTGGATGTCGTAATAAAGGTAAGGACTTAAGAGCATTGGTCCAAGGAGCATTGTCGACTTTTAAATGTAAGCTAAATTAGCTATATTATTAACTGCGACATCAGTTTAACGGTACTTTGTAAAACAGAGTTCCAAACCGATTTCTATCAAAGTTGTAATGTCATCTGGTGTGCGATTCGGCTTCTAGGCTACGTGGAAAACAATATTTTAATTAAAGCTAAGGGGGCATTTAAAATCTGAACCTATCACTAACACCAATAACATTCTTATAACTAGATTTCGCGTCGTGATGGTGATGACAGTGGTAATAATGATGATAATAATATGCTAGGGTCAGAAATAGCCTACTGTTATCTCGTTTAACGAATGAAAAGCTAGTTGTGTGTGTAAGAAATGGTCTTGTGAAATAGCATCCATGTGCAGTGTTCATCTACTTGGGCAAGTAACAAGACTGAAGTTAAGTTAATGATTTCTTTCACAGCAGTTTAGCAAAATGTTATTTTCATGTCAAAGCATTGGCGCGTTAGTATCCTACATGTTGAGAGTTCCGTATGCTTCTTCCATGATGTTGTCATTGCTAGGCGTATGTCCGCGCTGTCTTTGTTTTACTAATTTGTAACTTGCGACAACCTACATGTGTCAACGCACCGATTAACTTTTTGGTAATTACGCATATTTTGAGGGTGTAAACGCAGTGTAAATGGCACGTTAAATGCACTGGGATTTCGAAGGAATTAACGTTAAAATAAGCTTGTAATACATGCTTTATGTTGGATGAAGTCTCTCCTAGTCAGCTTTTGCTAACATAAAGACAGACTATGATAAAGATGTTTGCAATGCATAATGTTTTCGCGTAGCACAAATAACTAGGTTGACTTGAAAGGATACAAAAAGTTGTGTTGACATGCCAACATTCGTGTAATAAACATCGCTGTCTTTTTGGATAGGTCTGCACTAAAAAGCAGTGGTTTTATTAAATGCCCACCCTCTGATTTGTTTCCAAAAGTTTGATACGATGTTTTGCTAAACAATTCTCGATATTTAGAATTTCAAGTGATGTCGCAGCAATGTTGTGGCTGCAAAGCTAATAAATGTTGGAGTGACAAAGTAGCCGGACCAATCCGCGCCTGACATGATAAACTTCTAGCGACAGTGTGTCTCCTCTTGTCCAATGGTCGCTTGCCTGAGTTCGGGAGCCCAAAGAACGGTACAGGATACGTCACGTATTTTAAAGCCGTACTGTCATTTTGACTGGGATTTATATAATGTTATAAAAATGGTATCGTATGTGCTGAAACAAGTCACAACTCAACAAAGAAATTAAAACAATAGGAGCAAGTCCAGTCAAACGTGTATAATACATATTTTCGTCGTGGTTAATTCCTCCCTGGCACGTACACGTTTTACAGAATTTACAGTAACTTTGTGGAAAGTCTGCGCCGTAACTATCCAAGTTCTTTCAGTCAAGTTTTGTGGTTACTCAGCGCAAATACAGACTCGGGCTACAGTAGAGGGAAAGGCTTGTGGCACCCGGATCATCTTGTGTCAGTCGGATCAAGTCTCAGCCCAGCCCCTCCTTCCTCGGCAGTCGTGCTTTCTCGAGTCTCCGTATTTCCCACTGACACATACAGGCCGTAAACAAGACTTTCGAGACCTACAGCACCACCTAAAACACACACACACACACACACACACACACACACACACACACACACACACACACACACACACACACACACACACACACACACACACACACACAGCACACCACTGATTTTTATTGATTTTATTCAGCTACTATTTTCCATTTTAAATTTAGAATATGCTTCAGGAGTCAGTAATATTTATCTATCATACAATAACAATCTAACTCTACCGACTGTGTCTGCATGACAGATGGTATGTCAGGAAATATCTCACTAACTTAATTCATTTACTCAATATGATCTCAATGTTTAATTAACAGTGCCGTAATACTTACATGTAATGACTCGAGGCTGCATTCAACATACCTCTCTCAGTGTGCATATTCTTACCTTTTTACCAGACCACATACAAATGAAGAAACAGCAGTATCATAAATCTGTGTGTTAGGGCTTTGTTTGTTTTACCCTAGAATGTTTTTCCTGTTTTCCACCAACCTCTTTATTCTTCCTAGAGGTCCGCTGGGTGCATCAATGATCCAGTTATGGAGACCAAAAGATACCAAAGTTTCTTCGAAGGAAGCAACACAGAGAACAGATGGGCTCAGGTGCCCAGTGGTATGGAGCTTTGCTGCAGTGCAGAGGAGGGCTGTCTGAGCAGCAGTGACGTCCTCATGGACATCGTGAACGTCAACGGCTCTGCTTCCTCCAACGCTGCCACTGCCACAGCTGCTGCCTGCAAGGAGAACAGCATAAAGAGAGCAGAGCAGGAGCGACAGCCCATGGTCCGTGTCTCACAGAACCAGAACCAGAACCAACACTTTGCCTTCCCCCCGTTTGGCCTAAATAGCGGCCGCAAGTCCGAGACCGACTCCAAGGAGCTCTCCAAGACTGTGGCTGAGTCTATGGGTCTGTACATGAACGCGGCCAGGGAAGCAGATTTTGGGTTCAGTGCGCAGCAGCAGGGTGCCCAGTGTGGCCAGTGCAGCCCTGGGAAACTGTACCCGGCCGCCGGTGGGCGAGGGGTGCTGGAGGACAGCCAGGCCAGCTCCTCAGGGAGCCCCAAAATGAAAGGTCCTCCTCCTGGGTCATTTGCAGCAGGGTCTCAGATCCCCAGCACTACTCAAACCGAGTGCAGCTCGGGGGCTTCCTCCTCCGCCCTGGCAACCGCTCTCTTCGCCAGCTCACCAACCCAATCCTCCATCTCCAGTCCAACGGGAGTCCAAATGGTGACCTCCACCACCAGCCCAACATATTTTGGCACTGGCTGTTCATCCATCGGGAGCCCAGTCAACCCTGCTGCTGCTGGGAGCGGTGTTCCAAGCCTGGGTACCCAAGTCCATCGTAGGAGCTCTTCAACCTGTAGCCCCATTGAGTCAAGCACAGTGGGATCGCCTCTAGGAAGTCCTCTGAATGTGATGCGCTCGCCCCTGTCCAGCCCTCAGAGCATGGGCAGTGTCCGCTCACCACCCTCCTGCAGTACCAACATGAGGTCATCTGTCTCCAGCCCCACGGGAAGCTGCTGTACTGCTAGACCGTCCATGTCCAGCCCACCATCAGGGGTCACCATGGCTGTGGCGAGCCCTAGAAATGCCCCCTCGTCTGGGTTTCCTGTCTCTAGCCCACCTAGTGGACTCGGCCTGGTTCAGAGTGACACTCACAGTCCAGAGAGACAAGAGAGCAGTGACTTCAAAGCCTTCGAGTTCCCAAAAGTGGAAAACATAGACGGGGAGATGTACAGTGTGGGCCTGGACCAGATGGGAATGGTGAAGTATATCAAGAACGAGCCGGATCCAGACTTCAGAAGCATGTGTCTCGGTTCTGGCGGGAAGAAGTGTTGCAATGTTGCAAACCCCCCATTTGTGGCCCACATCAAAAGTGAGCCCAATAAGGAGGATATCTGTTTAAACCAACATTATGGTGAGCCACACCAGCACCAGCACCAGCACTCTCTGGGCCTCTTTCCTGCCTCAGAGACCACATACTTATCCTTGAGGGATAATATTGATGAGTATAGTCTCTCTGGGATTTTGGGACCACCCATTTCCTCTCTCAATGGCAACTATGAGCCAGGTGTGTTCCCCAGCAACAGCCTGACCAAGGGTATAAAGCAGGAAGCCAACGATGGCAGCTACTACCCTGAGAACTGCAGCAACGGGCCAACATCCGCCATCGTCGGCGTTAACTCCGGAGGGCACTCGTTTCACTACCAGATAGGAGCACAAGGAACAATGTCGTTTGCACGGCATGACATGAGGGACCAGACAAACCCGTTAATGAATCTGATCTCCCCGGTCACGGCTCTGATGGAATCGTGGAAATCGCGGCCGGGAATGCCACAGGGGGTACTGTCCTCAAGAGGAGAGGGTTATCCAGGTCAGAACTGCATCACTGACATGTCCAGGTAAGAAGGATGGTGCATGAAACAAAGTGCAATGCATGTTGAGTGTGGAATAGATTTCTGTTTGAGGATCATATCTAGGCATTAGTGCATCCACTGCTTCACAGCCTTAATGGGGAATAGGCTGTGGGAGCAAAAGGTGACCTGCAGGATTTGAGTGTGCACACGTATAATGAGGATAACCTGAACGCCAATGATGCATTAAAGCTGTTTAAGTAAGTCAGTGCAGAAGTGCATTTAAATACTGCTTTGTGATAATGGACAAATAACAACAGTGGAGATTATGCGAGTTGTGTAACACACAGGTGGGGCTGTCTTTGGCTCAGACAGCATGAACTGAGGGATAGAGTCCAGGTCATTGTTTAAGTACAGTTTAGTAGACTATGCTCACAATGTGACACACCCCTCCACTCTACTGTAGCAGGCAGGTGAAGTTGACATCTTATCAGAAATGTTATGTGTACTAAAACAACATTTAGTGTGTTCTTATCAAGACGGCCTTGTGCAATGCAAATATCTTGTCCTCATTGAGGCCATGGCTATTCTCTGGCAACAAAACAACTGACTAATGATCCCTGTCATGTACTGTGGTCAGTAAATGAACAGTCGAATATAGAGCAATGTGGGTGGAACCGTCAAACAAAAAGAAACGTTAGAAAAAAGAAAACAGCATTTCCATTTTGTCTGTTGTTGGCAAAAAGGCACTGGCACCCCCTAACTTTGACACAGTTGTGTTCCAGCCAGTCCAGTTAAATGACCTAGTTGCATGAGAAAGTAACTAAATGAATTAAAATCCATGGAAATAAAAACTAAACAACAGGGCTATAAACTTTCCAATAACTGTGCTATTTCAGTGAAATTATGTGAACCTCTTACGTAACCCAACGCCAACCAGGGAAAATGGTGGTTTATTCACAATTTCTCGAAAGATAAGACTCCAAGTGTTGGAGGTGGTCGGGATTACCTATTATTTGCTGCCTGTCTGATTTCTTTTGAATATAGTGTGTCTAACCCCAGTCTTAATTAAATGCCCATTAGCCATTGAGGGCCATAAATGAATGCACAGCAGATTGTAAATTTCCTGGTTGCATCACTTTTTTATGTGCTCCCATAGTGCAGGAAGCATTAAACAAAGCCATAAACCATATCCCCCCTGATGAACAAAACTTGATAAGAGTCAGATGTTTGCTTAGGTCCAATAATTGTGATTATTGGTCCCCTTGATGGAATGTTTTTATTTGCTGCTATTCTCGGATTGGGCAGTTCCAGCCTGCTGTGAACAGGATGATATACTGTAACTGATATCCTCCTACTCAGTTTTGACATTGTCAACCGCAATTGATCGCTGTATATTTAGCCATATTCCATCATACGTTTATTTTGAATGGGATGTCCAAAGTATTACAGCTCACTACTTCTGTAGCATTCATTTAGTTTTTGTGTGAAAGATTCTGATTCTGATTCTGAGAGGTATTGTGGTGTTCTAGATTTACCATGCAATTTGGTTTTATGCGACTACATACCATACAATCAAAACTATAGCATTGCATTTTATACAGTCAAGACTTCATACTTTCAGCTATATTCATAATTAAGTGCTCCCTATTGATTGGCTTCAAGAGGGATTGAGTAAATTATTTACATTCACAATTTATAGTCAAATGGGAAAGACTAGATATAAATATTAATGTTACCTGGCTGGCCTGAATTTTAGTATGAGCCTGAAAGAAAGCATAGCGCTCATGCAGTCATGGACATTGAAGTCTGTCTTCAGTTTTAAATCCCTCCTGTAGCACCTTTGCCTTGATTGACCCTGTCTTATGTTTACTAAAATCATCCATATTTATTTATTTATTTAGTTACTGTATGTATTTGGTCTTTTCAGCTGCTCCCCCACTACCTAACAATGCTGCCTTATGATCAAAAGGAACCAATTTTACTTTTGTTCAAAGCCCAACCATAAAATAATTAGCCCATGGGTATTTCATGCAATAAATTCTATTGTTTTTCTTTTAATGCTTGCATGACTTCACCAAGGTTTTAAATCAATAACCGGTGTAGTGGAAATGTGAGTGTGTGTGTGTGTGTGTGCCTTTCAGAGGAGGAGGTCCTG
This sequence comes from Sprattus sprattus, assembly GCF_963457725.1. Taxonomy (NCBI): domain Eukaryota; kingdom Metazoa; phylum Chordata; class Actinopteri; order Clupeiformes; family Clupeidae; genus Sprattus; species Sprattus sprattus. Next base: position 31,593,037 of record NC_137923.1, on the reverse strand, counting down.
TGTGTGAGTGTGTGTGTGTGTGTGTGTGTGTGTGTGTGTGTGTGTGTGTGTGTGTGTGTGTGTTTGTGTGTGTGTAGGGAGATAGAGAGATGGAAGAGAGAGGGAGAGAGAGAGATAAGAAAAGGAGGGATAACGAGCCATGCAGAGGGAATGATATGGCAGTTACCTTGAAGGCGACCCATATGTCCGGGGACGGGGTGATGTTGACGGGATGAGTGCCATGGCAGTACTAATGAGATCCAGCTTAGCTGCGTGACACACTGAATGACGGTCAGAGGCAGGGTGGCCCAGTGCCCTGCACGAGCCTCGCAGCTTACATCTCAACACTGTTCACCTTATATGCAGCTCTCTCTCTTTCACTCTTTCTCACTCTCTGACCACCTATCTCTCTCTGCTCCTTTCCTTACATTTTTCTCACATATAATATTCTCTCCATTTTCTTTTTCTGTGGTTTTCTCATTATTCTCTTGTCCTGATTTTTTTATTTTCTCCCTCATATATGCGCAGTTACCAGGTCTTTGATATTTGCATTTATCCCTTCCTGTTGTAAATGTTTAAAAAGTTAAGCACTTACTAAAAACATTGATATTTACTTATACTGATCAGCAGTGAACGTTTATATCGTTATCTTCTCGTCTCGTCTCGTCTCGTCTCTTCTCTTCTCGTCTCATCTCTCAGGAGTTACTTTATGTGAGTATGTGACTGTAGGTTCATTGGGTGATTCTGGATCACTCTTATGTTTTACCGTCGATTCCAAGGCAGTTATGTGTAAGGCTTGAAGGAAACCCTAGATGAGGAAGAAAGAGCTAGGAATCCCCCTGCCCTGAATGCTCCTGCTAAGTGGTTGGGGCTTTCAACAGAGGAGTTTGCTGTAGGTGGCCAACTACTGTACTGAGGTTGACATTTCCACTGGAGATTTTCCTGTGCTGTATGCCATTAAAGTTGCATTGAACAAATGTGATGAACTCCAGGGGAGTCACCATGAAAAGGCATAAAACACATGGTGGAGGAGGTTTAAGTCTCCTCTCAGTGCTGTGGTGGAATTCAGCCTTGTGAGTCCATTCACACTTACGAACATACAGCAGCATAATGAGATTGCAGCAAAATGATGAAAAACTGGAATGATTAGGAAAATGACCTACTTTTGTGTGCTGGATTACTCCTTTCTTTTATGTTTTGCTTATTTGAAATCTTGTTTTGCTCTGAGTGTATTACAGTCCAGTTTCTCCAATTAGTAGAGGATATCACTGTCCTGAAACGAGGTGACCTGTATTCCAGTGTTCAGCATGGCACAGGGTATTCACTGTTACACACATGCCATCTACTGAAATGTGTATTTGAATGTATGTATGATGATTATATTAGATGTTTTGTTTTGGACCAGATGTATTCAGTAAAATGGTCAGAACTGGCACAGTTGAGTCTTTTTGCAGCTTTAGAATGAAGACATATTTGAAAAGAAGTACAGTTAACTTTGTTTGCTTTAATTTATTATAGGAACATCATTATTAGGATAGATAACACATGCTATAACGTCTGTAAAGAATGTGGTGTCTTAGGATGTGATGTAAATAGAGCCACAAGTTCTCTCCTTTTCATTGGTCTTGAGAAGAGGAAAACTCTGCATTGGACCTTTGCCAACTTCCAATGTTCCTTGGAAAGATGAAAGGCCATATTCCCGTGAGAGCTCTAATAACAGCATAATTGTAGGTTCTTTTGCAGAATTAATGAACAGCATTGATTTGTTTAATTCAGATGTGGTAGGGTACTAAAATCCAATTAAATCCCACTCACTTGCTATGCGCTGTTGCATTGTGGGAAGTGGTGCCATTGCCATGGGTCAAACTTGCCTGTGCCTGTAGATATGGAATGGATCATGTAACACAAAGAGAGAGGGAGAGAGAGAGAGAAAATGAAAGAGAGAGGGAGAGAGAGAGGGTGAAAAGACAGACAGACAGTGAGTAAGAGAGAAAGCATCACAAACAGCAGTGATATTAGAAATTCTAATGTCAATATAATTGTAGGAGACTAGTCGACTAGTGTTTTTTATACACTTCCTCCCAGTGTTCACTTAGCATAATGTGGAATTGGCCATGGATGGTGTGCTGAGACTGTCTGCAATGAAACAGCACTTTCTTAACAAAGCAAGGTGTCTCTCTTTACTTGAATTCTGTATTTAAATAAGCGATTGGAAGTTGAGCTGCTGTGAAAGAGAGAAAATATGTATCATGGTGAAACTAGAATAATACAGTGAGTTACTGAAAATGAGGGCCGATTCAAGTTACTGCAGATTCACACACTTGAGGAATGGCTCAGTTGTTAGGGTGCCATAGAGAACAAGGTGTCAAATTCTCTCTCTCTCTCTCTCTCTCTCTATCTCTTCCTCTGTCTTTCTCTGCCCCCAACTCACTCTCTCTTTCTTTCTCCTTCTGTCATACTTTATTTGTGAACAAATACTTTCTTTCTCTTCTCTTTCTGTGTTTGAACACACACACACACACACACACACACACACACACACACACACACACACACACACACACACACACACACAAACAAAACTTGGCACGCAAACTTGGCATAGTAATAGAAATGTGGTCGCTATCCGCAAGGTTTTCTGGGATAGAGATGCATGTCCTCATTTGAACTTCTACCTAAAACAGGTTTTGAAGATCCCAAGCCAAATTTCCACAAGCCGGGTGAAACCTGTGCATCTGCCAGTACCCCAGTCAGGTCTCATCACACCAGGCTTCATCTAATAGCTTTGCTATGTTATTTCTACAACCATCTCCGATGCTAGTCACAATGATTTATTGGTTTTTAAGATAACTAGAAAATGTTTACTGTACAACTAGTCTTGCTTTTTCATTTCTGTATGTACTGTATTTAAATGAGAGGGAGAGAGGGAGAGAAGAATAACGAGATCATTATATGATGATTTCAGTAAACTGAGTACAATAGTAACCATAGATCTCATGATATGAATGTGTTGCACACAGTGGGCTGTGACATGAAATATTATTTTTTAAACGATTGTACTAAGTGCATTCACCTCCTGACATTTTTGGGGAAAAAGTCTTATCTCTGAATGTCAGAGCCAACATTTGCCGTGGCTTGATGTGAACAAACAATAACATAACATGATCATTCATGTTTAATTGGAAGTTGCTCAAGTGATGATGTTGAATGAGTTATTTTGGAGCCAGTTTTAGCCAGTGAAGGGGACTTGAGTATAGGCTACATCATCACAAAGCCCAGGCAGACATGGACGCCATTAATGAAAGCACGTCAAAAAATGTTAATTGTTCCGCTTGGGTGGCAAAGTAGGTCAAGCTCAGCTGACTCAATTAAAGTGCAAGGGGGAAAAACACAACCGGAAGACAGGCAAACTTTCCAGGCTCATTTTATGTAACACTACCAGTTCTCCTCCCCCTATTTTTTCGCTCTCTTTCTCTCCCTCTCTCTCGTACTCCCGCTCTCTCTTTCTGTCCGTCTCTCTCTCTCTCTCTCTCTGTCTAACACATGTGTGCTGCACTTTTGAATATGTCCAATAAATCTTTAAAGATGGCCGGCGCGCGGCATCGAGTGTGACCTAGAAAGCACACAGAGGCTTTTTCTTTTGAGCTGTTGGTGGGAAAAACAACGCAATGCTTGCCTTTGTTCCGGCTTGAGGTGGACCCATAAAAATGAATTCTCCACTCAAATGACAATGGCTACAGGAAAGTCAAAAGAATAAATCATGTTTAGAGGACCAGGGATAAGCACTGTTGCACTGACCAGACAGCTTAAAAGACAGCCAGCCCAGCAAGATGACAGGGCAACACATGAATATACTGGTACGGATGTTAAAACTCAGAAGTGTGCCTAACTTAATCATGACATTTCTGCTGCAAAATCCCATTATCTTAAATATAGTGCTTGACAGCTTGATTACAAAAAGCTTTCGAAGAATAACCAATAATGATTGAGGAATTAAGTCAAATCTAAATTTGTACGTAAAATTTTTGTAAGGACAGGAATCATTAGAATTTGGTTGTACACACTACAAGCCACCGTTTGGTGAAAAAGGTTTTTACATAAATGACACTATTATTACTCAATCCCTACTACCACTTGTAGTCAGGGTTAGTTATGTGTTGCATAGCAACGACTGTGCAGCCTCAGAGCAAGAAAGAGAGAGAGAGAGAGATGAAGATGGGGGAGGGAGAATGGTGTACTTAATGTTTATTTCTGTATAAACAAATCTTAAAAAGAAGCAAAAGGTTGAGATTTGTAGATTAAAGTAGAACAGTTAGGGCTTTTATGGTGGTGTGTTGAGCCTATGACCTAGATGCTCATATGTGCAGTGTTTTTCTAACCTGTGTCAATACCTGTTTAGCCCATTGAAATGGCTAATTGCTCACAGGCTCTGGTTAGAATCTGACCTAAATGGGCCTCGGCAATCGTTTGGGATCATTGAGTCACAAGTCACATCTAAGATTCTTCTTGTCTAAGTTTTAAAATGGTTTAATTGTTTAATAATAAAATATTTTTTAATGAATAAAAAGAGCACCATATTGATCTGTCACTCAAAAAAAGGATATCTCCGATTTATACTAATCTCACTATGAAAGATAATGGGGGATACTCTAGAGACCAGGTCATAGTTACTTTATTCTGTGCTGGAAGTAAATCACATCTATCTGGCTACTGACATTCTAATGGCTGACTCATTTGGCAAATTTTCCCTTTAACATAATGATTGCAGAAGTCCTGATGTTACATGGATTTTAATTATGTCAACCAGCTGCAAAAAACGTAAGCGAATGATTTAAGAAGTAGGCCTAATGCCTGATTTGCTACAAGGAGATGTCAAACTTAACACTAAGGCTTTGCAATGGGTTTGTCCAGTAAAATTATTATGTTTCAAAATGGAGGATATGTCACACGTAATAACCATTGCAGTATAAATCCAAGCAGCACAAATCATTTTAGCATTTAAAGCATTTAATCCTTGCTCCGGGCCCAACTTGGTGCTCACATCTGGAGTGATAATTCGGAATTTTTACAGCAAGATACATTCTTCACATGCCAAACTGCTCCAACAAGACCTTCCTGCATTAGAGGTCAGGTATGAACTTCAACTCGGCTGTTAGCACTCAATTAACAAAAACACCCCCTCCAGAAAGAAAAAAGAAATATAAATCATGTCAATATTGTGTTCCGCTTGACATTGGGCTGTCCTGTTATGAAATAAGTTGTCCCTGGTTTTTGTGACATTATGTTCTGTCTTTGTGGGTTCTGAATGGGTGCTCTGACCCATTTCAGTGTAGGGCTCGGTGTCGGACCACTAGGCTAACTGTTGGGTTGCATGCACTCTAATGTTCAATGGGCAATTCTGACTGAAGGTTGGAAAGCACTGTTTCCATGGCAATGAACCATATCCTACTTTTCCCATTAGCACGGTTAATTGATGTTACAGTTGCTTGCTACATTTTGCTCCCCCTCTCCCCTTTTTTTCCCAGCGCACAATTTTGTATTTCTTGTCGCAACACCCCCATGTGCAGAGATACATTTTGAAGCCGAGGCGTTTGTTTCACAGTTGTTGTTGTTGAGGCGGATGACATGCTCTGAGTTCTACCCTCATACCGACACGCTCAGATTCCAACAGCATATGCTGCCATATTTCTGGAATCTGTGTCAGGGCTCAAAGTTCAGGTGGCTCTGACAGCGTTTCAAGTATTGCGTGTGAATGTGTGCGCCTCACAAACTAGATCTGACTGACACTGAGGAGTCGGTCAAACTGGTTCCAGACAGATATGTGTGATTATAAGACAGCAGAACAAACAATTAGAAGGATGAGCACTCATGTTATATATATGTGTGTGTGTGTGTGTGTGTGTGTGTGTGTGTGTGTGTGTGTGTGTGTGTGTGTGTGTGTGTGTGTGTGTGTGTGTGTGTGTGAGTGTGTGCATGTGCGTGTGTGTGTGTGGTACCAGCCTGAATGTGAGTGCAGAGAGACAAGGGTTTTATACTCCCACCCCGATACGCTTCTCTCAGGCGACACCACTCTCCCATGCAATGTTAACCTGACACCCTGCTGCTACGCCCACCCAGCCTCATTCAGTGTAGGCAGACTGGGTCATGTGAGTCAGCCTTCACATGATAGACGACCCCCCCTACCCCCCCTCTCACCCCACCCCCCTCCACCCCTCCGCTAGAACACTGACATGGCAGCACAGTGGAGGTTGTCAACCCTCTTTGCATGTTGGTACATATCCTATCGTGCGCTTATTTTAGGCTTAACCTACAATGTCTATTTAAAATAGTTAAACATAGAGGTGGGCAGGGTTGTTCTACCAGGTGAACCTGTCAAACTACAGTCCAACCTTTGGGACTTTGGTTACAGGATCCATGCACATAAGTTGTGTCGTGGTCAATTGTTAAATGTTGTGCACTAAATATTTTGCAGAATGATGTTTTTATTTTTTTGGAATGTCTCACCTCACGACAAGTATTTTTCTGGACGGATCTATCCCCTGTGTGTATTTGTGTTCTGAGTCTAGGATTTATCCCCTGTGTATATTTGTGTTCTGAGTCTTGGGTTGTAGGCTGTGATGTTGTCCCTTCTGTAGTCACATCAGACATGCTCTACTGCCTCGATGGCATTTTCCCTCCCTTATTTCATAAAAGATGGGGAAAAAGGACCCCAGTAGTCAAGAGAGAAGGAGGATTTTCATTTGGAGTTGAACCAGGAAGCGAGTGGCAACAGAATGTGACCTGGGAAAGAGTGGAAGAAAGAAACGGAGAGAAACAGTGTTTCTCAAACATGATATTTTGCTCTGTGCTCTACTGATCGAGTCTTGTTGAGGTGGAGTGGAGAGGAAAGGAGGGAGGGTGAACAGCATGGCCGTGATGCATGCTGCTCCAACCGGCATGGAGAGGAAGCAGAGAAGAAAGGCTGTGGACAATAAACAAACAGTTTTTCGTCCACCACCAGGGCTGCACCTGAGGGTGAGCCTTTTAATGGCGGTGGTTGGCCTGTCTTATCACAGCCAGGGCTGGGCCTTAAACAAAACCCTTAATCATGACATTATGCCTCCAAGGATGTCAGTCAGGAGTCAGCAAGATGATGGCCCTTCGAAGCCTGTGCAGAAAAAGTGACTGAAAGAGAACATGCTGAGTCATCCAATAAGTCCTGGATGTCATGTTTTGCTCCCGGGAAAGGGAGTATAGAGGAATTGAGGCCCCAGTTGCAAATCATCCCCTCAGGACAAAAATGGTGTGAAAAAATGAGGACAAGCCTCAAATCACATGGGACTGGTCCCCCGGGAACCCTTTCTCTCCCACCTCTCCACTGCATTACACTCTAGACACAACAGATGCTGCAAATGTGAGGGCTCACTTTCTCTCCCATACTACTTTGGGTTGAATTTTTACTCGCCAGATGCTTCAGTCCTTAATTTTCACTAGGTACTAAAATCCACTGTTGGGGGGAAATGGGAGGCGGAACACAAAAGGTTTGGGTAAATTGCAGTCAGATCTTTGGGCGCTATCTGTTTTCCATTCACTTGTAGTTTCGCTCTCAGCCTAAGAGCTCATGTTGGTTTTTGGGCACAAAGTCCAGTTTGTGCTTTCTTTTTCTTTTTTTTTTTTTTATGTTTCTGCTTTGTATCATGGTATCTAGCCAACATCTGTTGGTTGCACAAAAGCAGTGATTCACCACAGTTTCCTGTGGTTTGGTTGGTTAGTGGCTCTCTTTAGCTACGCAGCCAGGGGATTTGATGGGGATGTGGGGTGGCGTGGCAGCTGATAGGTTGGGGGATGGGTGGCCGATAAGTGTGTGTGTGTTTTATAAGGAGGCTTTCACCTGTGGCTTCATCCTTTTGAACACTCACCTCCTCCTAGTGTTGATCTGTGGGGAAAAAAGGAAAGAACTCCTGCCCGAGGTGAAGGTCAGGTAGTTTGTGTAGAAATAAATAGATAAAAGCTGGCCGGCAAGATGTGGTAGGTTTGGAAGACAGCAGTGATTAATAGTATGTGTGGAGGGTGAGTGTGGTGAGCAGGTCTCTGCCGTACGGTGGGATTGAATCGGGTCCCTGAAGGAACAGTGGCCAGACGATGCCGGTGGGCTGACCTTGCGGCTGCCCCATTAAGGTAATTGGCCTTTACGTTGGACCGGATGACAGGCATTTATTACAGGGTGTTTACCCTGTAATCATTTTTATTACCGCCTGTGTCCAGTGGGTGCCTAGATTTTGCATGTGGTAAACCAGATATGAGCACAGAGGGTGAGCCAGCTGCACAGGCTAACCTCAGAATGGAGAAATGTATACACAAGCCTATAGCGGATCAGAGTAGCTGTCAGGAAAAGAGGTGGGAGAGAGAAAGAGTGTGCCATACTACTATTTCTACTACTACTTCTTCGAAACACGTGCAGTACAACAAGACACTATGAAAACACTGAATTCATTCATTTTATAATATTATATAATTTAATATTATTCATAAAAAAAAAAAAAAAGCATTAACAAAAATAAATTTACAAAAATATAAATTGACTCCACAGTAATAATTTCAAATGCCAGTTCACACAGAGAACATTGGGCTAATTTTGACTTGCTCAGAACGGTTCGCCTTCACAGGCTTGGAAAAGAAAATGGACCAGAATTAGCACTCATAGAGAATGTTGGTCTGTGCTAAAATCATGGTACTGTTTTTTTTCTTCTTTTGTGTCAGAATGGGAAACAGTGCAGAGCAAAAAAGAATATTTGTTTTTGACACTGTGAGAGACGTTGATGTTCGCAAGACCTACAGTATACCTTATAATATGTAGCTACATAACATTGCAAGTATTGCCGCATGAGCAAGTTCAAATGTTTCGATTTCTATCGATTCTCTCTAGAATGATTCTCTCTCGATTCAGAAAAGTTCATAATCGATTTTTTAATAAAATAAAAAATAAATAATATATATTTTTTCTTTTTTTTTTTACACATCCATTTTATGTTGAAATGCAAGCTGCATCGATTATTGCATTGTTCATAGAAAGTCATAATAATGACAAGGAGAAGCTTTTTTCTCTAATAAAAAAATAGAGAAGGTAATTCATTTGTTGATTTTCTTTAATTATCAAACACAAAGTAAGAAGTGATTTGAGACTCTGAGTAGCAAACTCAATTGTTTTAAAAATGCATCGATAATCGTGTTTATCGGTTTAGAATTGATAATCGGTTAAGAATCGATAACCGGTTAAGAATCGATAATCGGTTTAGAATCGAATCGTTGACCTCTGAATCGGAATCGAATCGAATCGTGAGGTGGCAAGAGATTCCCACCCCTAGTTCAAACAGTTTACATACAGCTCCATACAACTCCATTGTGCACCAAGAAGGGCTGCATGGGAAGAAAATGCTGATTTATAATTACTTTTCACACAGAACTTGAGCGTATGACAAAGACTTTGGCTAAGGACACTTTGGTTCCCAGACTATTGGTTGCAGGAGGTGGATTCTGCTGCCAAATGTCCTCATTGGAGCAGTATTTCAGCCTAGATCAAGATCCTTTTCAATCTTGTCATTTAATTTGTCAATCTTTTGTCCTCAGGCATCATGCTACACAGATCAAGTTTACAGTGGTAGCCAGGTTATTCAATAACACTTGTGTGTGTGTGCGTCTGTGTGTTTGTGTGTGTGTGTGCGTGTGTGTGTGTGTGCGAGTGTGTGTGTGTGTGCGAGTGTGTGTGTATGTGTGTTTGAGTGTGTGTGTATGTGTGTTTGTGTGTGTGAGCAAGAGTGTGTGTGTGTGTACGTGTGTGTGTGTGTGTGTGTTTTAGGGTGTGTCAAATGTGTGTGTGACCCAGAGCACATACACAGAGCACAGACACAGACACAGACACAGACACAGACACAGACACAGACACAGACACAGACACAGACACAGACACAGACACAGAGCACAGACACAGAGGACAGACAATGAGCACAGACACAGACGAGGATGGGAGATTTGGAGCCATGGTCTCCTATCCACTTTCCCAACAGAGACCCAGAATCCCAGTCCACAGCATTTATATTGTCCTCTACATCTTGTTGACTTCTCTTTGCGATGGAGACGGAGACTCTGCACCTATTTATAGCAGTGATAAGAGGTTTAAAGAGGAAATGAATGGTATAGTCAGTAATCTATGCCGCATGTGTGTAAATCATAGCATAGTCATTTCTCTTTCCCATCTGTATGTGCTCTTGATTAAATCTACTATAATGAGATTAGATGCAATACAAATGCTCAACAGCAGAGAAATACACAAGGTGGATCTCTCTTGTAGTGTGCAGCACAGGACTAAGACTTGGAGGGGGACAGTTTGAATGTGTATAGAGCAGTGTGTGTATGTTTGTTGTGTTTGCCCGGAGGCCACAACACTGTGACACAGAGATATAATGTAAGCATGGTTCTGGAGCCTCTATGTCTCTGCTTGTCTGGCGGACGGCCAGCAAGACAATGTTAATCTTATACATCTCTTAATCTTCATTAAAGGGGCCAAGGTCGTGGCATGAGCCAGACAACATCCATGGACGGCCAGTCGATCTCCTTAAGACTGCATGGCTTGCAGAAGTGAAATGAAATGCAGGGGGGGGACATAGATAAGCAATAACTTTTCATTTGTGATTATATGGGTGAACAATATTTGGTAGGTAAGACTTTTTGGTAGGGCTGAACGATTTGGGAAAATATTCAAATTGCGTTTTTTTTCCCCCCCAAATATTGCGATCGCGATTTAATATCCGATTTTTTTGTAACATTCTATCCTCTTTTTTTCCCAACAAAACGTAATGACTGATTTAAATATGGCCAACACAGTATTAGAAACATTTAGTGTAAAATATTCTTTCCCACATTTTACATTTTTATTTGTAAATGACTGCGTTATTTAGGTTTGCCTGAAGTCTGCCGAAATAGTAAGTAGCTTGTTTGCCGTCTTGCTTTGTCTTGTGTTGCACTTGCTTTATGTTTGACTGTGTTAGGTCAGTTGTTGACTAACTAGTTTGTCATAGTGTCAAATAAGCACATTTGAAGAGATTTCGCTAGTTTGAGCATCTAGCATCTCGTTAGCGATTAACAATTGATCCGTTATGCTGCTTTAAACACTGTGTGCAAAATGTACCATCTTTTAGACCACGTTGTAATCGCGCACGTTGCGGGTAGAAAATCACGATCACCATATTGCGATTTAATCGCAAATGCAATTAAACGTTCAGCACTACTTTTTGGGGTATTTTTTGGTCCTTCAAAGTTTTTTAGTGAGATGGTTCTCATGCAAACATAGTATGTATGGTAGTATTCAAGGAAAGCACATTAACCCCCAAAGGAGTCCCAAGCTGCTTCTCACAGTGTAGAATTTGTTTCACATGGTGGAGAGTCATGGGCATGGTGGCCAATACATTTAATAAGAAGCAGACCAAGGGGTCTGTCAGCGTAGGTCCACCTGCAGTCACTTACATGCCTCAGCAGAGATATAATGCTCTGTATTTCACAGGACAGACGCTACTGGGAAAACTTCCCTATGACTCAGGCCCACACAACTGGCTACCTTATCTTGCTTTTTCAGTCGTGTGATTGGGCAGGTATACATTAACATTTACGCAACAGCTGAAATTTCTCAGCAGATCCCCGCTCTTTCTTGCTAATTGGATTGACTGAGCCCCCTCACTGGCCTACATAAGTTTTTATATTGTGCTTGGGGTGCTTAATGCGAATGACATTGATCTGATGAGACTGGCATTTAAGCTCTCAAATCCCTTGGGGTATTATGAGCGCTATGCAAGAAAGGGCATTTTTAAAGGAAAAGAAATAGAGGAATCCACAACAGCACAGTGACTCCTTTTTTTACACTCCACCGGTGTGTCAATAACACATTGTCAGTTTCTGGAAGCTTCTGCTTTGTCAGCAATTTGTCCCTCTTCTTGACTCCGACTCAATGTTCTGCACAGACACTTGGTTTGTTACTGGTTCTTCAGGTTCTTCCACAACTTTTTGTTTAAATGAAAAGCTTTCCCCCCTTTTGTGGTCAAGGGATGAGCAGAGCCGTGTTTGCTTACCCGACCTAGAAAATCCCCAAGGAAAACACCTCAGCACTTTTTGTGAAACTCTGCACTCTAAGCACTGTCATTATGTAATACTGTAACACTGTAATAATAATATAATAGCCCTTAAAGTTCTATTAAATATGTGTTGTTTCTTTACGACAAATTGACAAACACAACTTAAATAGGTTACAGTAATTGTTGAATGACTGAGTTTCAAATCTGATAAGAAGCCAGCAGCCGCATGCTGTTTGTTAAAAGCAATGCTGGGGAGATTAGAAATAGATTAGTCGCTGTGCTGAAATATGTCTGAGGATAATCTGTAATTGAGGTTATGAACAATCTAATAGCCCCTTTGTTAAGATAGAGGAATGTTACAGAGTTGGATAGCCCATTTATTGTGTTTTAATGTCATATAGGATTTGGTTTACAAACGGTGTACCTGAGACTCTGTACCAGTGTGTGCAGGTTAGCTGAGTGAAATTAGATGTTTTATGACCTATTCTTCCATTGTACAGTAATGAGTCAAGCTTTTGCGTATGTCATGAGATCATTTGCAAGTCTGGTCGCTGCATCATGTCCGATGTCGCACCTCGTTTCTAGCGTAATGTAGTGAAGTTGTTCTACATTGATCTAGTGCCTCTTTTTCAGTTTGTTTGCTGATCAGCCTGTAATCCAATTACAGCTCCAAAGCCTTCTTCAGCCAATAGAAGCCTGTGCTGAAGAGCACCTATTTGCATACAGGAAGGAAAGAGGAGAGAGAGAGTTTGTTTGTGTGTGTGGCTGAGTGATGTAAGTGAGAGAGACATTGAGAGAAGAGAAAAGAGGGGAGATGAAAAAGAGGCCGTAAAACCAGAAGTTTCAGAAGTGAACATTTCTAAATGAGGTGATTCTGGGTGGCAACGGTCTAACTCCTCAGTCAAGGAGGCCTAGCATAGGGGTAGGCAATCTGACGATTGCATATCATTATTGCGCTTAAGGTGTCCGTGATCTACATTTCAGGCTTATTGTAGGGATTGTGACATTTGATGTCCTCCTACTAATGTATCCAAACATCACATAAAACTTTGATTGCATGGATCCTCACTATGTTGACAAACCAATAGAATGATTACCTACTAGATGGCTGTGCTGATTGGCCAGGTTTTATTACGTGTCTCTTTCATGTTTGACAAATTAGTAAAACAATTCAATGTGAGCTAGCATCATGGTGGAATAGGAGGCCAAAAAAGGACTCGATGTCAGCAGTGTGGCAGTGGTCAGATATTATAGTTTGTAAACTTTGTCTGGGAACGGTCAGCACTTCTGGAGGTAATACGACAAATCTATTTAGCCACCTTAAAAGGAAGCATCTTAACATGCTGAGAGTGATTCACTCAGCTTGGTACAACAGCCACAGTCATCGGTCTCCCGGCGGATTAGAAAAAATATGATCAAAGCCGCAAAAGATGGAAAGAGGTGACTGAGGAGGTCACTCTCTATCTGGCACTTTCTAATGATGTGGTGCCATTCAATGCTGTGGTCAGCGAGGGACTTAAGACACTGATGCACACTCACGTTAATTTATGTTTATTATGTTATTTGTGTGCTGCTAATTACAACTGGAATATGAAACTGTGAAACAGTCTGAATGTTTTCTCAGCATGTTCAAGTCTGAAAGTGTGTTTTGCATTTTACTAAAATGTTTTTGTTTGTTTTTCTACTTTCTGAGCACTTGAAAATCTGTCTTATTTAATGCTTATGTTAGCTTTTTAATGTTGATTACAGCTTTATTTAATATTTAAAATATTTAGTTTAATATTTTAAAATTAAGTTTAAGTTTAACTCAGGTTTTATTGACCATTTTGAAAACAGTTTCTTAAATATACCATTGTGTTATAAATGGCTCAAATAAATTAGTCCATAGGCTGGTTCTAGTCGACACTACATTTCAAAATTGGGAAGAAAGATTGTGGATCCTGATTGTGTGTTCAAAAGATGGTGGTATGTTTTTTTGGGCAGATGGCCACCCCTAGCTTAGCTAATGTAGGCCACACACTGCTGTACTTCTAAGTAGCCTTTGCTTTCTCTTTGTTTGGTTTTGTGGCCCATTAAGGCCCAGTAATTACACTTTATCCGGCGCCAGTGCAATACACCTGTATTTGTTTTCCTAGTTGTGGCAAGACTGTAATCTTGTGGAGAGCAGAGAGAGAGTTCTGATGACCTGTAGGAGGAGGGAGGCTGAGTCAGGGGGCGGGGTTGCTCTTGACCCACGGCTAGGGTACAATGAGGCAGTGAGGGACCGCTAACAGCATCCCTCGGCAAGGCCGACTGTTCCCCCACGGCAGAGGCCGTCACATGCCAGATAAATCAAGCCAGCCAGTCAGCTAGGTATACATCCAGACCAAAAAACAATAAGCCTCTCTGACAGATTTATACCAGATCATTTCCACTCGTAAATAAAGAGGGATTGTGTCATAACAGTCTGTTTATTTAGGAAGATTTTGGATGGAAAAATAAGATGTCTTCTGTCTTATATAATTCAGAATGAATTGTGTACTGAAGGTTGCGTTATAACCTGTACGATACATTTGATCAAAGTGTAGATCAAGAAACTCTTTTTTGTGGGATTCTGGCAAGGTTGTGACTTTCACTGTGCCCCTTCATAGCCGTTCGTCAATAGGAAATAACCTTTGTACTCCAGGGAGCAGAATTAGCTGACCAGCAGCATGACAAGGTGCATCTGTATATGTGTGTACATGCATGCACGTGGCGGCCTGCCTGTGTGTTAATGCAGATGGAGGGAGTTATCAGCGAGAGTTACACATAACACACACACCTGTAATATGGCGGCACTTTGGTAAGACAGAGATTAAGGCATGGCAGGGAAGAGAAAGCTTGTATGGGCTCGTGTTCATGTACAAACGGTTAAGATGTTATCAGGGGAAATAGCAAACACGTTTTTGATCATTTGTTTTTCAAACTGAGTGACATTTTAATGTACAGATAGATTTCCCCTTTAAGCTTCATTATGTTAATCTAAAATGTTAAAAGAACCGTTTAATAACCCATCATAGTAAAGCCCAATACAAACAATAGTGCGATGCTCCATGAGGCATAAGGAGATTAAGATCGTAAGATCGTTTATTAAGATCGTAAGACCGTTTATTGTCATCAAACCAGTTCAGCCACAACAGCTTTCTTACCCAATGGCACACCACAGAAATGTCTTCTCTGGGCGGAATGGATCCTCTACAATCAGATGCTTCCTTTCAGTCCAGTGTCTGTGAAGGCATCCAGGCCTGGTTCTGTTTAACTACAGCACTGGTGGTGAGAGAGATTATGATTCTTAGGCTTTGCATATTCTGAGGTGGAAAGCCCAAAGAGTTCTTGTGGTTGCCAAAGACAACAGAGTGGGGTTATAAGACCCCAGGGATTCTTACTTGTAAGAAGAGAACTTCATGCATATAGGAGTACCGGTGCTAATGCAGAAATGTTTCTGCTTTGGCCCAGGACATACTAGGTCTGCATTTGGCCTTAACAGGTAGCATTACGTGGTGATGGGTAACGTTACATATGGCTCCTTGAAAAATAAAATAGCATTGTTGCTTCCCCCCCCCTTTTCCTCTGGTTGCTAGTTTGGTTATGAATGTGTTGAACATCTCGTAAGAATGCTTAGTTATGGTTGTAGGATTAACAGTTGATGGCAGAATGCCTTTAAAAAGGTTTCAACATATAATATGATAGCAGAACTGCTAGTAATTATGTGAATAACTGAATCATTTCTTTATTCATATGTGGTATTGATTGATTTGTTTTATGTGTAGTTACACTTAGTGTTACTTATACAATACTTATTTCAATACTTATTTGCGAAACAAGTTTAAAAAAAGAGTCAGTTACTCAAGGCAACTCAAATTCCTACCACATAGGGGTTATGTAATACATTTGAATTATAAACACAACACAGTTACACTCAGAGATGAACTATGAAAGACCACTGGCTACTGGACCAAATCATTTCAGGTCCCATGTCTTCCTTCCTAATGTGTAGAGATAACCTTGAAAAAGCGTAAAGGAAAAGCAATGTCCCTGATGGATTAATATGTAATGCTATTTACATGCAGTGGAAATAAACTTGTTCATTCATAATTGCACTGATGAATGACTACCTGACAATGCTTTGATTGACAGGTTTGAGTGCTCCTCATTCATCAAAGGTACACCTGTCATTTATGGTGAACAACACCATGCATTGATTTGTCACTCAATCAGTATGTGGCGGATGGAAGGCACGTCATGTCACAATTGGAGTATGGTTCTAGTTGTATATTGGTAAATGGAACCTGGTTAAGTCTATCAGATAGCTACCAAACTATTGGAAGAGAACAGTTTAATACATCTTACCTGTACGCACCTCTGTCTGTAATCAGGCCATCTTGCGCTCTGTGCTGTTATACAGTGTGTCATTAGCATAGGGGGGTTTCTCAACATGAAGCGACATGTGAAGCGCTAAAATGCTGTGCAAAGCTGCTGCTTGTCTCCTCATAAAGTCCTCTATTCAGGAGGAAATCTATTGTTCACTGAAACAAATCCCCTGTGGTCTCCCCTTGAAGAACTCACAGTCTCACTGGAGACTAACTGAAGCCCACAAATGTAATTAAAAATGCTTAAAAAGGAACATAAAGAATAGAAAATCACCCCACAGTGCAGGGCGGGTGAGGGACTAGTTTTCAGTCAGAGTGCTAGCTTTCCCTTCCTTTTTTTCTGAACAAAAGAAGCTGTGGCAGTGGATCCATCGTCACACTCCAGCATAGAGTTCTTCTGGTAAACACTAGGCTTTATTTTCTCTCCTAGAAAAAACAAAGAAAAGAGCCAGCTTCCTCAAATAAAGGGATTGCCTACCTTAACCGCACCCTGTCCTTATCCCTAAATATTTATGAGGCGCACTGAGGATGTCATGTATTACGCTAATGTGCAGAGTCTTTAAATGCTCCTTGAACAATGAGCTGCAGTGTGTACCAAAGACAATCAAATATTCAGGAGAAAGTGAAGAGGGTGAAAAAGTTTTTGAATTGCCAACATTTTGGTGGGCTGGAGATGTGAGAGATATTCTGAGCAGCGAGGATGTTTGGTTGGGCCCTACTTTATTTGAACAGGGAGGGCGAAGGGGCGGAGGTGCAGTGTTATGATTCATTAAAAGGGCGACGTGATGGGAATGGTGATGTGGCTGGGGACCCGGCGGCCAGACTGTGGAGGAGAGGAGGCAGTCTGAATCTGGATGGCCTTCCGCCTTCCCCTCGTCTCTCTATTGCTTACATAACAAGGAGCTCCTCCAGCACTCCCACATCTCCCCCATCCCCCCACCCAGTGCCTTTCCCAGTCTCTGTGTTTGTTGTATCCACAGTAAAGATAAGAATAGCAGAGGTACAGATACATAGCACTTCATCCATCACTTCTATTTCTGCTTTTGGGCTCTGCTGGGGACTAGCAGTATAATACATGTTTAGATTAGTTTAAATAGGAAAGCGTGAAGCCACTGGACAAAATAAATAATGTCCGTACATCCGTTTGTCACAGAAAAAATAACCTATAGATTAATTGCAATGTGTGTTTTGGATTATGACATTGTAATGTTTTTTTGACAGTGCTAATTTTCACTGCACCAAACTGCTGTTGCAGGTGCAGTGTGCTACACATCATTGAGAGACATATATGTCATATGCTGGCACGTCCCTTTCTCACCTGTCTCTCACAGGTTTACAGAGTTGGGTGTAGTGGGGTTAAGTTGTGGGCAATGACTTAATATAAACTCACAGAGGCATATGTGGGTCTAAGATGATAAGAAAGTCATTTCCACTAGATGACATAGCCGCCTGCCAAAGGCACTTCTCGTGTCACAGAAAATGTCTCCAGTTTTTTAAATGTAGATACAGTCAGGGGGTGAAGACTCTGGAGTCAAGGTTGAATGGATCGTGTTTTTAATTACTGTTGGGTAGTGGAGGGTTTTTCACGTAATGAATGTGGGCAGTGGAGAGCACAAGAGATGGAAGCGCTATAGAAAGACAGACTTGAAGAGAAACTGCACTCAGAGAGAGATAGAGAGAGAGGGAGAGAGATGGAGAGTGAGAGAGAGAGAGGGAGGGAGAGAGAGAGAGGGAGAGAAAGAGAGAGAGAGATATATAGAGAGAGAGAGCGAGAGAAAGGAGGAGAGAGAGAGAGTGTGTGTGTGTGCCCTGTTCCTAGAAAGCGTGCGGTGCCCAGGCTGGGGGCGGCACATGGCCCACACATGTGCCCTTGTGAGTGGCGCAGCGTGCCGGACGAGACCACTGCTCTGCGGGCGTAGTCAGTTTGCAGCGGTCATCCCGATCTGGCAGTGCCCAAGGCCAGAGGGGCATGGGTGGCACATTCAGCCAAGGCTGGACGGGTGACTGCATTACAACCCCCTAATCAATTGAGTGTGCCTCACTTGTTCTCCTGCTGGGCTGTGGTCTCAGATGGTATGCGATACTGTCCCTGTATTGTACAATGGTGTGCAAGTTTTTGTTCTTTTTTTTTTATATTCGAAGGACGCATTTCTTTTTAAATGAAAAGCAGATTAGAATTTTAACATAACCCATCTTCTCCATTTTGTCTGGCAAGTGGATGCAATGACCGTCTCAAATCACTCTTTTTTTGTGTCAGTGTGGTGTGGAGGGGTGTTCAGATGGTATTTTGGCTCTGACTTGGCACTGTTGTTGTAAGGTGCACAAGTATAGATAGAGCATATTGTACTCAGGTGAGCTATTTTGGGGGCACTCCTCTTACTTGACTGTTTTCACATGGTTGTGTTTGTGAGAAGGCAACGACAGGTGTGGCATTATTCTCCCAGCAGCCATATGGCCTAGTAATCCTTCAAAGCGAACAAACTAAAAAGGTCATGAAGCAAAGGCGTTTGTGGTCCAAAGGTGTCCCTGTGTGTGTGTGTGTTTGTGTGTGTGTGTGTGTGTCTGTGTGTATGTGTGTGTGTGTGTGTGTGTGTGTGTGTGTGTGTGTTCTGTGACTGTTCTTTTAACATCTTGTACCCTTTTTCTGCAACCATTTGTCTTATCACTAACCCCAAATACAAACCTTTATTAAAAAAACACGCGTTTTTTTCAGGTTTGTCACAAATCAATTTATAAGGACATTTTACAATCAGATGCTTTTACACCTTCTCCTAGGCATAATGTATACAACTAAATGGAAATAAAGCATTGTTTACAATAATATATAATACATTGAGTAGGTCAAATGAGCAAACTTGTTTGTCTATTCCACCACAATTTTTTATTCTACATCCATATTGTTACTTGCTAATATCTTTAATGTACAAGTTAACCCCAGTCTGGGCACCAAGGATACTTAAAACCATCGGCCAACACAATTTAAGCATTATTAGTTATATTCAGTAAACATTGTCTCATGTGCTTTGCATTTTAAATCACTTTATGACATTTACATCAGTCAAGGTCGTAGCAAGCTGTTATGTCTGTGAATATGCCCTCTAAATCCAATTCAGTGTCAGGTGTTGTGTAATCTATTAGCTCCTCTTCTACCGCACATATAGGTTGGCAATTAGTGTCGAGAGTTCAGAGGTTAAGCCATGCCTTTTGCCCTTCCATTTTGTGATCTGTCCTCATAATTAATCTCTCTCTCTCTTTATCTCGCTCTCTCTTTATCTCCCTCTCTCTCTCTCTCTCTCTCCCTCACACATTCAAACACAAAAGCTTTATTTTTCGTGCTTACATTTTGAGCTGGTTCTACTCTTCCTCTCCTCATTGAAGCGCCCGTGTTAAGCTCTAACGCTGTCCACGCTGGGCTTTGGCTCTGCTGTGTCTGTGTGTTGTTGTGGCTGACCCTGGAAGCGTGGGGGTAAGGGGCTGTGTTCGGACGGGGCTGTTTGGCCCGAGCAGAGTGATATTCCATCCCACACATGTCACATCCAGCCCAGCAGGAAACCTTACACAGCCATGGGGCTCACATGCAAACCATGCTCACCTGCTGCAAACCACTTGGAGCTCAGCCAATAAAGAGCCTTGGCCATCACTCCTCTGTGTGTGTGTGTGTGTGTGTGTGTGTGTGTGTGTGTGTGTGTGTGTGTGTGTGTGTGTGTGTGTGTGTGTGTGTGTGTGTGTGTGTGTCTCTGTGTGTGTGTCTCTGTGTGTGTGTGTATGTGTGTGTATGTGTGTGTGTGCACTGCAGGGATTGTTTCTTGTGGTTGCGGTTTCTCACTCTGTGACTTTTGTGAGCCTCTCTGCCATTAATTACACATACAATAAACAGAGCTGGCATAGCTGTCCAGGCTTGCCGTGAGGCATAAGGGAGGAAGCGGTATGCTGAATAGGAAGGTGCTTCTCACTCCGCAGGAGGCAAGGCTCCATATCACCCTGACAGGCAGCCCTCTCTGTAGCCCCGTATGAACCTACTGAGGAGGGGCGTTCGGGTTGGGATCGTAGTTGCTCCCGTTCAATGCAGTGCTATGCCAACAGACCTTGAATGTGGACGGCCAGAGCAGTCTTTGTTATTGATAGTTTATAGGAAAAAGTCAAAAGTAGAAATACTTACGCAGCACAAAGACAAATACTCAGGACATCTGGGTTTCATACTATGAATAGAGACCCAAAAACAAATCAGACTTTTTTCCCCCCATTGTACAAAAAATAAGACAGGGGAGGAGTCTTAGTTTTTGTTTTTAAGGGTATACACTAGACAGACCCTGTGCAATTGTTTCTTTATTTCTTCATGTTGGATCCCCCTAGCCGTACTGCTGTGCAACTGGAATCCAAAGATGAGCAAGGGTTATGGCATGAGGAGTTTGATTAAATTAACTACCTGGTAGTTCATAACAGTAACCTTTCATCTTTAGGTGTTTGTTAGGTGTGTATTACAACATTTTATGCTTAGAAGCATTGCCACAGAAGCTCTCATAACTACTTAATATGTGACATAAGTACATTTCAACCTGGGGTTTGTATAATTGCTTTCTGTGCAATAGTTCCACATGCTGATGTTTTGTATAACCAGGTCATCCTGCCTAGTGCACTGGCAACTGATTTGTCCTCCTGCATAGTGTAATTGGTGTTCCTATAGATGCCTAATTCTCTGTTTGAATTGATTGAGGTTATGACAGTGTATCTGTCATTAAGGCAAATAAATGCACTTCTTTATTCTCTGTGATGAACCACTCAGACTCTCACACTCATCCTACCACAATTATCAGTGCTCTTAGCCGAGCGACAGATGTGGGTGTGCAGAAGTCTGGCCTGGCATGAATCTCATTGTTTATTGTTCCATAGGGTAAACACACTGTCTACAGCCAGGCTTCAAAGCATAGGGAAGGGCACGGCTGAGGCCCTCGGTAGGGGAGTTCTTACAGGACCAGACACACAGTGCTTTTGCACCTGACTTGAGATATGGACAGTGTTATTGGAATTTGTGGAGAAACCACAGGACTATGGGAGCTATCTAGTCCAAATTACATTGCTGAAAAAGGGAAGGGGAAAAATACTGTACAACGTGAAAGATGGCAAACAACAACAAGTAGGGCTTTATGAATTCCAACATCTCCTATTGGACGTATTGACAATTGATGAATATGAATATGATGAACGTGATGATTAGTTGCACTGAATGGAATTGGAATCAGATATGTTCTGTAAATAATTATTCGGTTCTGTATTAATTTACAAATATATCTGACCTCAGTGTCTGATACTTCTGGGAAACTGGGAGCGGTGTAGGTCTCTGTGAACCACAGAGCCCACACAGTGTGTCGGCCATGTTTGCCGCGGCCCTCTGTGTAGCATGTTCTGCTGTTGTTCTGCACACACAGGTGAAGAGTGTGTGGAGGCCACGCTCTCTCTCCCTGTGATCCTCCCGTGCTAATCTCACACTTTAGGGATTTGCCTTTCCTGTTTGTCCTGGCGGGCCTAAGCCCAGTCTGGAGGTCAACCGAGAAACCAGGCCACGCGGAGTGGAGTGAAGGGGAGGGAATGGTTCAGTCCGTCTCCCAGAGTGCCAGTGGGTCAGGCCACAAAAGGTTGTATTGGCCAGGCTGAGAAGTTCAGCCATGTCACTGAAAGTAAGGAGGATTTGTGGGGGGGCTGGAGCGAAGCTGCTTTGATGCTGCAGGGTCTGTTTATGTCGATGTGCAGGCCGCTAAGCCAGATTAGTGTAAATAGTGTGGCCTATTGCTCACAAGGTGCTGAAAATATGACCCTTTCCCCTTGTATCCGGGCAACAGCTGCACTGCTTGTGAACAAAGGGCACTCTCTTCTTTCAGGGAAAATGTGATTAAAACCTGAAATGTCAGGGACTTTGAGTTTGTTTGTTTATTTAACCCCTTCAAGGTTGTCTTCTGTGTCAGTTTTGTTTATTGAGTATTTATTTATATTTGGGTAGTATTTCTGTTTTGGGATTTTCA
>NC_137923.1:31560552-31565552 GCF_963457725.1 Sprattus sprattus | reverse complement strand
CAACTGTTGTGCAACAGTGGACGCTGACCTACTTTGCCCACAGTAGGAGAAGTCACCTTGTCAGGAGCTGCTGTTTTCTTTGGTTCTTTCCTTTTCTGTCTTTCTTGTTTTCATCTTTTGAACCGGGCAGGGCACTCGGCTCTTAGCAACACAAGAGAGTGGAGGAATAGAATTGACTGTGTGAGTCTGACTGCACAGTTGTCTGAACTCGGTTCACTCTGTCTTTCCCTTACACTGACAACCTCCCACCACCACCACACACACACACACACACACACACACATACAAACACACACACACACACACACACACACACACACACACACACACACACACACACACACACACACACACACACACACACACACACACACACACACAGAGTAAGATAGAGAGAAAAAGAAACAGAGAGACCGAAGGCGTTAGAGGCCTGCCAATCGTAGACCAACACCAGAGACCCCAAACTAAGCATCTAACAAATTGAATGTGTGCTTAGATGGCAGCGGCATAGTTAGATGAGTGGTACAGATTGCATGGGAGAGATGCTGGTAGTGAACCAGCCGTGCCTGGCCAGGGAACAGGCATGCCTCAGAGATCCAACAGCTTGTTAAGAGAGAGAGTGCTGTCAGAATGCTAATGGGACAATTATCTAGTGCTATTGATTGAAATAGGAAAGAGCTAATTACCATTGCAGGGTTAGTGGATAGAAAGAAGAAAACCAGTGTTCCTGACTAAAATCAAGGTCCTTTGGCACAAAGGTTTTCCACAAAATATTTGTATTTTTTTCTGCAACTGTTAACTACATCTTATCATGTCATCTCATGTTTACGTGGAACATTGGTGAAGCCGTAAACTAAAGGGTAAACAAAAGCGTATGCATTGTTTACGCGAACCTTGTGGCTCGGCGTGCTCTCTGCTAACAGCAGGGCAGGAGGGAGGCTGAGATGCAAACAGGACCCTGCAGAGTGCAATCTGTCCACTGCTTTACTGAAGCCTCCGCGCGTGTCCTTACCTTTCCTGCATGCTTTTTTTTTTTTTTACAGCTGAGGCCATGTGAGTCTTTCATCGTTGGGTGACTTTGAGCCTTGCCACAGGGCACTGTTGCAAGTGTGTGGGTGTGTGTGTGTGTGTGTGTGTGTGTGTGTTTCTGCTCCGCACTCTGTCAGGTTTCTCTGGACGATTTAATCAGATTTCTGCTGAGTCAGCTACAACTATTTGGAGCGCACGCCTCGTTTTCCGACTTTCTATTTCATTTGGAGGGCACAGGATGCAAAACCTTCCTCACTCACACTTTGTTACTCCATCTCTCTCTCCCCCACTCTCTCTCTCTCTCTCTCTCATTTTTATCTTTAGTCCTCTCATTATTATTGTCCTCTCTCTGTCTCTCTCTCTCTCTCTCTCTCCCTCATGGTTGTTTGATTGTGCTTTGCAGCTCAGCTGTTCATACTGGAGTAATAATATAATCAAGGTGACTCTGAGTTCCATATTGCCAATCGTAACCAAATCTCCACAGGTCCTCGCCAAAGCATCTTTAGTTCCATGTATGACCTCCTTGGCTACTGGCCACTCTGTGAGTCATGGCAGTCTGTTTGCAAGCGGCCTCCTTCAAAGCAACCCCTTCACCCACGGGGAAAATGCTCTATATCCCAGGGATTAGAACGGCACTCATGGTTTTAACCACAGTAAAGCCACAATGGAGAGCAAGGCAGCTCTTCCTTCCTCTGCTCTCCAGTGCGGTACTATATGAGCTCTGCTCTGGCCAACACTACTGTTTCAGGAGAACATAAACATTTACATGGCAGTGCTGTGTGGGGAGGAATTCAGCGGGGCATGACATGAGTCCGGTTTGCTAAAGCTAACGCAAACAATGTAGTGCGCGGTTCATACTCAAGCTGATCTCTTACTACTCAGTTGACTATCTGTACACAATTTTAACGTTGGGGCCTGTTCTAATGAAGCTTTTTTTATCGTTTTTTTTTTACGGTTCATTTACTACTCATTTATTACACATACAGTATATGTGTGTTTATTGGCAATACCATGACATAGCAGTTCAGAGGTATAAGCCCAGTCTGATTAAGATACATTAATTAAATGTGGGCTGGCATTCACAGTGGTGCCTTTGTGAGCAGCCTTACGGTCTGTATGCTAAACTTGGCTCTCTCCCCCTTCTCGCTGGCTTGGCTCTTTTGTAAGACATTGTTCCATTGTTTTTTGTGCGTGAGTGTGTGTGTGTGTGTGTGTGTGTGTGTGTGTGTGTGTGTGTGTGTGTGTGTGTGTGTGTGTCGTTTCCAGCTTAGAGTTATAAATCAACAGCCTTTCCCTAAACTTTTTTTCTCTCAAGGAAGTTTTCATGTTTGCCACATTTTACTGTGAATGGACATTATAAAAAGTGCAATCTCTAAATGGCTGTTGTCTTATGTATGTGTACTATTGTATAGCATTGAGTGATGAATGTGTGAGCTGAAGTGACTTTCTCTCGTTTCAGCTCATCATTAAGACATACGTCCTCCACGGCCAAGGTGTGTTTGGTGTGCGGTGATGAAGCATCTGGCTGCCACTATGGCGTGGTCACCTGCGGCAGCTGCAAGGTCTTCTTCAAACGAGCAGTGGAAGGTGAGACAGCCCATCCCTGACAACATCCTAGCACATCCCCCTCAGGGCAGAGCTGAGCTTTTATGGGGCTATGAACACATCTCCATGCACACATGCATTACCTCATACACATGCACATTTCCATGCACACAAACACATGCATTACCTCATACACATGCACATCTCCATGCACACAAACACATGCATTACCTCATACACATGCACACATGTATTACCTCATACACCTGCACATCCCCATGCACAAATGTATTACCTCATACACTTGCACATCCCCATGCACACATACGTTACCTCATACACATGCACATCATCATGCACACAAACACATGCATTATCTCATACACATGCACACATGCATTACCTCATACACATGCACATCTCCATTCACACAAACGCATGTATTACCTCATACACATGC
Organism: Sprattus sprattus; assembly: GCF_963457725.1. Taxonomy (NCBI): domain Eukaryota; kingdom Metazoa; phylum Chordata; class Actinopteri; order Clupeiformes; family Clupeidae; genus Sprattus; species Sprattus sprattus. The sequence continues at coordinate 31,562,518 of NC_137923.1, read as the reverse complement.
ACATCTCCATGCACACATGCATTACCTCATACACATGCACATCTCCATGCACACAAACACATGCATTACCTCATACACATGCACATCTCCATGCACACAAACACATGCATTACCTCATACACATGCACATCTCCATGCACACAAACACATGCATTACCTCATACACATGCACACATGTATTACCTCATACACCTGCACATCCCCATGCACAAATGTATTACCTCATACACTTGCACATCCCCATGCACACATACATTACCTCATACACATGCACATCATCATGCACACAAACACATGCATTATCTCATACACATGCAAACATGCATTACCTCATACACATACACACATGCATTACCTCATACAAATGCACACATGCATTACCTCATACACATGCACACATGCATTACCTCATACACATGCATTATCTCATACACATGCACACATGCATTACCTCATACAAATGCACACATGCATTACCTCATACACATGCACACATGCATTATCTCATACACATGCACACATGCATTACCTCATACAAATGCACACATGCATTACCTCATACACATGCACATCTCCATGCACACATACATGATGTCAAGAGGCTTTGGTTGACTTCATACTCACTTCATAATGCTCTCAGATACACAATATACTTTTTGATATGTTTATGAGCAGAATAGACCTTTCAAGCGAACTATTGACAAATTATGCATTGGAAGGTTGGGACATGAAAATACTCTGGAAATATGATCATTTTCTGAACTTGACAGATGAGTGTATTTTAGCAAATGCTTTTATTATGAAGTTGGCCTATATTTCCCAAGTCACAGTCCCAGGGACAGCCATAATGCCAGAATGTTCCTTGTTCCAAGCAAGTATGAAAGCCCCACTTCTCCCAGAAGTACTTAAAGAGTAAAGCTTTAACAGAGTTTTAGACAGTCAGGAAAAAATCAACAATGTCTGAAGACTCTAAAGATAAAGGTCGAGTTCAAGAAGGCCATAGAGCAGAGTGAGGAATGAAAACGCTGAACACCTGCCGTCACTGGAGAGCAGCACTTCCCTCTGAGGAGAAAACGACCCCAAAACAATAACTTATTTTACATTGGGTGTGTATAAGGGCGTGGGTGTGTAATACACACTATGTATCTTTCAACATTTGCCTAATCAACTGGCATATTCCATATTTATTTAAAATTTCACATTTATTTTCAGCTCAGGGCACATAAATACATTAGCCGAATGCCTCTAAACATGGGGCTCAGCATAATTGATTTGCTCTGGGGTTAGGAGCTGCCTGAACTGGAAAAGTGTGCCCAGATGAACCCCTACATTAGCCAGCAGTGCCTCCACAGCAGGCTGGAGCTGGCGCTCTGCTCGCCTTTCCTCGGCTGAGAGAGAAACTTTTGAGGCAAGAAAAGTGCTGAGTAAGCTTGAGTCTCCCACAACAGACCCAACACCCCAGAGACTGTGCGAGGGGGGGGGGAAGGGGGGAGCGAGAGAGATCGAAGGGAGGAAGAGGGAGAGATGGTCAGAATCGATTTTAAAAGAATCTGTAGTTTTCTTTACAGTTTTAATTCCAAGGCCAAGGTAGCCGGAGCATTCCAACATGACGTTGGCTAGTATGCACAGAAATTAGGTTTTTGTAACCATAGGAACAGAATGTGCTTGTTCTGCAGACATATGCCCAATATATGAAACTAGGCACACAGTGCTTATGTGTGGACCACAGCCCCTACTAATTCATATTCATGTGAAGTTCATTTATATTGAGACCACAGCTGTCTGTCTACAACCCTTCTTTCTGTTCTGTATCTGTAAGTTTCTTAAAACCCAACATGCTTTTCAAATCGGAATGAAGTAACTCATTTATCTTGGGTCTGACGCTCTCTTTTTCTCTCTCTCGCTCTCTCTCTCTCTCTCTTACTTTCACACACACACACACACACACACACACACACACACACAC
>NC_137923.1:31398052-31558052 GCF_963457725.1 Sprattus sprattus | reverse complement strand
TAGTCAGGCTGATTAGTGCTGTAAAATGACTGGTTAGTCAGGCTGGTCAGTGCTGTAAAATAACTGGTTAAAGTCAGGCTGGTCAGTGCTGTAAAATAGTTGGTTTAAGTCAGGCTTAGAACACGTTTGAATCAGGGTGGTCAGTGGTATGCAGCTTTGGTACTAATTAATCTACTGCCTTTGTGTGTGTGTAATACAGCAGCCTACGGTAGGACAGTAATGTATAAAACATGTGAAAGCTTGGCACTTTATTCACAAAAATATCATACCTATACATCCCTGCTAAATATGGCATTTGCCACGCACACACACACACACACACACACACACACACACACACACACACACACACACACTGCTGTGACTGTGGAGGGTTGCTTCAGACTTCTTTAGGGCAGCTTCTCTAGTGTGGATGAGTTCCATATGGGCAGCACAGCCTCACTTTATTATTCACACGTCAACAATACTCTGCCATGTTGTTACCGCTAATACTGGGCGTCACTCATATGCTCTGTCTGTGTGTGTGTGTGTGTGTGTGTGTGTGTGTGTGTGTGTGTGTGTGTGTGTGTGTGTGTGTGTGTGCGCCCTGGTGATTTTAATACTCATTGTTTATAGGCTTCTATTGAACTTGGAGGCCAGCACAGAGATGGCTCAGACTTGTTCTAGCAGTGGGCTGTGTTTGCAGTAATGTGGCCAGGGCATGGTAACTGTAATACAGATGGGAATCAGTCCTGCTCCAGCATGCCGCTAGCAAAAGTCATCTGAGGACGCTATCCTTCACAACTAGAAACGTGATTGGATAGCCTCTGTGCCAATCAGAAACTGCATCTGATAATAGAACCACCCACCTCAAGCTGGTAGAGACACATGGGGTACTGTGATCCTAAGTATAAAGCAGAGCCACCAGCCACACAATTAGATATTCATTTACAGTATTCTCTTCAAAAAGACCCCACCATAGACAGGCAACACATCTGACCCTAGGATATTGCTTAGCATCCAATTAGTCACGAACGACTGTCCCCTGCTAAGACAAAATGACACTTATTCCAGCTGTCAGGCCTTAATCAGGCCTCATTAAAATGAATGGGAAGACAATAACCTCAGTTATACCTTTCACCAGGTTTTGGCCTGTCTAGACAAGCAGTGTCCCAGAGGGGCTGCTGACTCTTATGCAACAGCCAGGTATGGTCATACGTGCTCTGGGCTGAGAGTAGCCCCAGATGACCCACCGCTGTGTTGGTTCGCCCGGGCAGAGGCTTCTGCTTTAGATATCTCCCATCTCTTTCCCTATCCTGCCTCACACCTTTGTTCTTTGACATGAATGCAAAAAGGGCTTGAGTGCTCAGAGGATATACCTTTTGTGTTCACGCAAATGCACCGGGGAGGGGAGCGGAGGGGAGGAGAGGGGAGCAGGGGTTCGGCCAGGGGCAGCTCCGCTCAGCTGCTGACTTTTTCTTCTTCTTCCTTGGTCCACCACTGAAACTAGAAACACGTTTTTTTAACTCCTATTGAGAAGATGTGTAGGCAAATGTTGTTGAGGGTTTTCAGTATTTATTTTAAAATCTTTTTTATTTCAATTTCAATCACACAGGACAGTGAGAGACAATAGAAACAAGCTTTACGCAGACTCCATAACACTAAGGCTGAATCCCATTTCTCCCCCTACCCCTTCGTCTTTCCCCTTCCCCTCCGTTTTGCGCGTTCATGTGGAGGGGTAGGGTTGTCCCAATTCACGTTAAGACAGAGGGGTAGGGGAAGGGGAAGCGCTTTCTACCCCTCCAAACGGAGATTTTCCGAGGGCACACTTCAAACGGAGGGGTAGACTGATTTCCCACACATGCGAACCCGTGATCATTAAAGAAGAAACATTGCGGGAGTCAATTTAAAAATGTCGGAAACAGCAGGGAAAGCATCACACAAATGAAAGTATTTTCTTTGTAATTCATGATTTTAAAACTTGTTTGATGAAATGTTGCATTGTGTAAATAACAGCTGCAGGCGCCATGTTTGTTTATGTCTGGTGAGTGACAGCTGTCGCTCTCCGGTTACGTAACAGCCGACGCTTCGTACTGATGACGTACGTAATTGTTGAAGGGCTATCCCAATTCGAAGGGCTAGCGTTTCAACCCCTTCGGCTACCCCTCCGTTTGAAAAAGCGAAGGCAAAGGGGTAGGGGTAAGGGTAGGGGTAGAGATTAGAAATGGGATTGGGCCTAAATGCAATGGGTGGTCCTGTGTCGGATTTTGAGTCAAAAAGTGTGATTCTATTTTATCGAATTTAATTGACCTTGCACCTTTGCTTCTCAAAGCAGTTTTTAGGAAAGGACTGGGGACAGGTTCTTTTTGACCGCCACCAAGGCCTTTTTGTCCATATGAAGGGCAGTTTTCATAGTAATAGCCCTAAGAGCTTATTAAGTCAGATAATAAGAGACAGATGATTTAGCATCATAGCCAGTGAGGGAAAAGGCAGTTAGAAATATAGTGTAATCTTTGGATTATGATATGAATGAATGTGTGGGTGGGTGTGCTGGATAAGTGGTTTCAGAAGAACTATGAATAAACCATCAGTACTTGTTTTTAGGCTAGGTTCTTTTAGGTTCTTTAATTGTTTGTTTGACTTTTATGGAACCGATTGGAGGATTGGAGGATTGGTCATCGCATTTACATACCGGTCGGAATGCGGTCACACATGCATTAGATTCAAATGCATGCACAAACACTAAAAATGGAGTCCGTTGACTAATTTGCTATGCCTCCCTGTCCTCTTTTGAAATTGGTAATTGAAGAGCTCGCCATGGCCGCCTCGAAAACAGCAGTTATTATGCAGCGCACAGGGAACTATGTGCTGAATGAATGTGACGTGTGTGGTTTGAAGACATAGTCCTGTGCTGACTCACACACCCCACAGCGTGTTTCCTCTCTCGCTCACTGTCATTGTCATTACCGTTCTGCTGTTGTTGTTTTGTTGCTGTATGCTAATGCTAGCACCCCATGGAGACCCATGCACTTTTGCCTCCCAAAGTGTAAATCTAGGTCAGAAACCTAAGAGCGTTTTTCCTTGAAACTGGATGCACGGCAAGTTGACTAGCTAATGTTTCTTCATTGGCTGTTGCCGATCGTTTTAAAAGATATTTGGTTTGGTCTTTTTAATGGACCCTCAATAGGTGTTATTGTAGGATATGAATGAAGTGCCTGAAGGGGTTTACACAAGAGACCGTTCTGAGAGATACCTTGGTTGTCCTTTCCCTGAATGTCTACTTAGCCCTGTAGAGGATCTCTTTTGAGGTCAAGAGTTGGAATGACGTAGTGAGCTAAAAGTAGGGGCAGTAGAATCTTACCCAGGAACCCCCTGTCTCCCTATTGACATACGTATGTGATTGTTCTGTTCAAACCCTATCTCAAGAAAATGCTATTCAGATGAGTACACAGTTAATGTAGATTAAATGTACAATTCAAAATATAGAAAAGCCTTCTTTCCAGTTATCCATTCACAAGCATACTCTTTTTTGCTGACTAAGTTATGCCGGGATATTTGCGTGATCATATTGTGTTACAGCAGAGGGTCAGTTGTAAAAACAGCCAGTGTCACGCCCTGCATCTTTAAAGGGGTTACATCTTTATCTCAGATTGAGCCTTTGAAAGGGAAGCTCTGAAAGTAAACATGTTTCTGTTATTGAGTGGATGTTAGGTCCCCGTGGAGACATTTCCTATGGTACGGGTTGTCCAGGGGTCGAAGAGTGCAGGGGTTGTGTACAGGTGTTAAGAGCAGTAAGCGTTTCCCTCCTTCCAGAGTCCTGGCCCTGAAACTGCACATGTCAGAATGCACACATTCAGTCATGCATTCCAGACCATGCACACAAAGAGAGTCCACAGGCGACACACTCCACACACACACGGGTTGAAGAAGTATATTTTGCTGCCAAATCACTGACAGTCGTAAACCTAACAAAACTTTCTATGACTAGATGCATAGGCTTCTGAGGCACATACATGTCCTCTCATGCTGGAGGGAAGGGTTTCTATCTCTCTCTGGCAATGATTAATGGGACTGCTGGGAAGAAGCAGGACAGAGCACAGCTGTAGTAGTTTCTGACTAACACCAAAATTCAGGTATGAAAGGAGAGCGAAAGAAATAAACAAAAGAAAGAAAGAAAGGAAGAAGGGGAGAGACCAGAGTTATGTTCTCTATGTTTGTGTGTGTGTGTGTGTGTGTGTGTGTGTGTGTGAGCACGCTTGTGCATTGTATTTCCTGTGTTGCAGTTTACTGTTTTTTAGAGCAGGAAAAATGGGCTTATGTAAGAGCCATGTGATTTAGCCAGAAATAGTATCAGAGCTACAGCTGCTCTTGCTCTTCCTGTAGTTCCTTGGCTTGGGCAGCAGCAGGCAGACAGACCTGCTAAGCATTCTGCTCTTTTCTCCTCTAGGAACTACACCTGTGTGTACGTGTTTGTGCTTTCATGTGTGTGTGTGTGTGTGTGTGTCTGTCTAGGCACAGACCTAGAGCTCTGTGGCTAATGCGAGCTCCTCGTGTGCCCTTTGCAGTATGCGTGTGGATCTTGGAGCTTTAGTAGTTGTAGACTGCGGTAGATTTTGCACTTCATAAAGGAAGAGAGAAAGGTGGGGAGATATGCCAGCAATGGCAGAAATACAGCTTGAAATCCTGAGAGTAACTGCTGTGTACAGAGGAATGTAAAGAAGAGGTAAAAGTAATTCCAATCCTGCACATAAAATGTCTTAAATAGTAATAATTGCCAGATTTGAATGGCACAGAACATTTTTAAAGCAGAATATTTACTGTTTTTAAAGCAAGAATGTTTCTGACAAATGTTCCTCTTAAGCTGTACCAGATGATGATGCTTCTGAGGCTGAATCAAATGTGATATTTGATTCAATACGTATTTCTATAGAGATGTTTAGATACAGAAATGTATGTGGACTGATAGACAGAGAAGGGAAGTGAGAGGAAGAGTGCTTGGATGAGTCCCTGTGGCTCAAAGGCCTGGGCTGGAGAGTGTGTGGGTGGAGAGAGGAAGAGAGAGAGAAGGAGAGAGAAAGAGGTAGAGAGAGAGAGAGAGAGAGAGAGAGAGAGAGAGAGAGAGAGAGAGAGAGGCAGTGGAGCGGAATGAGAGGCTGATATGTGAGCTGATTGGGCTAGCTGTGGGCTACGCAGGGGGACGAGAACGCCCAGCATTCTCAGGCTGTTACCCTCACTGTCATCACAGTCTTAGCCAAGACCTGCACACATACATGCACACACACACACACACACACACACGCACACGCACAAACGCACACACACACGCACACACACACAAACAGCATACACACTTATGTCGGCACACGCACACAAATGTAAACACTTGCACTCACAAATGCAAGCACACACTCATTCATGCACTCAAACACATACACACACATACTGTACACACACACACACACACACACACACACACACACACACACACACACACACACACACACACACACACACACACACACACACACACACACACACACAAACACACACACACACACACACACACACAGCAGGAGCTAACCAGCCAAGGCAATTCTGCAGAAAGCCTTTCCACTCCGTCCTAAAAATAAAAATCATACTACACTGGAAAATGGGGAAAAAAATTGTCAAATTTCAATTACACAAACTAGTCTTGTTTCTCAATCACATAAAATAAGTGTAAAGCAATGATGTATGCTCACCATAGGGAATGTAAATTATCGCATGAAGAACCTTGCTGCCAGAACTTCCTTGTTACAGTAAATGGATTCCCATCAGCCATTGCTAGAACACTGAAATAATCAAGGTTAGATATTAGTGTTATGTTATGTGTTTGTTACAGTACAAATTGTGTGTGTGCTGTGTCTTTCCATTGTGTTGTAAAGAGTTTGTTCTCGGGAGAAACCACCAGTCCCACTACTCAATGCAGTAACGGGTTTTGATGGTGCAGTAAGAGGTTTAACTGTGTTTTTAATCTCACCAGTATGTAATGGCTATTTTGTAGTGTATGTGTTTTTGATGACTTTTGAGTGATGTTAGAAGGCAAAGTTTGGTTTAGGTGTAAGATTACATGGTTTGAACAAGTTTGTGAAGATGAGTGTGCAGTTATGCTTAGAGTTTTGTTAAATGGAGCATCGTTTCAAGAAATGTGCCTTGTCAGTCGAGAAAAACTCTAATGTTAGGTGTTCTCAGATACCAATACAATTTAGGACATGGTGTCTTCACGTTTTGCTTTGAAATGTGCCATATTCCCTTATTCCATTCCATTACACTTAAAATGTAGGGGAGACCAGGGGACAGTTGTAACACGGGGACAGTTGCAACTTAAATTATTAATTAATTTCACAGTTTGTGTCTAAGGTATTATGTGTGATGGCATCAGAATGCTTTGTTCAAATTTTTACTTTACTCTTTTAAAACTGGCATGTAACAATTATACTCGGTTACAGCTGTCCCCAAGGCACTCACTGCATTTAGATTAAGGTTTGACAAAAGTAGGGCAAATGTGCCTAAATTTGTGCGGTAAATACAGAGACAAAAGATGTATGTCCTATAAATGCTAAAATAAAAGGTGCCACCTATTCCGATTCTAGGCTGGGGCAAAAAGTTAAAAAAAAAAAAAAAAAGTGTTTCAACTGTGCCCGTTCTCCCCTAGGAGCACTCTAAAATGCTTTTTTTGAGGGGTAAACTAAATGATAGGACTTAACTGTGATGAAACACATCAATGCTGGTGTTAGTATTGACAAAATTCCCATTTTTTCACACGCCATCCACTGTTTAAAAAGATGCTGACATATGTACGTAGATTTGCTTCAAATCTATATCATGAAATGGGCGACCCACCTCCCCCAGCTAGAGTGAGTCTTATATAAATTTGCTGATCAAGACTCATCCTTCACAGGAGTTTACCCCTTAAGCCCCACTCCACCCCTCCTCTAGGCCCCTTGCCCATTTATTTAGCATTTTTCAGACTGGCAGGTGGGTCAGGTTAGGCTCGATGTTGGGGGTGAACTAACACTTTAAGTGAATCCAACCTAATATATTCTTCAGTGGTGATGCACATATTTTTTGCTTGCACAAATTCACGACACATGCAATTATCTAACACTATTGAAAGTTCTATGCACTACAAATTTATGTTGAAATGAAAATGTGTATCTTTTAAAACAGTGATGTGTTCTGTGCTTGCAAGTTTTACTATGTTAAATGAGACTGAATTGAACTGAGTTCAAAGCTCTTTCCACAGGTCAGCACAACTACCTATGTGCTGGGAGGAATGACTGCATCATCGACAAGATCAGACGGAAAAACTGTCCAGCGTGTCGGGTACGGAAGTGTTTGCAGGCAGGAATGAACCTTGGAGGTAAATATAAGCACTGCGCTGTAAATCTCGTATGCAGTATAAATTAAGTACAATTTCCATACCCACATGCAAATCATGAAGATTATGAGGGTAGCGCAGATAGTAGGGGCATTTTTGATTGAGGGAGCCACTTTGGTCTTGCCACACAGACACCGCTGCTATTGTTGTCCTGCTCCTCATGAGTTCTCCGGTAGGCTACTGGACTGACCTCAGGCCAGCTGGACACAGCACTTTTGACCAACCCTGAGTGAGACAACCAGCAGCTCTGGGTCCGTCTCCGCTCTGTCTGACTGACTGTATAAAGCCCACCTGCCTTTGCACCACCTGAGCTGATTACACTACATGCTGGCGCAGATTTATTGAGGAGTTACCAAGGTTACTGCCATTCCAGTCAATATTGGGGTTGAAATGTTGGAGGGACGTGAGTCAGTACATTTATGAGTGAAAATATACTATGTGCGGTCTGTTGTTGACCCCATAATTCTTCTCACTCTTACTTACTTCTCACTCACTCTGGTCTCTTTTATGTTCCTTTATCTTTGTTGTTTGTGTATTTTGTGATTTCTGAGGAAGTCTAATAATCTCCTGATTATGCCACGTGCCAGATAAAAGCCCCTCTTTGGGCAATAAAGCGAGCAGCCCAAGACTAGTAGGTGAATATTAACCACTGATGCTAAAGGTGGAACCAACACTATGGAGAGGAGGCACTGTACAAACAACACATTTATCACGGCTCATGTTATTTATCAGTCAGTTGTACCCAGCAGGTCAAAGACCCTATTCCATCTATTCCAATTTAGTGCAACCATGGCACCTTCTACCAGTACTAAATTCCTCAACACTGGGTGGAGTTTCTTATGAAGTCTGATTCATCTACACCGAGTTTTCCCCGAAATGACAACTTCCAAACAAATGCAGCCCAAAATGGGATTATTAGTCAGGATTTTCCACCACTAACTGGTCGCAGCATGGCAATTTCCGAGATGGGGTGAGCCAGCCATATAACTCCCTCCCAGTCAGCGGCTCTCCCACTGGACCTACAGTACATGAAAAATACTATGAAATAAAAAGATATAACTTTAGCCTAAATGTTAAGGGGGAAACATTTTTAGTAAGCCTTGTGACAAGCTTTGTTTTATGTCTTTAACTCAAAATATCTCTACACAGCTAAGCTAATAGAAGGCCTGGAGTGATTTTGTATTTTGAAAATGTGTCGCATACCCAGACTGTTTTATCAGTTGGGTCTTGGCTGCCTTACTGCTAGCGTGCATGTGAGTGTAGGTGCATGTGAGAGTGTAAGAGGGGTACGCTTTTCCAAAGAAAAGATTTGTCCGTGTGTGGTGAACCCCATGTGTATTCATCTGGATTATACTCACTCAAGACATGACAAGCAGAGGAGTCACCGGCCGAATCTACTGTCTAGAGTTGTCTGTTGAGAAAAAGGAGTCTCTGGATTCTGTACATGTGGATTTGTTATTTGCTTACGATAGATAGGATAAGGAGGAGGAGTAAAGTAGAGTAGAGTATGCAGGAAATTGTAGCAAAATGAATACAGCAACAGTCGATAGTGAAATTAAACAAGGTATGGTACTGGCTGTAAATTGAGATCTCAGTCTGGTTTATTAACCTGGACAGTGGCCGTTTCCTGTGAAAAGCTTGACCAGAGCATGTTCTCCCCTCCATTTCCCTTTCAGCTCGAAAGTCCAAGAAACTGGGCAAACTGAAGAGCGTAAATGAGGATTCGCCGCTTCAGAACTCAAAGGACAGTGGCCATTACCTGTCCTCTGAGAAGGAGCTGAGTGCTGTGACCGAGCTGGTTCCTCACGGGCCGGCCGTGTCCTCCTACCTGTCCCCCTCCGTCTGCAGCGTGCTGGAGCTCATCGAGCCCGAGGAGGTGTACGCCGGATACGACAACTCACAACCCGACACCTCCGACCACCTGCTCACCAGCCTCAACCGTCTTGCCGGCAAACAGATGGTTCGCATGGTCAAGTGGGCCAAAGTATTGCCAGGTATTACCAGCCAGAATTTACTTTTCCACCTAAAGATACTTCCACCACTTTTCCTTGAACTGTTATAACAATTGCCTTAGAGCTTATCTTTAAACCAAAGTTACAAAAGTAGTACTGACTAACACGGTATACACATTTCTTTTCATATTCACTTTTTGAAGTTTGGAAAAAGTTTTTTTTTCTTCTGCAAAAGAGATAGGGATGTTGCAGAGGAAGTCATGGGTTTGGTTTTGGCTGGGATTTTGCTGGTTGTTTTATCTCTAGTCCATATCTTAAATCAATATAATTCACTTCTCTTATCAGAACTTATCACTCAGTGAGTCTGACATGCTTTCAGGGAAGTGTGTTTTATCTTTGAATTGACGTTCACTAAGGCTGGTTCATTACACAGGTGGGTTAGAACAGTATCCATTAATATTAAAACTATATGGGATGTTTCATATTTTTAAAAAGGAAACAATGGTGAAGGGACTGTAGTGTTGAAGGATTTTATGTACTTCACTTACAACTATCCTCTAAAGATCCTAAACTTACAATCTGAGACATTCCACTCTGCATTCAGGTTGCTCCTATGTGCCACTCCGTTTGCTGTATTGCAAATATTTGATATGGAGGTGTCTGCTTGCCACATCCGGATATATATAAATAGTCAGGGGCAGACAGGAGGTCAGAGTGGCCCTCCCTGACTTTGAGAGCAGAAACCCATTGCAGTAAGTTTACATCTGCAGGGCTGTGGACCTCTTACAAGGCATATGGCATGGATTAAAAACGTTCTCAACTAAAGTCATACCCAAAATGTCTGTTGCATTGTGTGTTGTTCCATTCAGAGGAATGCCCGCAGTCAAAACAGAGTTAAATGACAAAATAATCTTAAGGTAAGTTAAGGTTCAATTTATTACAGTGGCTCACATCATTCAGTTCATGAAGCTGGCTCAGCCAGTGCAGTTTAAGGGCCGACTAGCACATGTCTCGCAGTGCAATGAACAGAAATGAGCCCCTGTGCATTAAGCTGCAGTGGATAGAGAAACACAAATGAAACCAGGGTAGGTGCTTGTGATAAGTGCTGTGTGCGTCCTTGTTTGACCTATCGTATAGCATGTGGAAGCATTTATAACTTTGAATGAGCGTTTGGCAAGATTCCGCTAAGTGATATTTATGGATCAGCCCCCTCAACATCACAGTGAATGGAAACCTTGGGGGATTCGGGCTAGACAGATTCTGGTGAATATGCTGCAATAGGTTATCATGTCCTCACAAACACTGGCCTGTAGATACTACGTACACAAACACATACACTCTCTCTCACACACACACAAACTTTTTGACCTTTCGTGTGTGCCAAAAGATATATTTGCATGCACACAAAGTACACTCTTTGGCTTTCATCCAATATCCCACATTTGCACAGAAATAAACACACTTGTATCCATTCTCCCATACTTTTTCCTTATTGTTCTTGAACTTCGGAACTTTTTTCTTTCATTGATCACTGATTACCGGGACACGTAATTGGCCTACTTCCTGGTGTCCTCATGATCTCTCAGATGAGGCTGAACTCACCTCCCCTCCCATCTTGTTGTTGATTATGTGTTTGTGTATTAACCTCCTGCCTGTTTCCTTCTCCAGGGTTCCGCACGCTGCCCATCGAGGACCAAATCACTCTGATCCAGTACTCATGGATGTGTCTATCCTCCTTCGCACTCAGCTGGAGGTCCTACAAACACACCAATGCACAGATGCTCTTCTTCGCCCCAGACCTCGTCTTCAATGAGTAAGTAGGCAGTCATCTGCAGACGCAGCTTTATTCCATTATCAGGTTGGATTGGAAAAGATGATGTTGGGGAAAATAATGGAGTTGTAGTTGATTCATGGTGTATACTGAGAGCTTATTTAGATGCGAAGATGTGGAAAGACAAGGTTTGTTTTCAGAAGTAGTCTCATGAGTAATGTGTAAGTAGGCAGTCATCTACTTAGGTCTCAGTTCCTTTGAATGTCCTGCTCTTTTTTTGTGTGGACATGGGGAAAGAGCTCCTCGTGTATTTGTCGTGTGCCCTCCGTGTCTTCTCCACACATGTTGAAGCATCTTCTCTCAGCTCCATTGCTGGATGCAAAGGGTGGAGCGACTGGGGCGCATGATTCATTTCAATAGACATGAGTGAACAGGGTCATGGTTGAGATTTAGACAGAAGAGGAGGGAGCAGTTCTGAACCTGCGAGAGGAAGAACGGCAGAGACAGGTTGACACAGGCAGGCTGCAGCTCATACTCAGTCACCCCTCGCAGTGCTAATGGCTATGCTGAGAGAGCGCAGCGACCCCCTCAGGACACATGAGGTACTGCATGCTTGGCCAGAAAGTAAACAGAGGAGAAAAGCTAATTATCATGGGCTGACCTCAATAACTGCTGTAAAAAATTGTCAGACAAAAAGGACTTACACATGTGAGGAACTTCTGGTAAGGTCACATAGTTTAAAGTTATTTAGTTGCACAATGTGTGTGGGGTTGTCAACGACAGCCTCGTATTATACAGGAAAACTCGACTATACTGCCTGCCGTTAGCATGTTTAATAATTTGATATAGATCTGATATAGATCTTTGCAAGTGCTAAATACAAACACAATGAGATTTGCTGTACATGGCAGGCGCATACCCTGTAAGCAAAATTACGTCCCCTCGACGTCCTCTAATGGTCTCTCCGAACGTTCCAAAAACGTATATGTGTATGGTTCCCTTGACAATCCTAGGACGTTTTGCACGACGTTCCAAGAAAGTCCCGAGGACGTTGTGGTGACAATTGGGAAACGTTTTCTATAGGTCCTGGGGACGTTCTGCAGGACGTCCCAAGAACATCCCTAGGACATTGCGGTGACGTCTGGGAAACGCGTTTTAGACGTCCTGGGGACGTTATTCAAGGACGTTAAAAGGACGCACTGCGAACGTAGCAGGCACGGTGGGGGTAACGACCGTTTTTGCTGAGCTAAATGAAAAAATAAAATAATAATAATAGATTGCGGGGCCCCCCAGGGTAGTGATAAGGGATTCAGTGTCTTGCTCAAGGGCGCTTACAAACTTGATTAGGAGGAACGGGAATTGAACTGGTAACATTCCTATTACTAAGCCACTTCTCTACCTACTGTATTACCACTGTCGGGCTATCATTTTGTCACTTAAACACGTCTCACAGTGTAAGACAGCCAACAAACTTAGTCATTGTTTTCAAAGGTTTAAGGAAAAGCATATTGTAGCGATCTCAGTCAATACGCATTGAGGGTTTTCCGTAATGATTCCTTTTTTAATTAACATCCATGGCACGTCACGGACGTGCGGTCAGGGAGGCAGAGCCTTATAACTAGCCAAACTAATAATGATAAAATAAAATAAATATGAATGCTACTGATCTGTGCTATAAATTTAATTTCTGCATGATTCCAATACAATATACAGAGCATACATAGGAAGGTCTGTGTATAATATCAAGTCTAGCTTTAACATTGAGCTTTCCACAGGCCTTCAAAGATGCTGCAACAGAACGTAGAGTAAATTTTTTGCGCAAATTCAAGCACCCCGAATGCTATGATTGTCCCAAGCCACAGCCTTGGAAGTTCATATTCTTCAAGTAATGATATTTAAGCCTAGAAAGTTTGAATGAGCTAGTTTAAATACTTTTCTAGTTACAGTATAGCAATTCGAAAATGGCACATGGCATAGTTGCTAAAACATCTTTTTGTGACAAAACTATTGGGAGTAAAGAGCTTATATTTGGGACTATTCCTATTAAGAACTGTATGAACAACCTTGAATTTTTTCAGCCAAATCGTATATGGTCGGATGGGGAGATTTTCTTAAATTGGTACGTTTGGCAAGGAATGACTCTGATGTTATAGTCTCCTTGATTTAACTCTTACAATTATAATTTGAAAAGGTAGAAACCCTCAGGGGGCCTGTGCAACTTTGTATGAAAGAGTTATTTTTCACAAGTTCATATTCATGAGTGCATATTCACACATATTAATGGGGCAGCCGTGGCCTACTGGTTAGGGTTTCAGGCCGGAAGTCGTAGGGCGGCCGGTTCGATCCCCGACCAGTAGGAAAAATGTGGGCGGGGGAAGTGACCACTGCTCTCCCATGCCCACATCCACGGCTGAAGTGCCCTTGAGCAAGGCACCTAACCCCGATCACTGCTCCCCGGGCGCCGTCAAAGGCAGCTCACTGCTCCGGGTTAGTGTGTAACCTCATTTCACTGTGTGTGTGTCACTTCCCTGGATGGGTTAAATGCAGAGGTGGATTTCAGAGTGTGTGTGTCTACACCACCTTTGCCATAGAGAGGACTTTCACTTTCATATTAACACAAGTTCATCACAAGCTAGCAGCTGCCAACTGTATGTACCTTACCTTTGTTGTGTAAAGAATGCTGATATGAAAAACGTCAGTCGTCAATGTGCAAGCTGCCAATTGAATGGTGATTTAAGATATTGGGTTTTTTATATTTGTAAATCTAACTCTGAAAGATTCAGTGCCTCACCAGCCGCAAACCTCACCGCACATCACTGTGGCACGTACATCACTGCGACTGATTGACACAAAACCGCAGTACGAGGAGGCTCAATAACAACAAAACAAAAATCTCATCCAGGTGTCGCCGCCCCCCAGCTACTCTACCAGGCCCCGCAGCGCATAGTATCCCACACATGAGCTGCCGCGGCTGACAGAGAGCAAGGACACAGGCACACAGACACACAGACAACACAATGAACATGAACATGAACTCATCAACACATACAGGTCGCTACAATATGTTTCTAACTGTCTAACAGCTGTATAGCAAACGGTCTTTACCCCAACGTCTCTGCTACGTTCACGGTGCATCTTTTTAATGTCCTTGAATTACGTCCCCAGGACGTCTAGAAAATATTTCCCAGACGTCACTACAATGTCCTTGGGATGTTCTTGGGGAACGTTCAGAGAGGACCATCAGAGGACGTCAAGGGGACGTTTTTGAAGGACCGAATGCGAACGTCCCGCAGAGGACCATAGGTAAAGGTTACGGGGACGTTTTTGAAGGACGTCCTGGGGACGAGTGCTGAGAGACCAAATCAGAACGTTCCCTAAAGGTCCGATTTAAGGCTCATGCGAACATCACGCAGAGGACCACAGGTAAAGGTTATGTGGACGTTTTTAAAGGACGTCCTGGGGACGTGTGCTGAGAGACCATATTTGAACGTTCCCTAAAAGTCAGATTTAAGACTCATGCAAACGTAGACTTGCTACAAACAAAAACTTTCTGGTAACGTCCTCTAACGAACGTTGTGGAGGGGACCAATTGGGGACGATTGGGGACGTTTCGAATGTCCTGTTAACGTCCTGGGGACGTCCCCTGTTTGCGGGGTACACAACCTCATGTGTGGACACACACAGACCCTTCCACAAATTCGAATGAACATTCCCGCCAAATCCCAAGCATGTTCCTGAACCTCCACTCCAAAGGGTTGCTGTTTGGTCATGTGACAAGATTTACTGCTGATCTGGATACTCCACAAGCCCCCACAGACGCCCCAAAGCTTTAGGCCCACCCTTATTTAAGGACTCCCCACATGCATTTCATCAAGACACAGACAAAAGAACAGTGGGCCTCATTCTCGACAGCAGTTGGGAAGACTTTCCGAAGGATTTCAGAAGGAACTCCACTTCGGAAACATTTATGAAAACATTTGCATTCTCGTTATTTTTTTCTTCTGTGCTTTCTTCTGAACTTCAGACAACTTTCAGAACTCGAAATAGCAGTCGTAACTCTACCGGAATCTTCTCAAATGGGATTCCACCGGCCATCTTGTGGTTATTTGAGGAATCGCGTTGAGGAATGACATTTGAAAAAACTCCGTATTACAGTAAAAGGGTTAACGGTTGAATTTTTGAGAACCCGTTGGTGATTGCGTTCACGTCAGCTCTACAGACATCCTCGGATTAAAATAATTATGATAATAATAAATACGAGAATATTTGTATCATTAACAATTACTTTTCACATTTATAGTCATAATTATACGAGGTAGTGTTTATTGTTACACTAGGTCTATATGGCTCGTAGCTTGACTGTTCTCTCCCTTGTACGTCACTTTGGACAAAGGCCGCGTCTGCTAAGAGACTGATTGTGAATGACATGAACACTGCAAATGTAAGTGAATAAATAAATAAACACTAAGCTCAATCTCTAAGAACTATGGCATGAATTTATTGCAATTTATACTACTACTGGTGACCAGTCTTCACCCCTATGGTGGCCATTTCGAACGACAGGACGGACTACAATTTATACTCGTACTTGGGACGGGTCTTCACACCTATGGTGCCTATTTTTCGATTAAAAAAAAAAAAAAGTGACAACTTAAATGTGTTTTACGGACTTCGGACGTTCAACGTTATACAATATCTCCACCTTATTAATGAACACCTGTTACGAGGTGGATTCGGGAGATTGCGACAGCACACGTTTCTAAAATTGCGTCTCCTAATAAGGAGCTGGCAGGGCGTGTATGTATGCAAATCCACTTTCACGAGAACGCGCATCAATCTAAGAACCTAATCGGAAGGAACCCAGCTGAGAAGACTTCGGCTGCTTATGAACACATTTTCAAGCGTGCGGGAATGCAGCGGAAGCGTTTCTCTTACGTTGTTTTTGCGAAGTCGTGTAAGAAACATTTCTGAAGAATTACAGAAAAAGGTCGAGAATGAGGCCCAGTGTGCTTACCAGAAGTATGCTAAATATAATACACACTACATACAGTGCAGAGATGTTAATGTGCAAGCATGGATTTGAATTCAGTTTTAGTTCATTCATAGGACTGTCCTGTGCTTTGCCTATAAAAGAGTTTATGAAAGCTCTTAAGATTGAAGATTATTAGTGAGAATATTAGTGGGCAGTGTATAGCCAGGGCTACTATTACCTTTGGAACTAGTCAGAAACATGCTGGCTAGAAGGCATGAGCAGGAAAAGTGAATATAGATTCATGGTATGGTGAATTTCAACAGCCTCTTTGATACTATATTCTCATCCATGTTGTGCACCCCTGGGATTGGGATTGGGATTGGGATGATGATTCCAATGAATGTATTGTAAAGTTCTCACAAAAACATTATCCAACCCCAACAAATCCCTCACACACCGTCACTGCTGGTACATATTTTAATGTTTTAATGTAAGATTTATTAGTTTGGGCAACAGTGGGTGTCCTGTTAAATATGTGGGCACATTTTGATTGAAAACAGAGAATGTCAACAAACCCAACTTAAGCCCAGAGCACTGCAGACAGTACCAAAGCAACCACGTCTCAGAAAGAGGCTGCCAGTAGCAGCAGCGCAAAGCACAGCAGTCTGAAAAAAGCTCCACTCCGCTCTTTGCCAGTGCATGCAGGCCCGGTGCAGAGCGGCACACGGCATCAGTGTTCAGCATCAGTGCTCAGCATGCTCCACAGGTTGGAGGGTTGCACCATTATGGTCTGCTTGGGAAAGTCTGTTCCTGCTGTCATCTCTTAACAAGGTTTTTGAGAACCTGGTCTTTTCACACGTTTATCACTTCATTCACTGCTGTTGCAACAACCCCTCTCCTTAACAACCAGGAGACTGAATCTGGACTCTACGTGTCAAAATGTGTTTGTGTGTGCGTGTGTGCGTGCGTGTTTGTGTGTGTGTGTGTGTGTGTGTGTGTGTGTGTGTGTGTGTGTGTGTGTGTGTGTGTGTGTGTCTGTGTCTGTGTGTGTGTGTGTGTGTGAGGGAGAGAGAGACACAGAGACAGCGAGAGAGAGAGAGGGAGGGAGAAAGAGAGGGAAAATAAGACTTTCCAATTGAGGCAGTAGAAGTTTGTTGTTTGTATTGCAAAAGGATGCACACAATGTAATACGCTTCCATTAACTGTTGTTTTCAAGAGTCTTCATGTTAGACCATCCACTAGTTTGATAGTTGGTGAGGTTGCCCCCCAGTCTCTGTGGACTGAATCTCTGTGGATCTCTGGTTTGGCCAAAGAGACACTACTGGCTGAGGTGCATGCAGTTAGGATTCTATCAGATGGAAAAATACTTCAGCGTTGGCTGTCAGACACCGGCAGACTAACAGATACTCAGTGGTGGAATGTAACAAAGTATTTTTACTTCGTTACTGTACTTCGTTACATTTTTACGTACCGGTATCTGTACTTTACTTAAGTCAAAATAATAGTGCATACTTTTTACTTTTACTTCGTTACATTTTGCAGCTATTATCTATACTCTTACTCCGCTACATTTCTACAATATGTGTCGTTATTCATTACATTTTATGAACACAGTTTCGCCAAACTGTTGCCTACACAAAAATATGGATTGCGTTGCTTTAGGACGTTTCAACCAATCAGGTGGCTCTATCAGCTCCAATGACAACAGAGTGTGTATTTGGCAGCAGCACTACGGTAGCCTTGACTGTTTTGCTTAAACATTCGACAAACAGCCAGACTAACAAACAACTTTTCAGCATGGATTCAGAGTCAGCCTCATCTGAGGACATGTTCAAGTTCAGAGGCCCCAAGAATATCTCGTGGAGGTTTCAGTGCGTTTCCTGTCTACCTCAAAAAAGGAGTTGCTATACTTCAAAATTCGCCTTCAAATTTGGAGAAACAGGTCGAGTTATGCAGAGTTCTTGCTATGCTAAGTTAATGTGTATGACTTTGGCATATCGTATGCGGTTACTGACATGTTTTTATACTGTTATCTAGCAAAATACATGTTGACATACAGCAATAGCATCAAAATAACACGATTGTACCTTGATTATTTATTTAACATAGTGGTAAGATAAAGCTGGTAGTTTAGCAATGTCAAGCTAACGTGAAGATTTGCCTTTTTTATTGACTGGTTATTGCCTGGCATGCAAACTAAATGCCTAGTCTTGGGTTACTCAATATATTTTTTTTCCTTTTCTGCAATCAATAGAGCATAAAACTCTGCATTGACCAGTTTAACAACTCCATTTGTTTTCATGTTTCATATTTCCATTTTTTACACGTTTACAATTGAATAAAAGATTCAAAGATATAAAATTGTGTCTTTATTGGTTTGGCTTAATGGTATTAACTTTGCAAATAATCCCTGGTAGCAATGTTCCCTCTAAGCTGCACGCGCGGCCACGCAGGCCAGTCGAAGAGGCCGCTCAATAGATTTTTCAGACCGCGCACATTTTTCAGACCGCATAAACGATTTTTTTTTTTAGGGTTTAAAAATCTGAGCATCAAAGGGGATGACATAAAATACTGACATGTCTGACAACCAAGCCGGATGTGCGTTAGAATGTTTACATACAAAATTTCCTTTAGCTCTCTTGCCGGTCTCTGCTCCAGCAGTTATAGGCTACCATGGCGAAAAGAAAGGCAGAGCAGGTGCCACAGAAAAAGGTCTGCCTAATGTTTAAACATGAGCAGCTAGATGAAATTGTCCAAACTGACTCAGGTAGGATAAAACTTTCAGACATATTTACATATGCTCGGAGGCAAACACGAAAAGAGTTTGCTCGTGGGAAAACATGCAGTGAACAAAAGTGACAATATTCTGTTTGTCTTTAAAGTTTGTGAGCACTTGCGGATGCCCGCTTCCCTGAACTGGTAAAACACCGCCTTTGAGCCGGACACGTTGGATCGTGCAGTTAGTAAATTTGATCATGGGCTGAATGACGTGACCAATCTGGAGAAAAGGTTCGAAGCGCTTCTGGAGGAAGCATAATATGCGGTCCCGGGACATATTTGTCAACAACGAACTCAAGTTCATGGTTATTGAAAAAAGGTGGTCGCTGAAAAGTGCGCATTTCCCAGATCTGGTACAACTTCTTGACATTTGTGGCACATTCCAAGCATCTAGCGCCGACTGTGAACGCGGTTTCAGTCTAATGAATGCCACTAAGACAAAATCGTGAGGCGAGAAGATTTGAGGTAGAAATTTCCAATATTTTTAATTAGACCTATTAGGCCCTATTCAAAGTGATCTTGATAACTGCAACAACATTTTGACATATGTTTAGTCAGAAAGGTGTGTCTTCCATAGGCCTGCAGACAAGATGACCCACACAGCCAGATAGGCCTAGCTCCCTCAATGTAAATCAAATGACATGTTTTGTAGCTTAGTTTGTTGCAAACCACTCCAGTTATTACATTTTTTATAAAGGCTACCTTTATGAAAAAATACACCATAATTGCTATATTTATTGTAAAGCACTACATTAGCATTTTTCTTTCAATGAAGTTCTACTTAAATGTTGTACCTGCTGAGAAATGACTAAACACCTTGGATACTTTTATTTTGAGTACATCATTATCATTCATAACCAGTGAACCAGTCATAAACCCTTAACCTTATTTATTTTCAACCAAAGATCCTTTAAGTTCAACTAAACTGACTGGTAAAACACCATCATTAAAATGTTCCAAAGTCCAGCCATTATAAAGGATATTGAATAAATATCAACCTTGTAGACATATTGATGCATTTGCTGTCATCTCTTTGGAAACCTATGGCTAACGCAGGCTCGTGGTCATTTTCGTCAGGTCGCGTGTTTTACGAATTGCTCACAGTGCTGAAAAAAATTATATTTGCTCAGTGCTGAAAAAAATTAGAGGGAACATTGCCTGGTAGATAAATTGTCATCCGCAGAATTGTAAGATAGAGTGTGAACAGTATTACAGACAATAGGCCCAATAAGTACACCAACCTTTCCAATTAACAAATGTTGTTGCTTATAATTATTACTAGTAGTGACATATGTAGAGGCATTTATTACCAGTCGCTATTACTTTATCAAAATGGCACAGCCTAGACATTGAGAGACAACCCATTGCGTGAGTACTTTTACTTTTACTTTTAAACTTTTTTACTTTTTACTTAAGTAGGATTGTTGATGTAGTACTTTAACTTTTACTTTTACTTTCATTTTCCTGGGTACTTGTACTTTTACTTAAGTACTAAACGTCAGTACTTCTTCCACCACTGCAGATACTGTAAGTGGAGAGAGGAAAGGAGGAGGGTATGGTCAATAGCAAGGCTATCAAATCGACAGACAGACAGTCAGACAGACAGTCAGACAGACAGACAGACAGACAGACAGACAGACAGACAGACAGAAGTAGAGATACGCTAGGGTAGAGGGTAAGAGAGGTAGCTATGGTAAGATTGAGGCACACACACATTCAGTGGGAGAGAAAGAGGAAGACGATTATAGGTGAAAGTCCTTTTTTACCACAAGTCTCCCTTTTTTTCTATTTCTCTCACTTTCCTTTCTCTGCTTGTATGAACAATATCTGGTTACTGGACATTTTTTGTTGACACAAAGAGTACTGTAGAAATCTCTAGAACTCGGCTTTCGGGTTAACTCTTCACTTTCTCAGTGACCTAGCTCCTCTGACTCATCATGCTGTTGTTGAGGATCTCTTTTCATAAGCCTGGCACACCACATCACCCCCTACAGTTCACCACATCACACCACATCACCCCCTACAGTTCACCACATCACACCACATCACCCCCTACAGTTCACCACATCACACCACATCACCCCCTACAGTTCACCACATCACACCACATCACCCCCTACAGTTCACCACATCACACCACATCACCCCCTACAGTTCACCACATCACACCACATCACCCCCTACAGTTCACCACATCACCCCCTACAGTTCACCACATCACCACCTACAGTTCACCACATCACACCCTACAGTTCACCACATCACCCCCTACAGTTCACCACATCACACCACATCACATCCTACAGTTCACCACATCACACCACATCACATCCTACAGTTCACCACATCACACCACATCACCCCCTACAGTTCACCACATCACACCACATCACCCCCTACAGTTCACCACATCACACCACATCACCCCCTACAGTTCACCACATCACACCACATCACATCCTACAGTTCACCACATCACACCACATCACATCCTACAGTTCACCACATCACACCCTACAGTTCACCACATCACCACCTACAGTTCACCACATCACCCCCTACAGTTCACCACATCACACCACATCACATCCTACAGTTCACCACATCACACCCTACAGTTCACCACATCACCCCCTACAGTTCACCACATCACCCCACATCACATCCTACAGTTCACCACATCACCCCCTACAGTTCACCACATCACACCACATCACATCCTACAGTTCACCACATCACCACCTACAGTTCACCACATCACCCCCTACAGTTCACCACATCACACCACATCACATCCTACAGTTCACCACATCACACCACATCACATCCTACAGTTCACCACATCACCACCTACAGTTCACCACATCACCCCCTACAGTTCACCACATCACACCACATCACATCCTACAGTTCACCACATCACACCCTACAGTTCACCACATCACCCCCTACAGTTCACCACATCACCCCACATCACCCCCTACAGTTCACCACATCACACCACATCACATCCTACAGTTCACCACATCACACCCTACAGTTCACCACATCACCCCCTACAGTTCACCACATCACCACCTACAGTTCACCACATCACCCCCTACAGTTCACCACATCACACCACATCACATCCTACAGTTCACCACATCACACCACATCACATCCTACAGTTCACCACATCACCACCTACAGTTCACCACATCACCCCCTACAGTTCACCACATCACACCACATCACATCCTACAGTTCACCACATCACACCCTACAGTTCACCACATCACCCCCTACAGTTCACCACATCACACCACATCACATCCTACAGTTCACCACATCACACCCTACAGTTCACCACATCACCCCCTACAGTTCACCACATCACCCCCTACAGTTCACCACATCACACCCTACAGTTCACCACATCACCCCCTACAGTTCACCACATCACCCCCTACAGTTCACCACATCACACCCTACAGTTCACCACATCACACCACATCACACCCTACAGTTCACCACATCACCCCCTACAGTTCACCACATCACCCCCTACAGTTCACCACATCACCCCCTACAGTTCACCACATCACACCACATCACATCCTACAGTTCACCACATCACACCCTACAGTTCACCACATCACACCACATCACATCCTACAGTTCACCACATCACACCCTACAGTTCACCACATCACCCCCTACAGTTCACCACATCACCCCCTACAGTTCACCACATCACCCCCTACAGTTCACCACATCACATCCTACAGTTCACCACATCACACCACATCACCCCCTACAGTTCACCACATCACACCACATCACCCCCTACAGTTCACCACATCACACCACATCACCCCCTACAGTTCACCACATCACACCACATCACATCCTACAGTTCACCACATCACACCACATCACATCCTACAGTTCACCACATCACACCCTACAGTTCACCACATCACCACCTACAGTTCACCACATCACCCCCTACAGTTCACCACATCACACCACATCACATCCTACAGTTCACCACATCACACCCTACAGTTCACCACATCACCCCCTACAGTTCACCACATCACCCCACATCACATCCTACAGTTCACCACATCACCCCCTACAGTTCACCACATCACACCACATCACATCCTACAGTTCACCACATCACCACCTACAGTTCACCACATCACCCCCTACAGTTCACCACATCACACCACATCACATGCTACAGTTCACCACATCACACCACATCACATCCTACAGTTCACCACATCACCACCTACAGTTCACCACATCACCCCCTACAGTTCACCACATCACACCACATCACATCCTACAGTTCACCACATCACACCCTACAGTTCACCACATCACCCCCTACAGTTCACCACATCACCCCACATCACCCCCTACAGTTCACCACATCACACCACATCACATCCTACAGTTCACCACATCACACCCTACAGTTCACCACATCACCCCCTACAGTTCACCACATCACCACCTACAGTTCACCACATCACCCCCTACAGTTCACCACATCACACCACATCACATCCTACAGTTCACCACATCACACCACATCACATCCTACAGTTCACCACATCACCACCTACAGTTCACCACATCACCCCCTACAGTTCACCACATCACACCACATCACATCCTACAGTTCACCACATCACACCCTACAGTTCACCACATCACCCCCTACAGTTCACCACATCACACCACATCACATCCTACAGTTCACCACATCACACCCTACAGTTCACCACATCACCCCCTACAGTTCACCACATCACCCCCTACAGTTCACCACATCACACCCTACAGTTCACCACATCACCCCCTACAGTTCACCACATCACCCCCTACAGTTCACCACATCACACCCTACAGTTCACCACATCACACCACATCACACCCTACAGTTCACCACATCACCCCCTACAGTTCACCACATCACCCCCTACAGTTCACCACATCACCCCCTACAGTTCACCACATCACACCACATCACATCCTACAGTTCACCACATCACACCCTACAGTTCACCACATCACACCACATCACATCCTACAGTTCACCACATCACACCCTACAGTTCACCACATCACCCCCTACAGTTCACCACATCACCCCCTACAGTTCACCACATCACCCCCTACAGTTCACCACATCACACCCTACAGTTCACCACATCACACCACATCACACCCTACAGTTCACCACATCACCCCCTACAGTTCACCACATCACCCCCTACAGTTCACCACATCACCCCCTACAGTTCACCACATCACACCCTACAGTTCACCACATCACACCACATCACCCCCTACAGTTCACCACATCACACCCTACAGTTCACCACATCACACCACATCACACCCTACAGTTCACCACATCACACCACATCACCCCCTACAGTTCACCACATCACACCCTACAGTTCACCACATCACACCACATCACCCCCTACAGTTCCCTACATCACACCACATCACCCCCTACAGTTCACCACATCACCCCCTACAGTTCACCACATCACCCCCTACAGTTCACCACATCACACCCTACAGTTCACCACATCACACCACATCACACCCTACAGTTCACCACATCACACCCTACAGTTCACCACATCACACCACATCACCCCCTACAGTTCACCACATCACCCCCTACAGTTCACCACATCACACCACATCACCCCCTACAGTTCCCTACATCACACCACATCACCCCCTACAGTTCACCACATCACCCCCTACAGTTCACCACATCACCCCCTACAGTTCACCACATCACACCCTACAGTTCACCACATCACACCACATCACCCCCTACAGTTCACCACATCACACCACATCACCCCCTACAGTTCACCACATCACACCCTACAGTTCACCACATCACCCCCTACAGTTCACCACATCACCCCCTACAGTTCACCACATCACCCCCTACAGTTCACCACATCACCCCCTACAGTTCACCACATCACACCACATCACCCCCTACAGTTCACCACATCACCCCCTACAGTTCACCACATCACACCCTACAGTTCACCACATCACACCACATCACCCCCTTCAGTTCACCACATCACACCCTACAGTTCACCACATCACACCACATCACACCCTACAGTTCACCAGTGCATTCATTTTGGAAATTTTTGCTCCGAAAATTAGCACATTTATTGGATCTTTATTTGCAAGACTTCACAACAGTACTGTGAAAGTAAAGAGTATTATCAGTAATAATTACAAACCAACTGTAATGAATTCAAAGGTTTACGGAAGGGGGAAATGCATTAAGGCCCACATAACTCCACCCACCAACACACACTCGTACAGTACATACAAATGGTAAAACTGAAGCATTGCATGAAGAAATTCATAGAACATTTCTATGTGTATTTCTGTATATGTATTTCTATGTGTATTTATGTTTATGTATGTTAATGTATGTGACCAGAGGTGCAGCTCGTCCCTCTCACAGTGTGAGAGCAATGTTCATGTCATTCAGTGAATGGAAATTTGCAATTAGATCACAGAACTTCTTGAAATACTGATTGTTTTTGTTGTTGTTTTGGCTCTCTCTCACTCTCCTTCCCTCTGCATATCTTTCTTTCCTTCTTTCTTTCTTTCTTATTTCCTCTTTTCCTTCCTGCTCCCTCCCTCTCTTCCCGTCCCCCCTCCAGGGAGCGCATGCAGCAGTCGGCCATGTATGATCTGTGTGTGGGCATGAGGCAGGTGAGCCAGGAGTTTGTGCGGCTACAGCTCACCTATGAGGAGTTCCTGGCTATGAAGGTGCTACTGCTTCTCAGCACAGGTACAGTGTGAACTTTACATTAGCGCTGATGTTTTGGTTATGTCAAACCTCAAGCTCCAACTCAATCATTTAGATTCCATCTTAGTGCTATTTAGCCTAAAGGTGAATAATGTCTAGTTGTTCAGAGGTAGTTTCTAGATAAAGGTAAACGAGTTTGAGCTCTCAGAAAAGGACTGGTTTTACCACTCTTCATTTTGGCATGTCTGTTACATGTCAGCAGGACGCCTGTAGCTACAGGAATCCATCATGAGTATGTGGAACAGAAAGAGCTCAAACCCTTAGTCTGTGAAATATGCGTGTAAAATAGTTTACTTGTTTCAGCAAATGAGTTCAGATATGAATTCCGACTGTCTTTCATGCACTGGTTGTACTTGGTTGGTTTCATGCATAGGGTTTTTTTCATGAGCGTGTGCATATAAATGATTGCATTAACTAAGGCTTATTAGTGGAGTCTTAATGTGAAGCATCTTAGGATATAGTGATAGGCTTATTATGCTATGACACTGACTTATTGTCATCATTATCATGAGCATGGCTTTTAAAGCTGCATTACGTAGGTTGTTTTGTAAGGTATGTATTTGTTGAGAGAAGGAGAGATAAACACACCTAGCATTCACACCCAGAGAGCCGCCCAGGTTCTTCACAACATAGTTTTCTGGTCTTGGTGGGAAACCCACGAAAATTAGATAACAGCTTTTTGTGCACAATGTTGCCAAATATATCAAGCTTCCTTTCATCAGTGCCAGCTGTGCTGTTGGTGTTTGCAAGGCAAGTCTGTTTGCTGTTAGCTAGTTAGTTTGCTAGTTTTAGACAAAACTCTGTAATGACTCTTTAAGATGTACCATTACATTAACCTTTTTTGTTTGTGGGGGGCAGTGTACACACACACACGCACACACAAACACACACACACACACATACCTACATACAGTGTTACAGTGATTAAAATCTTGACGAAAGTAGGGCAAAGTTTAGAAGTATTGTTTCTGAGTACAGATGAGATCCCAGTCTGCTACCGCAACTTCTTACACCCTGATCCACTGGAGCCCGGCCAAACAGCCCTGCTGCACTCAATAAAGGCCAGTCAGACAGGAGGCAAACAGCCAAGAGCCAGTGTTTTCCCTACGCTGCGCTCAAACACGATTTTCAAGGTGGAGGAGAGAAGGAGAGAGAGAGAGAGAGAGAGAGAGAGAAACTTCATGCCAGGGAAATAGACTGATGGCAAGATTGAAAGACAAAGACATTTGGAAGTTGAACAAAATAATAGAGAAGTGAAATCTGTATACATTTTCTGTCAGGTTGCTGTATTTAGAAGACATTGTATCCAATCTGACTTTGAAAGCAGTTTAAGATCTTGGCTTTGCAAGTACATCGCTGCCCTTGTGGGCCTCCATGTCCACTCCACCTACCTCACCAGAATTTCTGGTCCATTCAAAATGTCATGAAGCACTATTCCATTCTACTGTTCCTCTTTCCCTGTCTTATTAAGAGGATTTGATGTTTAAACACATTTGGCCATTGATTTGATTAGCTCTATTTTGTTTCTCCAATGTGCTAATGGAGTCAGTTATCATAATAAATGCCCTTTTTTATGCTCAGAGGCTTTCATCGTGGCTTTTCTGTAATTTGGGTGTTGTGTTTTTTCTAAGTTCAAAGCTTTTATTTTTTTTGAACTGAGGTACATTTAAAACACTTGACACACACTTGCCTTGATCTCATGTTTCAGAGCAGTGTTTTTAAGTGACAGCTTTTGGGAACATGTAGATTTAAGATCTGTGTTGTGCTTGTGCTCAGTGTTGTATGCTAGCGGTGACATTGTGTGTGTGTGTGTGCCTGTGTGTGTGTGTATGCGTGCCTACGTGCCTGCCTGCCTGCAAGTGTGTGTGTGTGTTATTTGCTTGTGCGTGTTTGTGTGAATGTGAAAAACAGAGAGACAAAGGTAGATAGACACAGATACGCAGAGAGAAGTGGATGGTATGTCTGTAGGTTTGGGTGGATAAGGGTGCCTTGATCTTTGGCAGCTTAGGTCATGTGCATAGAATGTGTGTGCGAGGCCTACAAATCTGTGGTCTCTCAAAAAAAAGGGCCAAACACTTTGCAAAGTACTGCTCAACGTCAGCATTAATAGGTAGCCTCTTTATCTGGAAGCGCAGGTGTCACCTTTACCCGTAATGCACCATATGGACTAGAACTTTGAATGCAATTTAAAACTTCCCTTTAGCCAAATTTGGATTTTGCCTGATATGTACTAATTTACCGAATCCAAATAAAGAAGTAAACTATGCGTGCCTACGTGCCTGCCTGCCTGCAAGTGTGTGTGTGTGTTATTTGCTTGTGCGTGTTTGTGTGAATGTGAAAAACAGAGAGACAAAGGTAGATAGACACAGATACGCAGAGAGAAGTGGATGGTATGTCTGTAGGTTTGGGTGGATAAGGGTGTTTGTTTGTGTTCGTACCCAGTTGAGAAGGAGATAGCAGCCGTCTGTGAAGAGGGGGCATGTCTGGTGCATCTGATCTGGTGGCCTGTGGACTTATGAAGTTCCAAGTCTTCTTTGACCTTGGCTAAAATTTCACTCTGGGCCTGAAGATTCTCCTGTGACTTTGGTTATGATGGAGGCCTTGACCGCCCCAAAACCCTCAGAGGCTCTTCTCTATTAACACTTAACGTGTATGTCACCACACATCATCTTTCCTGACAGCTCTCCCATACATATTTGGCATGCTTAAGTGATGACTGTGGAGTGTAGAACTTGATTTACAAGCTTCAAGACAACTAAAAACTTTGTAGAGGGTGAAAGGACATGGAGTAATGGCTGTGTTCCACCCCATTTTAAACATGCTGAATGCTTAAAAACGCCGCCGACACACACACAGTTGACATAAATCCAAGGGCACATGGACACTAAACTGTCCTCACAAGCATCCACAGGCCTCAGGCGAGGGGCTCCTCTCCACTCTGTCAGGAACGAAAGAAGAGAGCTGTTTGCACCCTGACATGACAGCCATTACGGAGGCGTAATCAGGCCAGTTTCCATTCAGCAGGGCCCTAAATGCCAGCCCTGTGGCTAATGAGGCCTATGTGGGTCAGTAGGAGCGCAGGAGAAGGGAGGGAGGGACGGAGAGCAGGAGAGGGGTTTAGCACATTCCTGCTGAAGACACAAGAGGGAACAAGCAGAATCACCTGCGCCCCCCCAACCCCCCCGTCTCTGCCACAAACTCCACCATCACCTCACCTGCCTTTTGACTGCGCTGACACAATATTTACTAGTCAGGTCCTGAAGTGGGCTTTGCAATAGGCAGAGGTTTCCTGTCTGTCCATTCTAGTATGCAACCCTGCACCCCCCCAGCTTTGGGTGAGAGGCTGCTCATGAGTAGGAGAGTCTGCTCCATCTCTAAGACATCAGGCTATGTCATCTCTCCCCTGTGTGTCCCTGCTGATTGCAATATAAACACAGGGTGACAGGAGGGTGACAGAGAACAAAATGACAGGACCCCTAGCTGTGTCAGTTTCCGACCAACACTAACAAGGAGCCTGTCAGTCTCACACAAGATGGGTGAACTTCTCCTCAACAAGTGAGGCAAACTAAATAATGTTTGTGAATTATTCATTTTTCTTGTTACATTTACACAACATGGAAGACAGTCTGTGGTACTGATACTTTAGAAATAAGTGAATAATAAGTGAAAGCACACACCTAAGGGGTGTGCTGTATGATCACAATCTTCCTCTGTGTCATATTACAGTATGGGTACATATTTCAGTTTGAAAGCAGGGTTTGCAGTGAGGCAGGGGTCAACAGCCGATGGCTAAAGAGTTACTAACTGACACTGCGGAAGCCCCCACATACATGTCAATCATGACTGGGCTGAAAACAGTAGCTGTGCCTCCACTGTGAAATCATTGTCGTCTGGTTCTGTGGGTCTGATTTTGCAGTTGTACAATAAATGGCCTGAAGGCGTTTCTTACTCCCTCGCTGAACGGATGAATCCTGAAACGAGTTTAACTTCTATTTGCCTTTCGATTCAATTTATTAACCATTAGGTAATCTGATTCACTTGGAATTTAAAAAAACAGAAGTCAGAATATTTTTTGCTGGTGCTTTACTCTCTCCCTGGCTCTTCTTCCCTCTGTCACTCCTCAGGATGCCTAACTTCATTTATCTCATATCTCATCGTACAAATGTTTTCATTAGCCAGCTTCTTAATGAAACCCTCGATACTGCTGCCACTGCAGGGATTGTACCTACATCACAACGTTTGAAACACGGATGACAGTCAGAAAATAGGGCGCTGTCACAAGCCAGCGGTGGCACATGCCACATTCTCAGGGTATCACCCGGTAAAGACTAATTTAAAGGCTAATTAAATGTTACACAGCATATATCGTAATATTTATGTATGAATGTATAAAGGATGAAAGAATGTTTGTACCACTTGAAATAAAAGAAGTGTTCCCATGAAAAAAAGCATTAGAGATAGTCGGTAGGCAACCCTGTATGTATGTGGATGTGTTCTAGCTCTCTGAAGGCAGGGGAACCCTGTTTGTATGTGGATGTGTTCTAGCACTCTGAAGGCAACCTTGTTTGTATGTGGATGTGTTCTAGCTCTCTGAAGGCAGGGGAACCCTGTTTGTATGTGGATGTGTTCTAGCTCTCTGAAGGCAACCCTGTATGTATGTGGATGTGTTCTAGCTCTCTGAAGGGAACCCTGTATGTATGTGGATGTGTTCTAACTCTCTGAAGGCAGGGGAATCCTGTTTGTATGTGGATGTGTTCTAGCTCTCTGAAGGGAACCCTGTATGTATGTGGATGTGTTCTAACTCTCTGAAGGCAGGGGAACCCTGTATGTATGTGGATGTGTTCTAGCTCTCTGATGGCAGGGGAATCCTGTTTGTATGTGGATGTGTTCTAGCTCTCTGAAGGGAACCCTGTATGTATGTGGATGTGTTCTAGCTCTCTGAAGGGAACCCTGTATGTATGTGGATGTGTTCTAGCTCTCTGATGGCAGGGCCTCTTGTTCTCCTTTTAACAGTTCCTAAAGATGGACTGAAAAACCAGGCAGCGTTTGAGGAGATGAGGGTGAACTACATCAAGGAGATGAGGCGGGCCGTGGGCAAAGCCACCAACAACTCGGGCCAGACGTGGCAGCGTTTCTTTCAACTGACCAAGCTTCTGGACGCTATGCATGATGTAAGTTGTGCATCCAGTAACTATAGTAATGGACTAAAGCGCAGAATTTGCTCCTGCAACATGCATATCTTTACACAAGTTTAAATGTAAGTAGATCTTTGGAATGTCTGCACAGCTGAATAGACTAAATGGCCACACTGGTTGAGGATCACAGATATGTAAACAGGCACATAACATTTCTTTGGTATTTTATGGGAATTTTTGGGATGGTTATTTCATGTTTTAAAGAATGTTAAACAACATTTCCAAGAGTTTCCTTATACCTCAAACTGCAAGTATTAGTAAATAATAAATCAGTTATTTCGGGTCAACCTGTTTCAAAACATAAATATTACTTTTACCCGGGTGAGCTGAGTAACAGTTGGCTTCTTAAAATGATGTAGTCAGCTCACGGATAGCTCCTGATTAAGATTTAAGATTTACTCTCATCTCCAATCCGGTGGATGAATGCGGTGACAAGTGCCCTGGGGCTGCTGAGAGTCAAGTGCTCCCCCCAGTGGCCCTGTGCTGCCGG
The DNA here is from genome assembly GCF_963457725.1 of Sprattus sprattus. Classification (NCBI taxonomy): domain Eukaryota; kingdom Metazoa; phylum Chordata; class Actinopteri; order Clupeiformes; family Clupeidae; genus Sprattus; species Sprattus sprattus. Next base: position 31,526,624 of record NC_137923.1, on the reverse strand, counting down.
CCGGCCCCCAGTGTGAGGTGATCCCCTCTCTCTCCCGCCTAGGCTCTTCATCACTCTCATCTCTTCCACTGGAAGGCCGGGGAGATGGCTGTCACCATTTGGATTTAAATTCACATTTCTAGGTTCCTTAGTGAGGAATGAGCTCAGTATGTCATCAGCCCTGAATGCACTGATGGTCTCACAGTTCTGGCACATTTTATTTGAATGTGTTACTGTCTCCTAATTCACACAACATAATCAGTTCTGTTAATAATCTGTTATTATTAACAGTGTTTATTTTTTAACATTCAGATTAAAGTGTGTCCTGTCATTAGCAGGAATGTTGTGTGTTTTGCTTTATGAATTTGGTTAAGTTTAATGTTTTACGTCCCATAGCTGGTGGGGAGTCTTCTGGATTTCTGCTTCTACACGTTCCGGGAGTCCCACGTTCTGAAGGTGGAGTTTCCTGAGATGCTGGTGGAGATAATCAGTGATCAGATACCAAAGGTGGAGTCGGGCCTCACACACACGCTCTTCTTTCATAAGAAGTAACACACTGAACCACGTCAGCGTGTAAGGCCAGGAGGCGAATGAGAAAAAAGAGAGCTTGGAAACCCAGACACCACCAACAGGGTTTTGAGACGTCAACATGACAATCCTGGGAGCCTTACAAGTGAGAGAAGGTTATGTCAAAGACAGATCTTCAGCAAGTCCCAGGATTGCTTTTGACCAATCACAGGCCACGTAGAGAGAGAGAGAGAGGCAGAGATGATGTGAGGCGGTGTCGAAAAATGACACAATTTGGACAATGTGTGTTTTCTTGAAGAGTTCTTTTTTTTTCTCAAAGCCGTGACAACGTGCTTCTCATTGCCCCAAAGACAATAATGACAATTTTGTTTCTATGGATATAAAGCCATGCATTTTCTTTGGTCAAGCTATAGGGCAAATTCACTATCTCGTTCACTTACACATACACATGCAAACATGCGCAAGCGCGCACATACACGCACACAAACATCGAAACCCCACGTATACTGCAGCTGATTATTGTGGCTTTTCTGTAACTCAGTTTAGCGTTTTTCCGTTTTACCATTCCTTGTGAAGAGGAAAAAGCGAATTCATTGATAGGAAAGATGAAGCGGCCTTTACACACAATATAGTAGGAAAACCTTCAAGGTATTTGCAAAGGAAACATGGCAATTTCAACACGCTTCAAGGGCTATGACATCTAAACTCAACAGTGTCTAATTGGCATTTTTAAATGCAAACAGAAACAACACTGACTCAAATTCAGACCATTGCATAACAATCAAAACCTACTCAGATATGCAAAACATAGAATTATTTAAATATTTAAACTTTTTATGAATAAAAATGGTATGTGAGAGAGTTGAATAAGTCAGATTTGTGTCTTTTGATACTACCGAATGAAGCTTAACAATGTGCATACATCCCATCAATAATTTTGTAAGAACTTATTAAGTATACTGACACTGCATCAGAAATAAGGCACTTAGTCTTTTCAAAATGTCTGCATCAGCAACTATATCTGGCAGTAGCATCCAAAAAGACATTCCAAACTACCAAGTACAATGAAGTAACCCCATGATTACTGCCAAATGGCAATTCACACACTGAACAAATTTGAATAGCCACCAGGGGCTTCATAGCCATGTCCAGCATTAGAAGAGACCGCTCCTAGACAGAACCTACAGTATTTACTCTCAAAGCGAATCGAGGGAGGAATGCCTTTATGCTTGGCAAATGTTTGGCAAAACTAGAAACATTTGCACATGCTTTTCAAACAGAAAAACAGCCCTCCACCTAAATACTGAATTAAATAGTATTTTCTATTTGTGTGGAATAGTTTTTTTTTTCTTAAAAAAAATATGTATATGTAAAAAAAAAAAAAAAAAAAACGAAACAGGAAAAATACACAGTCCAAATCTTGGACACCATTTTATATTAAAGGTGCTTCTTTTCATAAAACTAAGCAGATTTAACACATTTTAACAGTAGCTGCACATGTACAGATACACAGGTAATACAAAGCTTAAAAATGATATACTTTCTTCATACTGGAAAACAAAACATTTTTCAAAGAGCTAACGCTTGAAAACAAAAGTAGTCTGCGGCAGAGCTTTCTGCATACTTACAGCTGGTACACACTATTTGCTTCTGATGATTTTGTGGTTTTCCAAATGTTGTACTAAAAAGGTTTGGATTTCATTTAATTAAAACACACTCTTGCCCTCTCCCCTGACATCTACATTTCTGAATACTGGGACAACTGTCAGAGTGAACGCTATCTGGAGAACAGAATTGAGAGGTGTGCAATGTTTGAAAACTCATGAGGAGGATATCCCCACAGGTTCTTTCCCAGCCACAAGTGCTGAGGGAGATGCACCAGAGTGGAATGGGTGGCCAATCTAGTGTGTGTGTGTGAGTTTGTGTGTGTGTGTGTGTGTGTGTGTGTGTGTGTGTGTGTGTGTGTGTGTGTGTGTGTGTATGTGTGTGTGTGTGTGTGAGTTTGTGTGTGAGTTTGTGTGTGAGTTTGTGTGTGTGTGTGTGTGTGTGTGTGTGTGTGTGTGTGTGTGTGTGTGTGTGTGTGTGAGAGTGTGAGTGTGAGTTTGTGTGTGTGTGTGAGCTTCCTCCAGCCCTTTCTTCTCCTCCTACTTTCTGTGTAAAAGCTGACTGAAGCTTTGTTGATCCCCTTCTCCAGAGGGCATTGTTGTGTTTTCACAAGGAACGGATTTAGGCTTTCGACTGAAGTAAGATTTGCACCAGGGATGTTAATGTGATAATTGAGACATTAAGTAGACGGGAGCTGTCTAGGATAAGAAATGTCTGAGAGAGAGAGAGAATGAGAGAGTGAGAGAGAGAGAGAATGAGTTTAATTACCTACCCTGTGCTATGTAAAACACTGGTTCTTGCAGTGGGTGATAGATAGGTGGCCCAAAATGGCAGAGATAGCCCTTGGGTAACAGGATGTTACCACGTGCCCGTTCTCCGTCTACACCCTGCTGTACGACTAAGAGTTTGTGAAGGAAATGAAAACTATAAGCTGTAAGGATTTTTGTTTTCCATCTTTGTTCTTTTTTTTCCCCCTTTTCCCTGTCTATTTTGATAAATATATATGTAAATCAGACTCACAAAAGGTTCATAGGCTGTATGGGAAAGTATTTTTTGAAAGAATTATATTTTGCTGGAAAACAATATATTAGTACTTTGTCTAAAAAGATGCAACAAAAATCTATGAGATTTTTTTTGTAAAGTGGTAATGTTTATGCATGCTTTTTGACCAGATGTTTACAGTGTATTTAAGAAGGGAAATCCGTGCCTTTTTACTCTCACATGAAAGGTTACCATTTTACAGTATCTGTTGTAAATAAATGAGTCCCAGTATCGCGTTGTGACAGAGATTTCTACTTTTATCCATCTGTGGTTTGAACACTAGTCTCCCATGTGTTTGTATGTCTCGCCTGGTCTCCTGCTATGTTGTGGTTTAAAAGCTAAACCTGTGAGAGGATGAATATGAGCAAGAAAGACAGAGAGAGAGAGAGAGAGAGAAATGAATGTACTAAACATGGAGAGAGAAACACTTTATAACATGAATGTTAGATTCACAAAGCGTTTTGTCTCCCTTTTGTTTGTTTAAAAAATAATGTGAATTTCAAAAGATGTTTCTTAGTAAGATGGTTTTGTACATTTTTCGTTAGTTTTCTTTTCTTTAAGTGTCAACACAACCTAAGTACAATAGGAAATCATTCAAAGCTATAGGTCCTATTCCATTGCATAGCTCCCACCCACAGGATGCATATGGAGAAGTAGTTTGGTTTATTTCATTCTAATGACTAATCCCTTGATGAAAAGGTTTATTTATTTAACACTGCAGACTTACCCAGGACACATCCACACGCCTTAGGGACAGGAACAGGGTGGGCATATAGACAAGGTGCTTGGCTTTTTCTTACATGGCGACACACACACAGGGCATTGGTCAGATGAGATGAGGAAAAATGAACAAACCAAATGGAAGACCCAAGAGCAGAGGCTGGTGATTTGAAATGCAGCACACAGTGCTCAGTACTACAGCCACCAGTCATGCAGTATTTCAGCAGTCACTCACATGAAGCCCGAGTTGACCTGGGATTAGGAAACCAAGTGAAGAAAAGTAGCCGAATCTCTCCAGTGCTGTGCGGAGATAAGTCCCTCAGAAACCCGACCAGAGAGCACTGCTCTGGGCAAGATGGCTGCTTTGATCGCTCAATAAGTTGGTATAGGAGTCCTATAGGAGCAAACCTGTTTGAGTGTTTTGTAGAAGGCAGTTCTGACAGCAAATGACTGCAGAATCTCATGCTTCTATACTTTGTTTAACCAGCTATTACACTGTATTGCTCCTCTCTACTATTGTGGTATACCAACACTATGCATTTGTATAAATCACCTACCGCAGAGAATGGGCTACTGCAGAGCTACAAGGTTAACACAGTAGGTAGCTTTTCAATCAGTATTTTGCAACTGAAATGAGCTCTGTTCCTCTTCACGGATAGTCTTCTTTTTTTCAAACAGCCCCTCATGTGTCTTTCTGATTTGTGTTGTTGTTTTTGCCATCATACTTGTTGAAACTGATCTTGTGTAAAGCAACCAAGCCATATCCCCTAGTGTGACGCAAGATGCATTTCCTGTTTCCTTACAAAATAACAGCTATGAAAATCAGAAATGTTTTTAATCCAATGCTTTGTACAATACTTGTCAGCAACTATCAACAAAGATCATCAATATTCTTGTTCATGACTTTAAGGCAAAATACGCAATTAGTTCCTCCAAACTGTATATCTTGATGCAGATATTGCCATAACTGTGTTTGCAAAAATATCAAGGGATTCCAATAAACCCCCTAACTGACGCCTGCTGACGTGTGCCTTTATTGTGATTCTGATGCTCTTCCACAATGCAATAGTCATCATAGTAGATCATAACCACTTCTGATGCTCTTCCACACTGCCACAGTCCTCATAGTCCATCATAACCACAAGAGCATGGATGAGAATAATCAAAAGAAGAAGAATGGAGGAGACATGGAGAAAAAGAAGGAAGAGCAAGTATATCAAACAGTGCTACACACCTGATTCATCAACAAATCAACTATTTCCATTTGTTTTATATAAAATATAATTACAGTGCATGAAATGCCCTGTATTGTTATTCCTAGGCTTCTTCTTCTTCTTCTTCTTCTTGTTACCTTTTTCTGCGATTAATTCAGCCCGAACCGCTTAACGTAGAAACTTCATTCAAACTTTGTCGCGTAGGTCTTGTAAACGACACTTATGCTATGTATTTTTCACTTTTCTAAACTTTATACTTTTTAAGATATTAAAGAAAAACGAATATAAATTTCTCCCATTGACTTACATTGGGCCATTATGACATCATAATAGGGTCTTTAAACTGGCTTGCACCTGTGCTTTACTGACACCTGTGCCAAATCAAAGGAACCTCTTCTCTCTCTGTCCCTCTCAATTTAACTGTAACTAGGAACATTAAGACACCATCCATTCTCTATTTTTTTTCTCTCCATCTCTCCATCTTTCTCTCTCAGTCAACTTTCTTTCACACTCAATCTCTCTTCTTCACTCCATTTTTATCTCCTTTTTTCAATATTTTCACTCTCTCTTTATCTCTTCATCCAGAGCCAATCTTGTTCACTCTTCTTTCCTTCTTCCACTCTTCTTTTCTTTCTTATTTTCTTCTTCCATTTTTCTTTCCTTCTTCCACTCTTCTTGCCTTTCTTTTTTCCTTCATCCACTCTTCTTTCCTTCTTCCACTTTTCTTTCCTTTCTTCACTCTTCTTTCCTTCTTCCACTCTTCTTTCCTTTATTCTTTCCTTCTTTCACTCTTCTTTCTTTTCTTATTTCCTTCTTCCACTCTTCTTTCCTTCCTTCACTCTTCTTTCCTTTCTTCTTTCATTATTTCACTCTTCTTTCTTTTCTTCTTTCCTTCTTCCACTCTTCTTTCCTTTCTTCACTCTTCTTTCTTTTCTTCTTTCCTTCTTTCACTCTTCTTTCCTTTCTTCTTTCCTTCTTCCACTCTTCTCTCCTTTCTTCACTCTTCTTTCCTTTTGTCTTTCCTTCTTCCACTCTTCTTTCCTTCTTTCACTCTTCTTTATTTTCTTCTTCCTTTCTTAACCTTTGCATTTCATGCACTGGTATTTCCTTCAGGAAATGCATTTTCTAGTTTAAATTGCTGTATACAAAAGTAAAAAAAAAAAAAAACTTTAAATTATTTAAAACATATAACTCCTCCTGATCCTGAGAGTAAAACAGCAAGAGAAAACCAAAGAGGGATAAAAAGAGAACTAGTCCATTAACCTCATTTAGAGGCTGAATTTGAAAACCCGCCCGTCTGCCAGCCTGTAGTGCAGACAGTTTTACTTTTGCTCTTTTGCACAAATCCACAGCCCGCTCCAAATCTTCCCTCAGACTGCCAGACAAATACAATCTATTGGATCAGGCAGATTTCAGGGCCAGACCTGCACACATGGCTGCCTCAATGCCCCACTTTCTCCCTCCTAGCACAGCCTGTTGGATTTCTCATTTTTCTGGTTTGTTTTTCTTACTCTCACTCTGAGTCTCCAAACCTTCTCCACCATCTCTCTCTCTCTCTGTCTTCTCTCTCTTTCTCTGCCGTGTTCCTGTAGCTGTGACTTACTGTCACGTTTTAATCTTTCAACTGCTTTCTGTTCCGCTGGTGCAGTCATCCACAACATGAACAGTAATGCAATTTGCTTCTGGTTCCAATCACATACACATGCTCACACACCAGGAGGCTTGGGGATAAAGCCCAATCTCTTTAGGATAAGAGAGAGCATCTCTTCACACATAGGATGTCCAAAAGGACTAGAACCAGAGAGAGAGAAAAAAAAAAAAAAAAAGGGGAAATTTCAAAGAAAAGGAGGGGGGGGGGGGGGGGGGGGGGCGACAGAAGAGATGACACATAAACACTTGCCTCGTCTCTGAGGGGAAGTGAAAAGCTGTAAGATTGGGTGGTGGGGGCTGCAGCCGAGAGAGTAAACCCATCTCATTAGATCTGGCTCATTTGATTATGAAGGCAACTGATGGGCTGACTCTGGGCCTATTTTTGGCCTCCCCCTGTGCCTCGCCCAATCACAGGCTCCATTAGTTACCGCCTGTCTGTGACTGCAGTCATAATCATTATGTAACCGGGGTAAGAGCATCAGACAGATACACTCTGTAGTGGCCGCCGGGAAGTGGTTTGTACCCTAATTAAACAAAGGCCGTCTAAGTGTTTACACATGTCGCATCACTGACTAACATCTAAATGATCAGCGGGAGTCAGCAGCACAAACATACATCATAATTCAGTTTGGCAGGTGGAGTGACCAGAGTTATAGTAACTTTTTATAAATTATATTTTCAGTGAAAGTGCTTGTAGAAAGGTAGCATGAGTCTGCGTACAACTCAAGCCATCATTTATGGTTAGTGAGAGACATGGGGAGAGGGAGTTTCAGGGAGGGAGTGATTGTGATGGACTGTGTCAGGGAACACAGGGCTTACAGGCTGCATGATCTCGCCAAATACAACTCCACAAATGGTGTCACTGCAAGATATATATGCATTTGGTGTAGCACATGACTCACTGATATTAAGTATGGTTGTAGTAAGATAACATAATCATTAATAACTAAATATTTAATCAATAAAATAAACATGTCTTTTTACAGCTTATTTGTACTTAAATCATGGCACCTAGCTACTGCAGCAACAGCAGTTGGATATATTTTGGGCAGTAGGTTTGAAAAAGCACACTATTTTTATCAGTTGGTGTAGTCTAAGTCCCTGATACTCAAAAAAAAAAAATGCTAGACTGAATAATAAAATATTTTATTCATTTAACATTGATCAACAGGATAATACAATACAAAAGTGAAACTCATGCCAAAAACCTTTACAAACATCCATCACTGTCTTAAATTAGCAAGCAAACATTCCCTCATGAAGAACACTTCAGCTTTTAGGGAAATGAACATTTTTCAACAAAACAGCAAGAGACTAAAAGTGGGAGTGTGGACTTGGAGTGAGGACTCTTCGGGAAGGGGGCTCGTCCCAACAGCAGTGGACATCCAGTGGACAGCACCACACCACAATGGCTTCTGGAGGTCAATGTCAAATACACAATAAAGACACATAGAGAGACACAGTAGACTTAAGATTGTGTAACGTGCATTCTGAAGTGATATATCTGTGTCATTATATAATAGAATAATTTTTGTCTTTCATATTATCAATAAAAATCACTTCATTTATGTACAACATTTTCTGAAATACTTGCTCTGCCCAAAATCATTGGACGGCGTCAAATGTGGACATCAGGACATTGAACGGGTGAAGGGTAGTGGAACTATGATATCTGAACTGAAGTGAAATATTTTGAAAATAAAAATGGGACTCAAACAATAGAAAAAAAATCAACTGAAAAATCAGATAAAAACAAAATAAAAATATATCAATATCCTTTTTTTAAAACTCCAGAGTACAAGACATACTCCAATGAACCCTCTGTGTTGGGTCGGTGAAACAGTAAAGAGCCGTCATGCTGGCCTCCCTAAAGCATGTTATGAAAGAAACATCAGCTAATTATGCCGGGAATCACTGGGATGGTTGCATAACGGAAGGCCAGAATGTCTGTGGGCAGCTCCAAAAGGCACAGTTTAGGCTCTGTGTCCCGTCTGCTGATCCAAACCCATCGGAGTGCTGTTTTCACCCCTCGTCCAGTGACGTCAGCGGCCACACATGCTGTCTCTTCCTCGCTCGCGCTTCCGTTAAATCAAGCTGTGTCCGACTGAAATTATTTTTTTTTTTTGCCTTTTCATGAAGAGCAGACAGATGGTTTAAAGAAAAAAAAGAACATGGAGGGAGAGAAGATTCCGCCGTGACCATGGATACCATGTGTAAGTGTCAGGAGGCCTGTTCCTATGTGTGGAAGAGACAGTGTAAATATGTCTGTCTGTCTGTCTGTCTGTCTGTCTGTCTGTCTGTCTGTCTGTCTGTCTGTCTGTCTGTCTGTCTGTCTGTCTGTCTGTCTGTCTGTCTGTCTGTCTGTCTGTCTGTCTGTCTGTCTGTCTGTCTGTCTGTCTGTCTGTCTGTCTGTCTGTCTGTCTGTCTGTCTGTCTGTCTGTCTGTCTGTCTGTCTGTCTGTGTGTGTGTGTGAGTGTGCTACAGCATCTCCACATAATTTTCAGGGATTAGGCCCTTCTTCCCCTCCAGCACTCCTTCCAGCCAGCCGGGCTCCCGCGACACAGTCACTGCAGAGAGAGGAGGCGGCATTAGCACGTCATACACACATGTCACTCAAAACGCATTCAGCACTAACACATCACACTCAACAAGGGCCAAGGGAAAACTCTCATAAAGTCTCATGACATGAGGTAATAGAAAGGAACAAAAGAGGAAAACCAAAAAAAAGTCAATAGTGAATTATTCACAATACTGTCGCCTGTCTTTGTCTTCGGCAAGGGACCAACTGGTCCAAGATTTTTTCCCATTGACATGAGGTGACGGCCATTGCATGCCCTGTGTGAAGTGTCTCCACTGCTGAGTAGTTCAATGCTAAGCAACAGCCACCAGACCAAAGCAGGAAGCCATGCTTATGTGGCTTCACAGCTGTGAAAGCTTAAAGAAAAACAAGACTCAAAAGAACTACTAGTCACAGACTTATAGTCAGGCAATGGCAGGTGCTATTTTACTGCCTCAAAGCAGTCTTGCACCTCCCGCACATGTTCGTAGCTTTTGACTTTTAACCGGTAAATTTGTGAGTATGGGAAAATATGAGGGCATCCTACTGGCCAATCAGTAAGAAGTATTATCAGTCACCGCAGATAAGGATGTGGGTGACTACATTTTATTGTTTTACAGTGACTTTAAAGTCTAAATCTTCTAACACAGAGCACCTGCGTCTGCGTCTGCGTCTGCGTCTGCGTCTGCACATGTGCGTGTGTGTCTGTGTCCGTGCTTTTATGGAGGGAGGTGGTTGCCTCCCTCCACCCTCCCACTCCTCTGTCCTTCCCTACCCCTCTACTTCCATCTCTGATAAAGCATCAACCATCCTCTCCACATTTGTTTCCCAGTCCCTGTGGAATCCAATAAAAGGCGCGTGCCACCCTGTCCTGTCCTTTCCTGTCTGGTGCTGTGCTGTCTGGTGCTGGGCTGGGCTGAGCAGGCAGAGTGATAACGGAGGGCTAACACTCACCATTTTGGAAGATTGCGCCGGCCTGGAAGGAGAGCTCCGAGTCATGCTCCGCCTCACAGGGGTAGACGGCCTTGGCCTTCTGCGTGCTGACACTGAGAAATGGAGGCAATCAGTGAGGGGGAGAAACCCTGCCTTACAGCCCAGCCTTCAATCAAGAACACCGTCACCCTCCACAGTGTGTGTGTGTGTGTGTGTGTGTGTGTGTGTGTGTGTACATGTGTACAACAACTGCAGCCTACAAGAGGTATTGTTGGGTAATCAACACGTTCAATCTACAAAAATATCTTCCTGCACCCCCCCTCTCTCTGTTTGTGTGTGCGTGTGCGTGTGTGTGTGTGTGTGTGTGTGTGTGTGTGTTTGCATATTTGTCTGTAAATGTTCAGAATTGCATACAGAGGCTGTATGGCTGTTTGGTCTCTGCTGGAGTCTTTTCCCAACACTAAATCCATGAGGTGTGCACCACACACAGGAAGGAACACTGGGGAGGATGGATACCTACTGGGCATCAGAGTAAGAATGGATGGTTGGGGGGAGAACTAATTGAGCTCCAGGAATAATGTCAATGGAAGATCTAATAATCTTAATGTACCAGTTTACGTTCACTAATATCCGGGTCTCAGTGTCAAAGCCACGGTAATTATGCTTCGGAGCCATCTTGCCACAAGTGATGATTTATAATGGGATCTCTTTAGTACAAAAAGAAGCTGGTCTTTGGCTACCTGGCTGACTGATAAATATTTCATGGGTTTCCTGAGAGCAACAACAGTGCGTTTGAGACAGAGACAGGCAGAGCACAAACACCTCCACTCCACAAAAAAACAGACAGCTTGGTGCAATGGATGGATGCCAAGGCAGACAATATTTACATACAACAAAACAGCAGGGAGGGGATGGGCAACATAAGCCATATTTGTAGGCTGCACCCTCTGTTCCTCTCTTCACTAGGGTTGATGGGATTGCTCAAGAAGGGGACACTACATGTCCCCCAACCCTGAAATATGGAATATGTAGACTTGGAGCTGGGGCTGATCTTAACCATCACTTTTCACGTATTTTCAAAAGTGTGAATGTACTGTGTTTAACATCCCAAATAGTCCAAATGTGGAAATGTAATAATGAGTAAGATGATAAATGTCTTTGTAACAGGAAGCAAATTAGGAAGGTTTGAAGTTAATTAGGCTGCCCAGAACCATTTGTGATGTGTTTGAAATGGACACATTTGTCAGACTGGTGTTAATCTATGTCTCTTCAGCCAAATATCAGCTATTCTATGTTTCGGCTATATTTGGAAGAAACCTTTGATGGCCCCTTTAAACAGCTATACACTTGACACAAGCACAAAAAAAAACTGAATTGTCAGAAAGTACATTACAAACAGACAAAGAGTGTCTTTAAGAGAAAGCCTTGAAAGTAAAACCCACAGCACACACAGCATGCTGCAGTGAAGCCCATGCAGCCCCACACACACCAGTCCAAGGACTGTGCTACTCTGCTGACCTTCCTTCATACTGGAAGCTCTGGGAAGTGGAGTGCATTAGTGGAGTGGAGAGAAGTCCACAGGTGACTCACCTCTCCTCCGCCGGCTCGCCGTCCGTGACTCCTCTTGGGGCTCTGCTGGGGGACACCAGAGGCGGTCCTGAGGTAGCAGAGGCAGAGATGGTCCACAGGGCCATGGCAGAGCACAACCTACACACAAAACACACACTTTTACTCACAACTAGATCTCACCAATTCCTGCAGTCGGCATCAAAGGTAACCACATTTTAGTGGCTGAGCATGCATGCACACAAACAGATGCACATATACACTCACATAGACATACAGACAAGCAGATACCAGTTAGGGACAGACTGTGTTCCCACGCATAATCTCTATAAAACAAGGCAGTGGCAGAGAGGGTTGCAGTCCTAAGATGTGCTGGTGTGGGTCGGTATGATATGAACATGTGAGAGCCAGAGAGTGAGTCCGTAATTGTGTTTATTTCTTGGTGAGAATGTGTGTGTTCATTTGTATTTATTTCTTAGTGAGAATGTGTGTGTTCATTTGTGTTTATTTCTTAGTGAGTATGTGTGTGGTCATTTGTGTGCAGTGCTGCTGTGCACTCTAAATGTGGTCAGGATTGGTGCTGCTGGAGTCGAAGTCGACACGTCCAGAAGCCAAGGGCTCACCAAACATTCCCATCCCTCTACTGACTACTGACAGCCCTAGCCTCCCCTCAAAACAGTTTTTTCCTCCCTCCCACCTCTCGCTCACTCTCACACTTCTCTCTCCTATTCTCCCTTCTCCATGCCCTTATTGCAGCTCGAACACTACCAACCACCAAAACCATCTAATACTGAAGCTACATGCAGTGAAGCTAATAAAACAATGCCCTCCTATAGTACATATCCTTATTACTATTTTATGCCTGAATGAGCGAAAACCTAACAGCAGAAAGTGCAAACATGATGAACAAGGATGGGGTGATAAAGGGAATTGACTTGTCATAAAAAAAAGAATCGTCACCATAAAGTTTAATTTTAACACTTGATAATAAAACACTCTGGAGTAGCGAAGCATATTTAATGTGAAATCAAACTCAGCTTCACTTCATCTTCATCTCTGCCCTTCGTCTCCATCCTCCTGCCTGTGTCTCGATCCCTACAGCCACCCTCACTCTCAGAGCTGGCCTCTCTCTCGCCTTCTCCTCCCTTTCTTTACCCTTTCTTTGATCATCTGCTGAGCTCAACTACCAACTCTAACCTGAAGCTGCTGTAGCTTTGGGAAAACCAGACTGCTATGATTTCTGGTGAGCTTCTCTGATAGGAAAGTTAACTCTAAAACAAGGGCGTAAATAACACAGCTCAGTGGATGTGCTCTGTTTGGATGGAGGAAGAAACTACAGTCTTTACAATATTTGGGTGAAAAAAACAGAGCAGATTCAAATGCATACATACAGTACACGTATAACAACCTTCCCCAAGAAGACAGAAACAAACAGAAGCATGGCAGCGAGCGAGTGCAGAGGAAGAGGGTGAGAGCGCCTCAGGGAGCCAGAGAAACCTAGAGAAAGGCTTAGTTAACCGAGGGAGGAAATCAAAGAGACAGCCAGGCAGACAAATATGGAGTTAGAGAGGAGGAGGCAGGAGAGAGACAGGAGGGAGACAAAAGAAACAGGACAGAGAGAAGAAATGAGATAGGGAGAGAGGAAAAGACAGGAAGAGAGAGGAAAAAACAGGGAGAGAGAGAAGGAGAGGAAAAGACAGGGGGAGAGATCGAGGAAAAGACAGGGAGAGAAAGGGAGAGAAAAAGACAGGAAGAGAGAGAGAGGAAAAGATAGGGGGAGAGAGAGGGAGAGAGAGAGGAAAAGACAGGAATAGAGAGAGAGGAAGAGGTAAAGACAGGGGGAGAGAGGTAGAGGAAAAGACAGGGAGAGAGAGAGGAAGATAGGGGGGGGGGAGAGAGAGAGGGAGTCGGCGTCAGACGGCTAGGACAGTAGATGAGTGCGGGTGATTAATGGTTCTGCAGTCGGTGAGCAGCAGCAGCATGAGGCTCCAGCTCACTGCAGTGCAGCACAGACTCACATTAACCCTCTGACACAGGCCTGCTGCCTGCTGCCAGCTCTCTCTGTCTGTCTGTCTGTCTGTCTGTCTGTCTGTCTGTCTGTCTGTCTGTCTGTCTGTCTGTCTGTCTGTCTGTCACACACAGTCTCTCTCTCCCGCAAAACACACATACACACACACACACACACACACACACACACAGTAACACAAATTATGCAAATGAGGAATCTAATATAAAACTTGTTTGACCAATTTAAAAGTTTAATTTTCCAAAATCCATGCATCTAATATGATCTATAATTATTCACTGTATTTTGCTGAATGCAGATTTTGAATTGAAATTATTTTCACCGTAGTTACCCTGGCAACTAAGTGAACAGCAGAGAAAATGTGTTCTTTTTTTTTTAAAACTAAAATTGCTTCCACAATTACAACTAGGCCAGAGGAAAGAAAATTACTCTCATCTAACGGTCCGTAAAAATAGCTCTGTTGACTAAACCAAGTATTACCGGCTATTTTCATTTTCTCCAATGGATCTTTAGTTTTTGACTTAGAGGGTTACTGTAGGGGTACACGTGCACAGTAAAGGATGAAACACATCTGCTCAATGTGGAACAGAAAACAGCTCTGGGATCAGCCAAAAGTGTCCAAATGAAATGTAAATTCTCCATAAGACAACACATGTCTCATTAAGTGAAGTACAACAGCGCTGTGAGGACAGGCACAAGGGTCCGGACCCTTTGCAGCTGGACATCGGATCCCGTGGCTTAGACACTGTTTGCATGGTGCCATGTCAGACATGTCAATAACCTGGATGGCCCAACTTTCCTAAAGCTTAAAATGGTGTTGCCATCGGTGTGCTGGTAAAGTGGGCCATGGGATAAACTGGTCACAAAGAGATAATTCTGGAACAAACTCTATGAATTCACTGAGTGACCCACACACACACACACACACACACACACACACACACACACACACACACACACACACACACACACACACACACACACACACACACACACACACACACACACACACACACACACACACACACACACACACACACACACACACACACACACACACACACACACACACACACTGCCAGAAGATGACCAGAGCCTCACACATGAACCTGCACCATGGGAAACGTCTTTGTAGTTAATTATAATAATTTCTACAGCAGGTAATAACACCCACAATAATTTACCACATTTCATTGCCCTTAAAGTATTTTTAAATTCCCAAGCATTATGTACGTAACCATCCATTTTCACAGTTTATTTCATTGGAGACTAGTGAGGTAGAAAACAACTTTTAGGCACACGCCAAAAAATCCCTTTAGAAAAGCCAGTCAGACACAATTAACAGCTTCAAGTGGCACTAGGACGGTTTATTGTGTTTAGGAGCAGACCATAGCACATCATCGCTAGCACTGGAAAAGATTTAGAAGGCGACACACAGGCGGCATGACACCCGCTGGCACACAGCAAGGAGGGCCTCCCCTAAAGGACAGCAGCCCTAGCAGGGGTAAACAAGATAAACATGTCGTCATGTCGACAGCGTTTACAGGGGCAACTGCACAGCCACCTGTCCTGCCTGCAAATGAGAAGTCAGATTTATAGTACAGCATGGCGACGATCCTCCTCTCTCCTCCAGCAGAAGGAGCAGACATGGAGGAGGAGGAGGAGGAGGATGGCTGTTACATAATGTAAGTTGGCTGGAGGAGTCAAGCCCCTAGATATATTGTTAAGAAACTGCCATGACTACAATTGACTCGTGTCCAAAAAGAATGGCTTTTTTTCCCCAGGTAAAGTTTTGGTACTTTCATTTTTTCCACTCTAAAACTTTTCTATATCTTCTGCATGACAGTGAGCTGGAGAAAGTGTGTGTGAATGAGAGAGGCAGACCGATATGGACAAACAGACAGGACAACAGTGATAGAGAGAAGGAGAATAAGTTCATTCCAAGGTGCCTCTGCAGTATATGACAGCACAAGGACCACATTTTATCCTGCACCATCAGCATTCAACACAAGCCCCGCAGCTAGAAGTCACTCTCAAGGGCTGGGCTTAGATAGCAGCTCGCCAGACAGACAGACAGACAGGCACTGTGACAGACAGACAAAATGATAGATGGTCTGAAAAAGGAATCAAGAGAGCGAGAAAGAGTAAGAATATGCCAAGTGTCTTGTTTTGTGTCGTAATAAGGAAAGGAAAGCCCTGAGAGGGGAAACAAAAGCAATGAAACTAAGAAAAACTAAAACAGACCACTATTCCATAGGTAGAGTGAATCTGTTTTCAGCACTTTTTTTTTTTAAAAGCAGTAGCCTTTGAATTTGTAGATGATGATGAACTTATGGTTCTGCTCTATAGAAACAAATGTTTGCGTCCGATCAAATATAATAAATACAAAAAAATATATAATAAAGAAAACTGTGTATGAACTCTGTGTAGCTGACATGCTGCAACCAGTACGTGTGACCATAGAACTTAGCCTGCATGGTTTGGCAGGTAAGCACACATATGCCCAGAAGCAGGACAGGCTCTCTCTTACCCGGGGCTGTCGGGGCTTGGCGTGGCGTGGCTGGTGTCGTGGGGGTTTTTGGCCTTCTGTGGGGGGGTCCCAGAGGAGTGTGAGGAGACCGAGTCGTTACTGCCTAGGGAGGCCTCATCAGGAGCTGGGGGGGCGCTTTCACTCCCCACAGACACTGAACAAACACACAGATGGCACAAGTTCAGGATGGATCGTACCACTTTACATTGCATTACATTCACTCAAGAATCAACTCACTTTTGCTCTTTTTGGAAAAGGTCATGTCTTTCATGCACCATGACAGAGATAGGATAGCATACATTCTTAACTACAGAACTCTTACTTGACCATAGGTGTGTCAATAACATCTAAATGTAAAGTGTAAATAATGTACCTGAGGCCATCTTTTCATAAATATAATTCATACACTTGAAGAAATGTTATGCCCTTCCTGAGAATGTTTGCTTCACATGGCTTAACATCATATGCCAACAGTATTTTGATTTCTATCCTTGGAAATATATAATATAAGTATACTAGACAAACTGTAGTGCTGAAGGGATGTTATTTAGTGATCAGTATAAGAGTCTGTTTGTAAACATGCCTAAGGAATATACAATTCCTCACATACCTGAAGAGAAATTATTTTTGAGTGACAATTGGTGAATCTTTTTTGACCATTTTCTTTTATTTTGGGAGGGAATACAATTGTACATAACTCTTTTGTCAGCTAATATTAGCATTGCAAAGATTTGCTCTTTTAGCTGAAGACTCAGTGCACATTCAATTAATCATCTCTGTAGCAGTTTCAGAGTTATGCAGTGCTGGGCACAGCTGTGTGGATTCAATGCTTCTTCACACAGAGCCTTAAGAACCAAGTTACTGAACTTAAATTAAAACTTTGTGTGTGTGTGTTGGTGTGCAATATTTGTTTTGTGAGAAAAAGGATCTTGTCATTTAACGTTACCATATTTTTAAGACATTTGTTCCAGCTCATTTCTATCCCCCACACGCTGAGGCAATGTGTACTTCCATCATTCAGTGGCATCTACAGATATACTCATGTCTTTAAAAACATACTAGCTCAGCTTTAATTAGCTTTAGTTTGTCTTTGGCCTCATCAAACGGCAGTCTTCAAAATCCAATACAATCTAATGTTAGAACAAGTTGAGGCTCAAATCTGTTAAAATTATTATTGGTACGGATCTGTGACAAAAGTGCCTTCAAGTCCACGCCCCTGTGTTCAAGTGAACTGGAGGTTTCGATTTCCTGTCATGCACAATTTTAATAAATTGATTATAGTCAGTAATTTTAATCAATTTATATCACAAAGTAACTGACTAAAGATACGGCTTACACTGACGATGCTGTTCCCAGAAGGGAGTGCCAGCAGCCAGAGGTGTCTGCACAGAGCAGAGCCCAATTGCCCCATCATCGACTTAGAGCCCAATTGCCCCCGCATCGACTAAGCACCACACAAGGATTCACTTCAGCATTCTTTTGTCCCTCTCCACTGATAAATAGCTAATGCTGATAATCCCTAATGCTACAGAATGGCGATAAACCATACAGAGAGAAATCTATTCATTCAACAACCATTCCAGACTGATAATATTCAAACTAATGGAACAGAATCTAATTCTGTTCCAATAGTGCACAAACTATAGTTTCATTTCTGTGCCAAAAGTAAAACCATTTCTGTACTGAGGAAAGTTAGCTTTAGCCAATGACACCCCCCCTTCCAGCTAAACTGCTCAGAATATATTCACAAACATAGTGTTGCCTCCATTCAAAAAGGTGTATTTCTGTTTTTTCAAATAAAATTTTTAATTTCTACATTTCTATATATTTTACTACCAGTGACTGACCAATGTTGGACAATAACAAGGGAAATACATATTTAGCTTCTCTGATTGATACCTGTCCCAGGTGACAGGCTCTTGCGTTGGACTGTGCTAGTTTGGAAAATATTAAAATGACTGGGGATGCCAATCCATCACTCATTCCAGGTCTGTATAACACGGCCATGATGAAGGAGGTGGTGGTGGCCACCTCAACTCTGCTTTGACAAGTTATTCATTCCACAGACAGCCGGTGAGGCTGGAATAAGCCTGAGTGATACATATGTGTGAGGTGGGTGATGCTGGTGTTCCTCACACCACGTCCCTGCTGACTGCTGCTTCCCTCAGCTGTTGGATTCAGCTGCACAATGACCAACCAAAAGTAGTGAAGTAAAAGTAGTGAAGTAATGACTGAGTCGGACAGGACATGAAGGCCACATGCCTCTATGTGTGGAGGCTCAGGGCAGCCCAGTGGTTTGGTACCTGTCTGGATGTCCAGCGCCTGAGGGTTGTACACAGCGAGGGGTCTGTTCTGGCGACCCAGCTTCTTGGACTGGCGTGTGGGGGCTGAGAAGGCCGTTGTTGAGGGGCACTCGCTGGGGATATCACCGAAAATCTGGAAACACAAGTTATCTATGTGAGTGCTGACAGTGTTCTGTTAAGACTGTAGATAGTTTGGCTTTTGGCCCTTATTCTTTGATTTCCCAGGCCCCAGCAAAACCAATGGACATGCACAGGTCTCAAAAGGGAGAGCGATGCAGGCTTCACTGTTGAAGACAGCGAGGCAGAAAGCAGAGGCTGAAATCTGAGATTGCTGGGAAACATGTTTTTTTGCATTTTTTTTGTCCTTTTTTCCCCCCTATGACACTGTCCTGCGAATTCCTTCTTCCCGTTTCATTTTCCTCCCTCCCTTCATTTCACTTTCCCACACCCACTCCCCTTTCCTCTTTCTCTACCACTCAATGATTCTCCTTATCCTTTTTTCCCCATTTCTCTCCTCTTGATGCTTCTTCTCTGTCTCTTTTTCCATCTTTCTTCAGCACAGATGGATCAGAATGCAGAGAGCTGTCTGTTCACAGCATCTGGGGCTATCGACAGCCTGGAGACTCACACAAGAAGCTAATATCTGTCTGAGACAGTGAGAGAGAGGGAGACAGTAAGTGTGTGTGTGTGTGTGTGTAAGAGTGAAACAGTGAGAGATAGAGGGAGACAGTAAGTGTGTGTATGTGTTTGTGTGTCAGAGAGAGACAGAGATAGAGAGAGTGGGATAGTGTGTGTGTGTGTGTGTGTGTGTGTGTGTGCGTGTCAGAGTGAGACAGAGATAGAGAGAGTGGGATAGTGTGTGTGTGTGTGTGCGTGTGCGTGTGCGTGTGCGTGTGCATGTGTGTCAGAGTGAGACAGAGATAGAGAGAGTGGGATAGTGTGTGTGTGTGTGTGTGTATGTGTGTATATGTCTGTGTGTGTGTGTGTGTGTGTGTGTGTGTGTGTGTGTGTGTGTGTGTGTGTGTGTGTGTATGTGTATGTGTGTATATGTGTGTGTGTGTGTGTGTGTATATGTGTGAGTGTGTGTGTGTGTGTGTGTGTGTGTGTGTGTGTGTGTGCGAGAGAAAGAAAGAAAGAAAGAAAGAAAGAAAGAAAGACAGAAAGAGAGAGAACACAACAGACCAACCAGACCAACAGAGAGAGACTCAGAGAGTTGGACAGATAGAGCAGCAGGCTGCCAAGTCATTGCTCTGAATCTCAGACTGCATCTCTCCTCAGTCTCACTGTACTGTAACGGTACAGAATATTAAACCTCCCTCTTCCCCCCTCTAACTCCGGCTCCACTCCACTCCACACATCGCACTGAGGCTGTAGAGGTGAGGCTACAACGTTTTCCAGGTGTTATTTCTATTTAATTTTGTTTATTTTTTCATTTTATTTCAAATTGATACAGAGCAGAGAACTGTGCTCAAATGTCAGCTACGATGCATCCCCAGTCTAGACATTGTTTTAAAAAAGAGCTTTGTAAACAGACTTACCTGCTTTCCCATTTAATTAGAGTGCTTTCATTTTCGGAATATCAGAATTAACACTGAGAGATTTTTTTATTATGTAGTGAGGAGGTAGTGTTTGTCTTATGAAATGCAGACAGAACAGTTGGCAGATTAGGAGTTAATCTCATTTATCCATTCTTTTGGTGACATTTAGAGCAGATTAAAACTGTTATTGAAATAAACTCATTTGTTAAATTAAAAGAAAGAACAAACTTGTGTTGTTTCCTACAACAGACGGCAAAGGCAAACACCCACTGGCGGCGTCTGACATGCGCCAATGCTAGTGGTGTTTACAACACTGTTGGATTTCTTGAGCACCAGGTCCATAGAAACGGCTTTGTTTTCAATTAAACCCACATAGTTTTACCATTCTCAGCTCTTTAAATTTAACTTTTCTGGCACTGTAGGTAAAAAGCCTGACTGTTCATTCCTTGGCAACCATTGGCACCAATAACCAAAACTAACTAAGGTTACCCAGTTATAGCAGAAGTTGGCTAATAAATAAATTGCAATGAAACGCTGTGTTTCTGTCATTGTTATACTTTGAACTATTACTTAATAAAGTCTTGTTTTCACCATTTTGACTGGATTGCTGTTAATGGGTGTTTTAGGTTTATAACATTTTAGAATGGTGCACTCCATGGCGCTCCAATGAATGTTGCTGCCTGTGGGCGTTGGCCTTTTGACTGTGGACTGTCCTCTGGGTATGTGACTATGAGAAAACACACGGCTCCCCCTACTGGACACAAGCTGACACTTCACTGAATCAGAATTAAAACAAGGCAGAGGAGTCTGTCTGTGTGACACACACACACACACACACAGACCCAGACCCAGACCCAGACCCAGACCCAGACCCAGACCCAGACCCAGACACACACACACACACACACACACACACACACACACACACACACACACACACACACGGTGGCAGCTCTGTATGCTTTAGTTTGTTACTGATAATATGGCTTAATGTAAAGCAACATTGCATTAGTTATATCCATATAACTATTCTCATACACCAACACACACATACAAATTCACCTACCTTTTCATGCTGCTCAATGAGGATCTCCACAACTATGTTCTGAAACTTGAGATCCATGATGGCGGCCACAGTTTCCTCCTCGGGGCGCATGAGTGTGGGGCCAAAGACCACGCCCAGATTCGCCACGGTCATCAGATTCTGCTTACTGTGGGCTGCCACACTGAAAGACAACACAAACCGAGAAAGACAGAGTCAGAATCAAATCAAACTTTATTTGTACGGCGCATTTCATACCAGGAGGTAACACAATGCGCCACACAGAAGGAAAAATGGGGGGGTTGGGGGTTTACAAACAGTTGTAAAGACACACAGATTTTCCGGAGATAAATAAACAGGAAATTACGTATTAACCACACTGGCATCCTAAAACAACAGAAAGCGTCCCATACTGGGCATCAGGGATTCGGAGTAGCAGTGTAGACCAGAGCCGCTGAGTAGGAGCCGAGTCTGACTAGGACACGCATGAGCGTGAAAGTATCCTGGCACAGAGGAATGTGCTAGGAAAGTATTGGACTCTGTCTCCTGTACCTGTCTCTTCTCTTGATCACTGACCTCTACAGAGTCCTCTTTGAGTGCTTTGATATGGGCTCTTCGTGAGTGGATCTGATGTGGGTCATTAAAAGAGAAATTAGCTCGACTTTGGCCAGATCTGCGAGCGCTGCCAAGAGTGATGGGGCAGACAGTAGTCCTGAGGACACAGGGGGCATGGCAGCATTTCATCTTTTATCATTGTGAAATATATGGCTGATTTAAGTGGTCGACTCTTTGGCCCGCATATCCTTTTGTTGACCTTTCTAACAATTTAATGAATCACTGTAGACACATTCTTGGACTATAACACAAGACGACACTTTGTTTTCATTCCGAAACAAAGCACACAAAAGATCATAAAAGACTCCCAATCGCTTGCTATACTGATTAAATGTATAGACATTACAACAAAATGTAAGCACACCGTAATTTGGAATCACAGAAAGAAAAAAAATCTCACACACTGTCAAAACAGCCTTACAGCTGTTCAAACATAAATCCCTCCTGTAAAGGAAGAACGTTGATATGAAAAGCAGTACACTCCAAAGCCGACATTTAGAAAAGTCTCTCTTTGGTTTGTGCTGTTCCGTCGATTTGATCTCCTATGACTGGGATTTGTCTTAAAAGTTGCTCTGATCTGATGGTTTAAGCAAAAGAAGTCAGTGAAATGTGAAATGTTTTAAAACGAGGGATTTGAAGATAAAGTTCTCTCTGGCTGCTGCAATGAATCACCTCTCCAACCCTGTTTCAGATAACAGACAGCGACCTGCTCTCCTCTTCAGCCTTTTTTCACTCATTCCACAAACCAGACACGGAGCCAGAACAGTAGAGAAGAAGTGGGGGTACATTTCCCGGCGGATAACCCTAATTTTATTTTAAATTTGGGGGCCTAAACTGACACTAAATTCCCTTTTTACATTTCTATTAAATGCAGCGGCCCAAATTTCAGAACGCCAGAGGGAAAGAGATTATGTGCTTATCTCCAATTTGCTCCTTTTAAAAATAAAAGGTGAAAAAGCAGGGCCAGGGTAAACCGTTGTAATGTTAGCTAACATTATTTGGAAAACGCTTATCCCGTCTAATCTCGCAGAAAAGAGGAAGGTTGCGTAACTTTGAGCCGTTTGGTAGGTTTCTCTTAATCCCTGGAAGTAGGAGCAAGGCTGCAGTCTGGTCATTGTGCTTCACTTGCAGCGAAACAGGGGGATAGCAAAGGAGGACAGAGATGGAGAGAAAGAGAGATATGTGAATTGAAGATGGACAGATGCAGAGGTAGACAGACAGAGGGAAACTGAGCTTCCTGTTCTGTGTAACCTCTCTCTCTTCCCCACGGACATCTGTCACTGAGGGGGCGTGCTGTTGCTGGGCGACGAGGGGTAGCCTTCAGAAAAGTCTGCTCTGTGTGTAAGAGCAAGAAAGAGAGAATGTGTGGGAGAGAGATAGAGAGAGAGAGAGAGAGAGAGAGAGAGAGGGAGGGAGGAGAAAGTGAGAGAAGATGTGAAAGAGGGAATGCAGCAGAAAATACAGTAGGGGCTAGAGAAATTCTGCTCTCAGGAACTCAGGAATAAGAAAGCCCAACAAAGGACCACGGGAAGATGGTTTCATTTCTTTTTTAACAATGAAAGAACTACAAAATGAACCATCTAAAAATAAAAGGGCCAGACAACAATACAAAATAGCAAGGTAATCCATTTGCGCTGGCACAGAACTAACTTTAAACAACTCAGCTGACTTCATGCCTTATCCAAAATGGAGCAGAACAGCCAGAGGATTCAGTCCATAACCCAGGGGTCTGCAAGAAAGAGCTCAAGGGTCTATACAAGCCTGCTGCCATGACTGAGGGCAGGGTACATAGATCTTATTACAATTATAATTGTTAAATGACTGCAAAACCATATGAGTGGAGAACTATCAAAGTTTAAACCATTTTCAGGAGTGACACCAAACCAAATACAAATTTAACTGACCGTTAAGAACAGTTTCCTTTTTCACTTTAGTCAAAAGCTTATCAACATATGTAATTTTCAAAAAAGTTCTCAGATAAATGCCAGCAAACACAGGAGGTGCTGACCTTGACTTACTGATGCAGTCAGTACTGACGCAATCATTTCAGTGACGTATAGAAAAGCCTCAATATGGTAGCTGGAACAAGAAGTCGTTTCCGAATTCACAACATAGGAAGATGTGAAAGATAAGTATATGAAAAAAAAAATCTAATGTGTAATAATTTAAACAGATTATAAAAAATATCCATGATTACATTATTCATGCATCTTACTGTTGAATGTAATGCTCCTGCAAATATCCACAAGCATTTGGCCAAAATGTATTTCACAGCAAATTCTACATACAAACAAAAGAACGCAACAACCTGGCTTTATTTCCACACGGCTTCACAGGAGATGCTTCTATAAGCTGAAGTCCTCACAGAGATCAAACAAGGATGCGGGAGGGTGAACAGCCTGTGGCGGAGTACCATCACTATCGTTAAGTGGGGTCTGCCTGTCATACCAACAAGCCTGGCTCTTTGGTGAAAAGGTGCAAGGTCATTACCGTTGTCTAGCAGATCTTACATGGATACAGGGGTGTCTGTAGCAGTTCAGCAAGTATTCCCTCCATATGAGGGCAACTGCCACCAGAAGAGGAAGTGAGAGGAGGAAGAGATGTGGAGAGAGAGGGACAGAGACGGAGGGGAGAAGCAGACAGTGAACCTTTAACAGAAGACATTCCGGCTGCTACTCACGTTGCGAGGTGCTTCATGAGCAGTCCCAGCACCAGCCTGTTCCTCTCGGGGAGTTTGTGCACCAGGCAGTGGATGGCCTGCAGACGGGGCTCAGGGCTGCCAGATTCTGAGGAAAGGCAGGAACACACACAGACATGACAACAGAACTGGGAGACTCCTGACAGACGGACATCCCACACATGAGATCATGACCATGTATTCTCACATATTGTTCAACTGTTTAAGGGCCGAAAATCACAGGCAGGCCAAAAAGCTCCATGTTCTTTTTATGCTCTTAGTGTGTACATCTGACGAGTTTCTGTGAACCTATGCCAGATTCAAGTGTCAGTGTGATGTCAAACAAAAGTGTTGAATTTCTCTAAGATATTCAAGTGTGAAAGTAAAGCACATCTACAGGATACAGCCCAAAAATGATGACTGAGCAAGCTGATATGGTACACCTCAAGTCACTTACACCCCAGAACTGTCATAGTCACAGAAAACTCTCCCCTACAAGCACAGGTCATGGGGTTTAAAGCTCTTTAGCTGGTTGCCCTGGTCCCCACCTGCATGTGTGTGCTTTTGGCCGCCCACACAAACCAACTGAGTTACAGCAGGAGTGACAGCTGCTGGAGCAGAGTCAAATACTGCCTATAGCTGCTGATATGCCCAGCCAAGTATTACTCACAAATCCATTTTTTCCATCTTTCATCATAACAGCATTACATGCTGCTGATAAACATACATAGGCCTCAGTCCAACCTCAGATCACATGCAAGCTTCATCTTAAAGAGCAACAAGATCTCTTCTCATGGCGGGGTTTAATCTCTGGCAGTCGCAGTAAATACAACATCAATAACCAACTGAACAAATGGCCATTATGTGTATTAACGGTACACATATATTCAGAATTGGTACAACCTATAACCTAAATAGCACATCATACATTTCAAGGCTGTCAAGCTCTCCAAATTCTACCCATATATTATTACAGTGCATGAAATGCCCTGTATTGTTATTCCTAGGCATTTTCTTCTTCTTCTTGTTCTTCCTACCTTTTTCTGCGATTAATTCAGCCCGAACCGTTTAACGTAGACACTTCATTCAAACTGTGTCGCGTAGGTCTTGTAAAGGACACTTATGCTATGTATTTTTCACTTTTCTAAACTGTATACTTTTTAAGATATTAAATAAAAACAAATCTAAATGTTCCCATTGACTTACATTGGTCCATTATGACATCATAATAGGGTCTTTAAACTGGCTTGCACCTGTGCTTCACTGACAGCTGCACCAAATCAAAGGAACCTCTTCTCTGTCCCTCTCAATTTAACTGTAACTAGGAACATTAAGACGCCTTCCATTCTCTACTTTTTTTTCTCTCCATCTCTCCATCTTTCTCTCTATCCCTCTCAGTCTACTTTCTCTCACACTCAATCTCTCTTCTTCACTCCATTTTTATCTCCTTTTTTCAATATTTTCACTCTCTTTTTCTCTTCCACTCTTCTTTCCTTCTTCCACTCTTCTTTCCTTTCTTCTTTCCTTCTTCCACTCTTCTTTCCTTCTTTCACTTTTCTTTCCTTTCTTCACTCTCCTTTCTTCTTTCCTTCTTTCACTCTTCTTTCCTTTCTTCTTTCCTTCTTCAACTATTATTTCCTTCTTTCACTCTTCTTTCCTTTCTTCACTCTTCTTTCTTTTTTTCTTCCACTCTTCTTTCCTTTCTTCACTCTTCTTTCTTTTCTTCTTCCTTTCTTAACCTTTGCATTTCATGCACTGGTATTTCCTTCAGGAAATGCATTTTCTAGTTACAGTGCATGAAATGCCCTGTATTTTTATTCCTAGGCTTCTTCTTCTTCTTCTTCTTCTTATTCTTGTTACCTTTTTCTGCGATTAATTCAGCCCGAACCGCTTAACGTAGAAACTTCATTCAAACTTTGTCGCGTAGGTCTTGTAAAGGACACTTATGCTATGTATTTTTCACTTTTCTAAACTTTATACTTTTTAAGATATTAAATAAAAACGAATCTAAATTTTCCCATTGACTTACATTGGGCCATTATGACATCATAATAGGGTCTTTAAACTGGCTTGCACCTGTGCTTCACTGACAGCTGCGCCAAATCAAAGGAACCTCTCCTCTGTCCCTCTCAATTTAACTGTAACTAGGAACATTAAGACACCTTCCATTCTCTACTTTTTTTCTCTCCATCTCTCCATCTTTCTCTCTATCCCTCTCAGTCTACTTTCTCTCACACTCAATCTCTCCTTCACTCCATTTGTATCTCCTTTTTTCAATATTTTCACTCTCTTTTTCTCTTCCACTCTTCTTTCCTTCTTCCACTCATCTTTCCTTCTTCCACTATTATTTCCTTCTTTCACTCTTCTTTCCTTTCTTCACTCTTCTTTCTTTTCTTCTTCCACTCTTCTTTCCTTTCTTCACTCTTCCTTCTTTTCTTCTTTCCTTCTTTCACTCTTCTTTCCTTCATCCTCTCTTCTCTCCTTTCTTCACTCTTCTATCCTTTCTTCTTTCCTTCTTCCACTCTTCTTTCCTTCTTTCACTCTTCTTTCTTTTCTTCTTCCTTTCCTAACTTTTGCATTTCATGCACTGGTATTTCCTTCAGGAAATGCATTTTCTAGTTATCTTATTTTATCCATATATTATCTGTTATCATACATGGGATATACGTCATTTTACAAAAAAAAGGAAATACATAAAACCCTACCAATCCTAATAACTAGGTTTTATTACAGTGCATGAAATGCCCTGTATTGTTATTCCTAGGCTTCTTCTTCTTCTTCTTCTTCTCACCTTTTTCTGCGATTAATTCAGCTCGAACCGCTTAACTTAGAAACTTCGTTCAAACTTTGTCGCGTAGGTCTTGTAAAGGACACTTATGCTATGTATTTTTCACTTTTCTAAACTTTATACTTTTTAAGATATTAAAGAAAAACGAATATACATTTCTCCCATTGACATTGGGCCATTATGACATCATAATAGGGTCTTTAAACTGGCTTGCACCTGTGCTTCACTGACACCTGCGCCAAATCCAAGGAACCTCTCCTCTATCCCTCTCAATTTAACTGTAACTAGGAACGTTAAGACACCTTCCATTCTCCATCTCTCCATCTTTCTCTCTATCCCTCTCAGTCTACTTTCTCTCACACTCAATCTCTCTTCTTCACTCCATTTTTATCTCCTTTTTTCAATATTTTCACTCTCTCTTTATATCCAGAGCCACTCTTGTTCGCTCTTCTTTCCTTCTTCTACTCTTCTTTCCTTCTTCAACTCTTATTTCACTCTTCTTTCCTTTCTTCTTTCATTATTTCACTCTTCTTTCTTTTCTTCTTTCCTTGTTCCACTCTTCCTTCTTTTCTTCTTTCCTTCTTCCACCCTCTTTCTTTTCTTCTTTCACTCTTCTGTCCTTTCTTCTTTCCTTCTTCCTCTCTTCTCTCCTTTCTTCACTCTTCTTTCCTTTCTTCTTTCCTTCTTCCACTCTTATTACAGTGCATGAAATGCCCTGTATTGTTATTCCTAGGCTTCTTCTTCTTCTTCTTCTTATTCTTGTTACCTTTTTCTGCGATTAATTCAGCCCGAACCGCTTAACGTAGAAACTTCATTCAAACTTTGTCGCGTAGGTCTTGTAAACGACACTTATGCTATGTATTTTTCACTTTTCTAAACTTTATACTTTTTAAGATATTAAAGAAAAACGAATATAAATTTCTCCCATTGACTTACATTGGGCCATTATGACATCATAATAGGGTCTTTAAACTGGCTTGCACCTGTGCTTTACTGACACCTGTGCCAAATCCAAGGAACCTCTTCTCTCTCTGTCCCTCTCAATTTAACTGTAACTAGGAACATTAAGACACCATCCATTCTCTATTTTTTTTCTCCATCTCTCCATCTTTCTCTCTCAGTCAACTTTCTCTCACACTCAATCTCTCTTCTTCTCACTCATTTTTATCTCCTTTTTTCAATATTTTCACTCTCTCTTTATCTCTTCATCCAGAGCCACTCTTGTTCACTCTTCTTTCCTTCTTCCACTCTTCTTTCCTTTCTTATTTTCTTCTTCCATTTTTCTTTCCTTCTTCCACTCTTCTTGCCTTTCTTTTTTCCTTCATCCACTCTTCTTTCCTTCTTTCACTTTTCTTTCCTTTCTTCACTCTTCTTTCCTTCTTACACTCTTCTTTCCTTTCTTCTTTCCTTCTTTCTCTCTTCTTTCTTTTCTTATTTCCTTCTTACACTCTTCTTTCCTTCCTTCACTCTTCTTTCCTTTCTTCTTTCATTACTTCACTCTTCTTTCTTTCCTTCTTCCACTCTTCTTTCCTTTCTTCACTCTTCTTTCTTTTCTTCTTTCCTTCTTTCACTCTTCTTTCCTTTCTTCTTTCTTCTTCCACTCTTCTCTCCTTTCTTCACTCTTCTTTCCTTTTGTCTTTCCTTCTTCCACTCTTCTTTGCTTTCTTCTTTCCTTCTTTCACTCTTCTTTCTTTTCTTCTTCCTTTCTTAACCTTTGCATTTCATGCACTGGTATTTCCTTCAGGAAATGCATTTTCTAGTTTCCTTTCTTATTTCCTTCTTTCACTTTTCTTTCTTTTCTTCTTCCTTTCTTAACTTTTGCATTTCATGCACTGGTATTTCCTTCAGGAAATGCATTTTCTAGTTATTATTTTGTAATAATAAACTACTTACTAAGCGAGGTCATGATGGGAAATATCAAACTGAGGCTTTAACGTATCATCCGAGCGATAGCGAGGTTTATACGCCAAAACCACAGGTTAGTAAGTTGTTTATTATATGCCATTTTTCACTCCTTTCATTTTGTAATTGAAAAGAAATGGTACTTGTCAATACAAAACATGTCGTTTTGTTGAGCTCTCAAGTCTTCTCACAAAACAATGTGTTTCAGGTTTTGCGTAGCAACCAATTACTTGCTAACTTCAAGTTACAATGATCAATAGAAAACAGACAACACGGCTCAGCTAAAATGTCTTTAATTTAAAGTAACAGCACAAGTGATTCAAACTATAGTTTCTAGTCTTCATCACTTTCAATAACAAATCTTCGCTTCTTCTGAATTTCCTCATGGCTGTTGATGTTTTCATTTTCGTCTGGATAGTAAAACTCAGACTGATCGCTTTCGCTCATTTTCAATTTTTTGTCAGAGGGCAATACGGATCTGTATTGACCGGTGAAGAGGGCAATATGCGGGTGGCATGACTACCCATTAGCCAATCAGAACGCTCGTACTGTCGTTGCCATAAAATACAATATAATATGATACTTTATTATACCACTCTTCACCTTTTACTTTTTTAGGGGATGTGTATTTAATTAGAGTTGAAGACCAAACTCTTTGTATTCAGCCCTCTGTACATAGTATATCGTACAAAACTGGGTAAACTACACAAACAGTATACATTACTCACTGGCAGGTATGATGAACTCTTTATATAACCCATAGGTCATCAGAGGTTCAGGCAAACTCCTAGACAGCAAGAAAGAGAGAGAGGTTGGGAGTGTAAGGGAGGGAGAGATTGAGAGAAATAAAGATCATTAAATAGGCCATAATACATGCAAATTTAAATAAAATTCATCCAAGGAAAGGGTTACAATTAGATCCTGATAGATAAAAGTAGACATCATTAAACAGACAAACATTCACACATGATCACAAACACAGACAGTATAGTTCTAATTCTGGGTAATTGGTGAGTTTCTCTTAAAGGTACAGTCTGTGATATTAACCCCATGCTCTTTTTGTCAAATTTAGCTCCCCAAATTCATTTAGCTCTTCATTCAGTGTTTGCGTTCAATAGCTCTCCATTCAGTGTTTGCGTTCAAAACAGCTCTGGTGTTCATACACAGTCCTGGCTCTATAAATGGAAAACATACACAGTGGCTCGGACCGATCCATAAACAATCCCTAGCCAATCATCACACTGTTTCAGGAGCATCGATGAGAGGGGTGTAATTTGATTGATTGTTGAGCTTAAATATCAACGAACTTTTGCGAAACCGGAACCGAAACTCTACCTTTAAGAGACTTTTCCTTTGGGGAACTTTTTTTGATTTCTCCCCACGCGATGTACAGCAATCTGTATGTATTTGGCATCCTTACATCCATTCCTAGGTCTAAAAAACATCTGAGCAAGTCTGCCAGAGGAGAATGTGGCTGTGTGACAACTCTCACTGTGAGAAGGCCATTAGAGTATATACAGCCATTACTTTAAGGGCTTATGGCCTCCCTTGGGTGGAGGGGAAAAAATGAACAAATACACAATCCCATGACTTCACAACATCAAGATGAAAGCGCTTCCCGTGAAGGTCAAGCAGTAAAGTGGCCAAACACAACACATGTGGCGCTGCCCTCTGTGCTGCTCTCACCCCCAGACCCAGCTGAACGGTTCTGTTTCAAGTCCCATGCAGCCTAGAACCCCTCAGCCATGTCTCCCACAGCAAACAGCAACCACACGGTCCCTCATACAAACAATCCCCTGAAATACCACTTCATGTAAACATATACAGACAGGAACCATCTACAGTACATGCTCTCTCACACACACATACGTGACGTACTGACACACTGTCAGTAACCATATGGGCCCTGGTGCCGGGTAGTGAGCCCACACTTTTCTGGACCGATGCAGTGTTGTCTTACCTGAGGTAGAGTTTTAGAGCGCTTGTGATAGTCTTCACATCCCAGTCTTCACATACAGACAGGTCCAAGTCATTACTCTTCTCATCTAGGAGATGGGAGCACATGGAAGGACACCAGTCAATCTACTAAAAACTAAAATGGTCCCTCCAAACAGCCATGATTGAATCTTAACACAACATATCAGTGAAAGAATAAAATGAAATTGAACTGAATAAAATGAAAGATGAGGAATGAAGAACAAGTGGGGAGGAAGACGAGCATGAGAGAGAGGAAGGGCCGCGGAAAGTGTAGAGCACAAAGTTAACATCAACATGTCTGTGCAACAGGCTTGACAACACTCCCCAGAAGAGTCCCCACGCAGTGGCATTTACTTCATCTCGCCTGGTCATTTGAGTACATGCTAGCAAAACTAAGTTGGTGTCTGGCTTCCACACGTTCCTCAGCTCTAACTTCACACATCTGATGATATGGGAAGAGCCTCCACATTGACTCTATAGGTATTCTCTACTCTTCCTTTACACAAAATAAAAAGTATCCACCTGGAGAAAGGTAAAAACATTGACATAGCACTGAGGAACAGCCTATTCTGATTGGTTATCCAGCAAAGATTTCATTTTTCTGACCTTCATCATTGCTACAGGAAACCGAATCCTAATGGTTCTAATGGTTCTAATGGTCCTAATGGCTGGCTGGCAGTATGCTGTCTCTGAAGGACAGTTAGCAATCATGCACACTAGGTAATGTTTGAACTGTGTACAGTGCAGTACTATCATATACTATCTAAACCATATTGGATCCCACAGTTCTATTATGTCTGTGCAAGAATACACTTACGTTAACTGTATTTCCTGCATATTTGTCTGTTTTGCAATTCTGATATCTGTGTTTTGGCAAAACAGATGATTTCAGTGAATGTGAACTGACT
This sequence comes from Sprattus sprattus, assembly GCF_963457725.1. Taxonomy (NCBI): domain Eukaryota; kingdom Metazoa; phylum Chordata; class Actinopteri; order Clupeiformes; family Clupeidae; genus Sprattus; species Sprattus sprattus. Next base: position 31,494,525 of record NC_137923.1, on the reverse strand, counting down.
GGGCTGGCAACACATTGACATAGACACAGAAAAAAGACATAAAGGGGGAGTGAGAGAGAAGAGAAGGAGATTGAAGTATTAGATGAGATAGATGGAAGAAGTAACGGGAATAGATCATTTTAGTGGATACTTAGACAGTAACTACAGAGATTAAGACAGATGAAAAACAAAGGGCAGCTAAAGATCTAAAGTGAAACAGCACTGGAGAGGAAAGAGAGAGGGGAAGACAGTAAGGCCAGGACATCATGGCAGGACGGCAATCTGATTTAGCCCCCTGGCGACAGAGCCAAGTTTCCCCTCAAGGACGGGACAGGAGAGCCAGTGCCACTCTCACCCACTGAGTGCAGATGCCCGTCTGAATGCCAATGACTGCAGTGGGCACTCAGGCATAAAGTACTGACCTTCTAGGTGCTCTAGTCTACACAGAACTTCAAAAGAACTTCTTTTCAGCTTTGAGGTAAAATACTTATTAGATATTTATAGACTAGATATTTGGATACGTTTTCTTTGTGCAGAGACCCAGAGACTGTGGAAAAAAAGGAAAAACCACAGACTGTGGGAATTGTGCTGTCTTTCTCTGTGTGTGTGTGTGTGTGTGTGTGTGTGTGTGTGTGTGTGTGTGTGTGTGTGTGTGTGTGTGTGTGTCAACGATCATCATCATCACCCATATTTCTGTCAAAGGGACTGAGTATGTTTTCATGTGTATGTATGTGTAGAGCCCTTACCAATCATTAGGCAGAGCAGCTTCTGGACTTTAGAGCTGACCCCCACCACTCTATACAGGCCCTGGTCATTGATGCCTGAGAACCCACACAAAAACATACTGCTCAGGAAAGACACAATAAAACACAATAAATACACTCTCAGCAGTTTTACTAGACAGAACAAACTTCATATCAAATTAATAGAACCATACAGTACCACTTTAGTTGAACCCTCTGTCATAAGTATGTCATAACATTTTCATAAACATGTAATGGCAGATGGTATATGCTTTTGTGGATGTCATGACAGTTGGTGCAAAGTGTGATGCCACTATTATTTGGTAATTTTCATACACCTCTCAAAATGTTTGTTGTTATGACCGTCTGTAAACATGACATAGACTCTTCTGGCATCTTAAATTCGGAGAGCTGTCAGGACAAATTAGAGATAATGTAGTCTACTAGTCCACTACAGGACCTGGTGCACAGCGGATGTTCACTGCTATGATGACAGAATAAGTATGAATTTTCCATAACCTCTGTAAGACGAAGGTTGTCATTCTAATATCAGGGAGATTAAGACAAAGAATACGTGGCAAAGTCAGTCAGAGACAGCCAGGCAACATCTTTGGTTTAATGTAAAAGTGGGAAGGGAATGTGTCATCATAGATCAACTCTGCCCCCATCTGTTACTAAACAGTATAGCAGATTCTACGTCAGATAATTCTCTCTTCAGCTGGAATACCAATGCAAAATATCTGAGACTCATTCAGCACAGGGTTCTGGAAAAGATCAGTGTCCAGACATGCAGTACTGTCAGGTGAATGAGAGGAATGCAAACAGAACCCCTCACCTCTCTTCTCAATGGCGTTAATGGAGTTCTTTACAAAGGAGAGACCAATGTCATCAAGCTGGGCATCAACTGTGAAGTCAGAGACACATTTGTTTTCATTTTGTCATACCAAGAAACATATAAACAATAAGATGACAATATATAAAAACAGATAACAAAGACATCATATAATTAAGAAAGGAATGGCGAGTTCCTCAGCAACATTATGAGACAGTCAGAGACAGTCAGACAACAATCAGAAACTGCTCATTACACAAAGAGGGAAGTGGTATGGAGCCGTGGCTTGAACAACTTAACATTCGGAATTGCATTTTGTACATACAGATTCATTCCCACGATGTGGGTTAACATTCCATTATTATTCCCACAATTACAAAGCAAATTTTCATTTCATGACTGCGTTAGCCTTAAACCGCACATCGGCTACAGCTTTACCCTGTGTGTTACATGAAAAAGAAAAAAATCTGTGATAAATTACCTGTGATAACAAATCATTTGAACAGCCATACACACCCATGTTAAACCATATAGTTTAGAAGTGAAACCTCTTTTTCATTTAAAGGTACAGTCCGTGATTTAAATTCAAAACACATTTTGTTAAATTCAGCCAATTTACTCAAAGTTCATGGAAAGGAGGGGTGTAATTACATTGGTTGGTCAAATATCAACAACATTTTGCCAGAACTGCAGACTGCATCTAAAGACATGAATTACTACAGCTTTGGGAATTAAATCAACCCATCTGGGTATAACAGCCTGTTGTCCTCCAGGGGGGGCTCCACCACTTTACAGAACTGTAGGTATAAGCAGGCTGTTCTGTTGTGACATATTCATAAGAGAGATGTAATCATACATTTCATACTCACTTCCTCTTTCTTTTGAGTATGTTCTGCCCAAATAATGAATCTAAAAAAAAAAGAAAGACAGATTATACATTCAGGGATTCTCTGTGACTTTTCTCAACGGAAAATCTTTTCAACTTTCTGTATTTTACCAAAATCTGATAGGACGCAACTCCACACAGTTAAGCCCACCACGTTAAAGGATTTCTGAAATGTATTCTTTAAGGTATTTAAAGAAGGACATTTTAAATAGAGCAAAACAATTGAGTCAGAAAAAATTGTGTCAGAAAGAACACATGAGCTCTTCCTGTCTTCTGTGACTATGTGTGGTTAGCAAAAGTACATTTGAACCTTGCGGTTAGGGTTAGGGTTAGAGTGTGTAAGGGACCCTCTGATTGGCTGAGAGACTTACAGGTTCTTTTCCACCCATCGCATGTATCCAGAACTTATGGTCATCTTCTGAGAGGGCCTGGACTGTTAAAACTATCCCCGGCCTGACAACACAAACAGACAAAAAAAAAAAAGTGAAATCCAAATATTATAAGCCAAGAGATGGTCTGACAAAAGACCAGTCCATGGTATTAAAAGTAAGGTCATTGTGTGCGACCTGCTGTGCTTCGCTGAAGGCCACGCTTTGCTATTTATAAAAGGCAGCCTAAAGCTGCACTGCTGCTGTTGGCTGCCCACCATGCCCGCCAGCGCAGAGGGCCAGACATGTGGCATGATGCTCGTGCGGATCTATTACAGCGCTGCCCAGTCATGCATGGCAGAGGCCCCCCAGCAATGTGGAAAGGGTGAGCTGACACTGAATACCATGCTAGAGAGAGACTGCCACTGCTCTGCAATAAAACAGCTACAGTCATCTGATCTGATCTACTAAGAGTGGACTCGATATTACAATATATTATAGTTATAGGTATAGTTTTAGTATTTAGCAGATGCTTTTGTCCAAAGCGACTTACAAAAATAATATTACAATAGATTACAAAATACATTTTTCATAAAGCCTCATGTATGCCACGCACCTCATGCTGGAGGACATTTAACACTTCCAACCCCAAGGGCTTTTTTTGACTCTGTTAGGTAGTTTGCCATGCCTGATATTTTTGTATATTTTATCTAACTAAAACCCATGAGGCAAAAGTGGCATTTATGATTATATTCTAGAACAACTCAGCAATAATACAATGAGAGTAAAAGGATTGTAGTAAAACAAAGTTTTGTATTAAAATGAAATATAAAGACACTAAAATGAAATCTAGTTTTAGAGGTGCTCAAACTTTGTACAAAAACACATTGTAAATATTTTGGAAGTTTTCTTTTTTACTCTGAACCTTGTAAACAAAGGTGTTTGCTCCAAAAAGGTGAGTTTAGCATTCAAAAAGTGTGTGTGGTTTCTATACTTATTATAAGTAATATAGAAAGTGACACTTTTCTTCACTTAGACCACTATGCATATTGATGAGAGAGGTGTGAACATTCTGGGACACCTTGGTCAAAAGACAATGGCCAGCACGTAATGGCCCTGGAATGTCTTTGTGGCCCTCTACCCCCTTCAGGTTTTCTTGACACATCATGAACCAATGGTGATCACTGAATTACCATCCCCTTATCATATGAATAGTTGTAATTTGCTAATGGGAGGGTCAAAACCTCACTCAGATGCTGAAATGTGCAAAGGATAAGTTATACTCTCCTTACAAAGTGATTATTTAAACTTTAGTTTCAAACTGTATATATTTAAAAAGAAACAGGTTCAAGGTTGCTGTGGGTGTTAGTTTTATGTTTGTAGGACAAAAACTTGCGGAGATTTTTAATTCTATTAATAAAAATACCACCAAGTGCCCCACGGGGCCCCTTCGTTTTGGAAGGGTTAAACCAGCCCAGCACAGACACCACACCCTGAAGACTTTACTCAGAAGAAATGACCTAAGATGCTCACAGCTCATGAAGCCATGCTGAAGGGTTGATGTAATAGATAGATAGATAGATAGATGGATACTTTATTGATCCCGAGGGAAATTAAGGTCATCCAGTAGCTTATACACTTAAACACTTAACTTATCTCACAAACATACATACATGAATCACAATAAAAACTAAAACAATAAAAACAATACACATGGGGAGAACATGTACACAGGGAGTGGGGTGTTAACAGGTACAGGATAAATATGGCCTTATATAACAGTGTGCATTAATTGCGACAGTGTTGAAAGTAGTGGAGAGCAAAGAGTGTTCATGTGCATGTGTGGATAGTGCAAATAAAGTACTGTGCTTGTGTGTGTGAGGATAGTGCAAAGTGATATAAATAGTAAAGTAAAAGTAAAGTCTGTCCAAGGGGCTAGTATAGCCAGTAAAAGGATGGGCAGTGGGATGGAATATAGTGAGGTGAGAAGAGGAGGGCAGACTGAGGTAGACTCATGCAGAGAAGTCCATCTCCCACCCCCTCCCCTTCTGTGTGGCGTTGTAAAGCTGTATGGCCCTGGGGACAAAGGACTTCCTCAGCCTGTCTGATGAGCATGACAGTGACAGGAGTCTGCCACTGAAAATGCTCCTCTGTCCATTGAAAGTACTGTACAGTGGGTGGTGGTCATTGTCCAAGATGGTCAGCAGCCTACTCAGGGTCCTTCTCTTCGCCACTGTTGTTAGGCAGTCCAGTTCGGTGCTGTCATGCTTAAAAGTGACCGGGTGCCAAAAAGAGCCCCGGGTGACGTAATGTTGACTTTCGAACGACTCTTGAGCGACAGTTGCTATGCCAACGCTAGCAATACGTCACCCGGGCTCTTTTTGGAAGCCACAGCCTGGCGCTGCATTAAATTCCTCTTAACGCGATTTACTTCAGAGCATCTCGCATTGTACTTCGCTACCTGTTGATTCGGACTATATGACGTACCGATCTGTAATTCAGATGTGAAAGGAACTATATGGCGTACCAATCTGTGATTTCAGATGTGAAAGGGACTATATGACGTACCGATCTGTGATTTCAGATGTGAAAGGGACTATATGACGTACCGATCAGTGATTTCAGATGTGAAAGGGACTATATGACGTACCGATCTGTGATTTCAGATGTGAAAGGGACTATATGACGTACCGATCTGTGATTTCAGATGTGAAAGGGACTATATGACGTACCGATCTGTGATTTCAGATGTGAAAGGGACTATATGACGTACCGATCAGTGATTTCAGATGTGAAAGGGACTATATGACGTACCGATCTGTGATTTCAGATGTGAAAGGGACTATATGACGTACCGATCTGTGATTTCAGATGTGAAAGGGACTATATGACGTACCGATCTGTGATTTCAGATGTGAAAGGGACTATATGACGTACCGATCTGTGATTTCAGATGTGAAAGGGACTATATGACGTACCGATCAGTGATTTCAGATGTGAAAGGGACTATATGACGTACCGATCAGTGATTTCAGATGTGAAAGGGACTATATGACGTACCGATCTGTGATTTCAGATGTGAAAGGGACTATATGACGTACCGATCTGTGATTTCAGATGTGAAAGGGACTATATGACGTACCGATCTGTGATTTCAGATGTGAAAGGGACTATATGACGTACCGATCAGTGATTTCAGATGTGAAAGGGACTATATGACGTACCGATCTGTGATTTCAGATGTGAAAGGGACTATATGACGTACCGATCTGTGATTTCAGATGTGAAAGGGACTATATGACGTACCGATCAGTGATTTCAGATGTGAAAGGGACTATATGACGTACCGATCTGTGATTTCAGATGTGAAAGGGACTATATGACGTACCGATCTGTGATTTCAGATGTGAAAGGGACTATATGACGTACCGATCTGTGATTTCAGATGTGAAAGGGACTATATGACGTACCGATCTGTGATTTCAGATGTGAAAGGGACTATATGACGTACCGATCAGTGATTTCAGATGTGAAAGGGACTATATGACGTACCGATCAGTGATTTCAGATGTGAAAGGGACTATATGACGTACCGATCTGTGATTTCAGATGTGAAAGGGACTATATGACGTACCGATCTGTGATTTCAGATGTGAAAGGGACTATATGACGTACCGATCAGTGATTTCAGATGTGAAAGGGACTATATGACGTACCGATCAGTGATTTCAGATGTGAAAGGGACTATATGACGTACCGATCAGTGATTTCAGATGTGAAAGGGACTATATGACGTACCGATCAGTGATTTCAGATGTGAAAGGGACTATATGACTTACCGATCTGTGATTTCAGATGTGAAAGGGACTATATGACTTACCGATCAGTGATTTCAGATGTGAAAGGGACTATATGACGTACCGATCTGTGATTTCAGATGTGAAAGGGACTATATGACTTACCGATCTGTGATTTCTAGATCTAAGCAGAAGCGGCGGTCCAGTGTGTCTGTCAGTTTGCGAAGGCAGGATTTGAGCATCACTGATTCCGTTTCGCCCTATGGAAAGATGCAGGAGTTAATATATATAAAACAAGATCAACTATCTAAATACTACTAATAAGATGTATTTATTCAGCTTTCAAATCTACTGATGAAACAAGCAAATACATACACAAATCTATTTTACTCACCGTCTTGCCTCCAGATTTGTGGTCAAAGGTGACCATGTGTAGAATCTTCTGCTCTTTGACAAACGTGCAATAGCGCTTCACCCAGCTGGAGCCAAATGGCGGAGGACCTGATGCAGGGAAGGCTCAGTTTCAAGATAAAATACTATTTTAATCATTTTACTGGCAGTTCCTGGCTTCCGCTGAGAAAAATTGTTCAACAAGTATTGCCTTACAATACAAACAATGGCATACGCTATGGTCCATTCAATTCAACAAAATATTTCACAGCATTCTGAGGTAAATCAATAAATGAAAACATAACTCTTGTCAATTTGATGATGCCTCATCAGTAACCAAAACACATGAATATAATATGAAACTACAGTGTTGACTAACTAGGCTAAATCAATGAAGTAAGATTTTTCTTTCTGAAGAATTGTCCCCAATAAAATACACCAAGTTTTACACAAATACTGTCAATATGCTTGACCTTAAAGCTGATATTACCTGCACATGGACATGTGTACAAAAGTTTAAAACTAGTTGTCAAAACAATGTAAAACCCATCAATATGATGAATGTTTGTCTATGTGCGCGGAGAGAATATTATACTGTGCGTACGTTTCTCCTGCACATAGAGGTAACCCTCACTACTGATGGGGCTGGTCTGCCTGTGCTCCTGAGGAGTGTCCTTTGTCCTCTTCATCAGCTCATACACTTCTGAGCGGGTTGCCTCAAAACGACTCCTCGTCTGCCCACACGCACACGCACACGCACACGCACACGCACACGCACACGCACACGCACACGCACACGCACACGCACACGCACACGCACACACGCACACACACACACACACACACACACACACACACACACAGAGGAAAGGAAGTTATGCCATTAGGCCTTGCATGGGTTGAATACAATGGAAGGTCAGATGGAAGGCCAAGCCTCAAACTTGTGTTTGACCTGCCAGTAATGAGATGGAAACATTTTCAGAGAGACAAACAGGGCAGCGTGAGGTTACAGAATACAACTTAGCTGTTACTAATGTCACAGGAAGATGCTAAGTCCTGACACCACTTCACACTTTACAATCCCGTGGAAGTTAATCAATGACACTTAATATCACACTTTCCCTGACTATTGACCGCACCTGTATACATCGCATTACAGTTTAAAAAAAACACAAAAATTAAACAAAACATTGTTACGACCGCACCTGTGTATTAGCAGCAGTTTCTTGAACGTAACATCAAGCCATGTAGTTGTGGTGCTACAAGCCATTTAAAAGGTGCATGGGGATGGACATTTCAAGGAAAAATACTACACCAACACCCCCTGCCGGCATACACACAAATCCCCCATTCCCACTCACAGTGGAAGTATTTTGGTGTGGTGAGAGAATAGATGCCAATTGTTTTAATATAATTGTGAATTGATCCCCTGGCAACCTAGGACCATGAATGATAATCTTCTGGCATGCTTGGAATGGGAATTGGAACCATTAAATTAACACGTTTGAGAAGGGCAAGGGGGAGGGAGGACATTCCCTAACATTACATTGATATCAGAGTAAGCCCTTCTAAACTTTGCAGCTAACGTTGTGTTTCCTGATTGCTATGGTTATCTAGTTGCTATGCAACGAACTAGCAGCTAGCTAGCTACGGAAACCTTTCAATAACCTAAAACGGTTTGAATAATTTTGAAATTTATCACAAGACTAGTGACTCATTTATAGTTTTCTATGTTATTGTCTCATCGATTTAACTTTACCGAGTTCATATTGACAAGGCAGAGTTACTTTGCGCGTTACTAACTACCAGGCGGAAATGCATTCTTGTGTATAGGACGCACCTGAGTATAAACCACAGGGCTGCAGAAATTCAGCAAAAAAAATATGTATAAACCATGGTTAATAGTCGGGAAATTATGATATCACAAACTAAGACCTACTGGCACTGCACTTCAGTTAATGCATGATGTGTGGTGTGTTATCACAAACCACTGAGAACACTTAACAATCCATTCCCTAAAGACAGTTCTCATAATAACATGACTCACATTCTGTATATTGATTTGTAGTGCTCTTTTGTAATGGTCAAAGTCATTGGCCAGCTCATAACCCTGGTGATAGAATGTGAAGACGGTCTGAAAAAAAGCCAGCATCTAGACAAAGAAAAAGAGAAAAGAGAGAGTCAGGGGAAGGTAGAGAAAGACGGAGGACAACATTGTAAGCTATAAGTCCTGTTCTGCAAACTATAACAAATTACATTCATTGTAATTTAAGAGATAAATCATTAATGATTGATCATTTCATACAAATTAGCATCTGTTTGCTTTGACAAACAATCCTCATCTCTGAGATAATTCCACTGAGATCATTACTGAACAGCAGGAGCAGTGAACAGGGGCAGCATAATCCATTGAGGTGGACTGTGTCAGCCCAGCGCGATACAAAGTGGACTGAAGGCTGCCAATGGGTTGTGACATGATTATTTGACACAGAAGATCTCACCGGCTCTACACATTCAAACTTCTTCCTCTCCTGGATCTCCTGCAGCTTGCACACGTACTCCAGGGACAGATCCTGAAAGTGATCCCGGTTGGAGTCGACCTGGACGTCAGCCTGAAGAGGGAGCGCAGAGAATCACAGAGCCAGAGGACGAGCATGAACACAGGAATAGCTTGTGTTCCCCTAGAGTTATGGTCTGCCAGTAGTGCCTTTCATTGCTATTATAACAGTCCCTGGGATGTCTAAGACTGCAGTGGTCATACCCTTCCAAACTCGTCAGAAATCACACAACTTAAATCAGTGTGAATCTGGAGGCTTTACAAAGTATAGACAGATGACAGATGAGTTTAAACCGATTAGCTGTACTATACTCTACTGAAATGCTTGTCTTTCGAATGATATGGGGCAAAGGATGCTACTGAATGGGGACGTATTGCCCTGTTAACATAGGATTTCTCAGGAGGCCAAATATCTAACAAATGGACTGAGCACTCAAGTATGCAGATGACACTTCAAAGAGGGTTAAGTCCTCAGGAGAGAAATGGTGTCATTCTCCAGATTTATTTATTCCAAAGTCAGAACAACTCTTCTACTTGATGCGTCATCCAGTGCTTTGGCAGCATTCGGGCAATCAGACTAGACCTGAGTATCAGAACACTGAGCTGAAGTCCCAGAGCTACGTGACCTGATAACTACATTTAAACAAGGCCATACCACCTCATCTCAGACGTCACCACCAAACATGTCACGTGGTCACTAGGAACATTATGTTTTGTTGTAATAAATACGTCAACAGCTTTAAGGGTCTGTTGTGCTTTGTGTATACACCATGCAGGCCATCATGGGGACGCCTTACAAGGTCATGTTCTAACACGGATGACTTATAGGAGCCCTGGGAGCAGTTGCGATAGGGCTGGCAGATGGTTTACATTGCTTTAAATGTCTAATTTAGGTCTAGAGTAGGCTAGAAGCAGTGAAGCGCTGGACACCGGCCAAGACCTTTTCCCTCGCTATCAGAACATTTTTGTTTCAACATTCCCTGCTGGGCGACAACAGTATGATATTTGGACTTCATGGGTGCCTTGGGTTAGTTCCAGAAACACTGTTTGGCATACCCTTGGTATAGAGGAAGTCTGATAAATATGCCATTTCAGCAAGCCTGATAATTAGAAAGCTGTAGTGTTGTTTAAAGGAGTTTATTAATTACACATTAATCAATGTAGTGCCGTACATGTGAGGGTTTCTGTGTGATATTTATATCAAAATATATCTGTCTTGACCAGAAATTGCTTGTGGTTTACAGGACGTTTTTTCAAAAGGATGCAGACCAACCAAAGGTTGGCAGCCCATCACATTTTCCTTTCATTCATGTGTGGCAGCAAGAAAGGGGGGAGGTGCTACCTCTTGTAACTGGGGCTCCTTCTTCTTGGCTGACATGTTCAAAAGCTTCTCCAGAGAGCTGTAGTATTTTTCTGTCTCCTTCTCATACCTTTTTCTTTCTGCCTGAGAGAGAAAAACAGTAAATAAAAAGTGAGTCTGTGTTCTGCAGTTCTGGGTCTACGCCTCTCATACTCTGATCTGCAAAAAATTTGGCTGAACTGAGCTTTTTTCCCCCTCTCATTCCTAATGTGAAGCGATCAGCAACTCTGTAAATAAGAGTAGAATAGATACTGAAGATTCAATTAAGCTACACATGTAAAATGTTGCTTTATATTATGCTGCATGAAGTATATTGAAAACAACAGTTAACATTAATGTTAAACACATTAAACACAAAAAAAAAGAAAAAGAAAAGATGTTAAATTCCTGGTGCTATTTTGTCTGGGAAGTCTCGCCCCTCTTCTGCCGGCCAATTTGATTTTGCCTTCAGAAGTCGGTCTCGCAAACTTTCTATATAAGTTTAGTTCAGCATTGTAAGGATCCTTGGAGCCAATCACAAACTGGCTATTGGCTACCTGGCGCGCCATTGGCGGATTTAAACTAACCACGGCTACGTAACAAAAGCTACGGCAAAGAGAGTTTTTAAACATTGGACATGGTGGCCGCTGAAGCACCGCAAAACTTCGATAAGGCAAGTTTTCTTGGAAAACAGAACAGAAACTTGCCCTGGAACAATTCATACAGAAAAAATATGTGTTTGCTTTATTACCGATCGCTGTATCGTTGTATAGTATCGTTGGTCTGATTGAGTGTCCAATTACGTGACTGAAGTGGACCGCTGTTGAGTAGTTCGCCAGACCAACTGAGCAAATGAAATGCAGTGAAGGGGCGGGGAATTCCCTGACAAGGTGCTATTGGTTGGGGATTTCCAAAACAGCAGCCAAACCACTCACTGTCACATGTAAGTTCTCATACACAACATCTACAACCAACCTAGTATTATAACACAGCAGGGTGGACTACCACCATCGTGCAGAGCAGCAGCAACAACAACAGCAACAAAGATGCCTTCGAGAGCATTTCACTGGGGTTGTCAAGTGGGCTCCATCCTTTGTCGTTGGATTAGGCCCCCAACACCCCAGAAGGCTCAACACCCCAGAAGGCTCAACACCTCCAGAAGGCTCAACAGTGGCGTCTAGCATTACAGCCAGTTAGGACACATGTCAATACCAGCCACAACAACAGATACTCCTTGAAAAGATTCCACGTGCATCCCAGTGTCTGAATAATGCATTGCCTGATTATCGAAACTCATAACACTATGGCATGCCAGGCTATCAAAGGTACAGGGAGGGAGGATTGGGGGAGTATGAACCCCAATATGGGTAAGGGTAGGAATTGGATACATACCCAGGTTAAGGTAAGGGAAGAGGTTGGATACATACCCAGGTTAGGGAAGGGGTTGGATACATACCCCTGTTAGGGTAAGGGAGATGAGAGGTTACCCCGGAAGTATGAACCCAGTTAGGGTGAATGAAGAAACTGGGATACAAACCCTGGACACCTAAGGTAACCAAACATCTTGCAAACACAGGCTTCTTCACGTAATGCCGGTTCGTAATTCACATGTTCCCAAGTAGTCTTTGAGCTCTTTAGCCATAACCACTGGCACGCTTTTTCAGGAGCCTCGCACAACTCCTTTAAAACTCCTTTGAGTGACCATCCTCAAAAACCCAATTCCAACAGAGGAGTTGTGGTTGATTAAGTTACAAACACCTATCTCCAGTGGTCTTGTGTATGCTTGCCAACCTCGTACCCTCGCTTCCGCTTCTTCCTTTCAAAGGCTTCCTCAATTGCATGTTCAAAAGGAATCGTTAACTCGGTAAAGTAAATATTGTGCTCACACTCAGAATACAAGACCATGTTTAGTCTCACAGCAGTCACAACAATATACTGTGGAACTTGAAGTTGCCTTCAGACATCAGCCAGCAGGTTCCAATCCCGGGCTTTGCCCCATTTGCCAGTACTGTTTGAAGGTGTCTGATGTCCACTTTTTCGGCCCCTCTTACACAAAATTAATTTTTCATTTCCTGGTTAAGAGTTAACCTTAACTTGTTTATTCTCAGGCAAACACACCAATGATTTTAAACCTTATGTCTACTCGTGTAGCGACCCGGAGCCAACTTAGTTTCCCTACCAAACAGAATATGTTATAAAGAGTCCACACCTATACACAACCTGCAGCTTTTGTCTTCACCTACCCACTGACTGAGGTTTTGTGGAGTTGGGAGGAAATCATAAAAAGCTCAAAAAATTCTGACAATCATTATGGCAGTTCATCATAGCCCAATGCCTCCTCTCTGATAATATAGCCTTACCCAATGTTTTCCAACTGTCACTTAACCCAAACCCTGCTCTTCAACTCTGTACATGCCCAATGGTAACCCTATGATGTAATGCACCTTGTGCATGCTGATTCCACTTTGACCCTGTTTTCACTGTTGGATCAGTGTTTTTGACTGCTGGATCCTTAGACTGAGTCATCTCCAGGGTGGTCTTAGCACATTTTAACTCCCCTACCAAGCTGATCATTGGTAGTTCCAAAATTCCTTTTCTATTCCATGCTACAATACTTAGTTCAACGTAGCACCCTAAGCCATTAAGCAAACATAAAAAGTCTGACAACAGACATTAGGTTAACCGATAATGAATTAATTGAAAGTAATCAAAAATAATAAATAACTCTAGGGGAGGTCTAGGGGAAAGAAAAGGAATGTGTGTGCCTACAATGCATGCGTCGGTAATTAGAGAGAGAAAGAGAGAGATGGTGGGAGAGAGAACATATGAAATCCAAGAACTAGTGCCTAAATAAGAGCTAGTGTACCAAATGTAAGATGGTGCGCTGACAGAGAGAGAAAAGAACCCCTTGTATACCTATACACACCCCTCTACAGGTATGAGCAATGGACCAATTAATGCCCCCAGGCCTGCACCGCCCATGCACTGACTGCACAGTGCCTGAAGGGGGCACAGGGGGTCATAACACTGTCTTATTCATTCATTTCTCCAATTTCTTGAACTCTGAAATAGGATCTTCTTACACAGTCAAAGACCACCTTTGACTGTATGAATCAATTTACCAGGCAAGAGGGTCTTATCAGTGGTATTGATAGTCAGCGGGCTACAGACAGCCAATGCTGTACAGTGAAGGAGGGCCTTTACGAAACCCGGGTACAACATGCAGCAGATATTCTGGCTGTTGGGCAGTTGTTATATTGGTTAGGTTGCTGGCTATGAGTACTTGCATGTGAAAGTGAGAGGATCAGCCGCTATGCAAAGTCCCCAACCAATAGCACAAGGAGTTTAACATCTTTTCCTGTGATTTTCAAGACTTTCAAGTATGTTTAAATGGAATCAGGAAAGCACCTTTGCTGCACCAAGCTGCTCTTTTCGGAACTTCTCCAGCGGCTTCATTAGCGTCTCTGTGATGTTCTGCATCTGTGGGAACAGAAGTCAACAGTTAGCTCAAAGGCTAGACCACGGTGGATTATATTAGAGGGAAGCAGTCCCAGGCTAGTGAGTGTCACAGTGGAAACTCTGGAGAATATCCAGATGAAAAAGTTTGACATAAATGCCAAAACATATTGTGCAACTGAATGAATGACTCAGCAGGCCCAGTATACAGCAACAGAAGTGAACATCATGGTCTGTGTTCAACTGTCTTCAAACACACGGCATGCTAAATTATCTGAGGAAACGCAGTGTATTTAAACGTCAAACATTGAAAAAAAGTGTAATTATAAAGAGTTCTATATTATATTGGAATCCTGTTGATTATGTGTGCATTATAGTTCTCAGGTCTGCGTTAGTCCAATAACAACAGTTACTGTATATGACTTTGTGTCAGAGGAACCATCCCTGTAATTAAGACTTTCACTCCTCTATTAAGGCCCTGAGGGTAGATTAAGCGAGTAGTGCCATAAGTGCCACAATTTTGTTGTTTTTCTTTTTGTTTGTTTGTTTAAAACACGTTCTAAACCCACATTCTACATTTCACAAGAGGCATAGAGATCCCCAAACTCGGGGTCTGCTTTCATTACCATATTAAAAGGGGTGATGAGACCTCTGATATTGCAGCAGCTTACACTGTATGACAGTCCTGATTAGGATTGGGCCTATCGTCCATCACTGATAGTTAACAGTCATCACGATGTTAAGCCCAGCCCTAATATCGCATAACAGGCGAAAATTTCCAAGTGTATATTGATTGGTTTTGCTTGAAACGCCCATTCCTTATCTTTATTATGTATTTATTACTTATTTGCAGGGATTTACCCGGGGATGAAGTTGAGCCGTAAAACTAATGATAAGGTATTTTAAGGAGTACCAGCCAGAGAGTGCAAAATAAAGGATGGCTTTATTCTTCAGTATAAAAGAAAGTATATCAAATTATAGTAAAGTGGCTCTCACCAAACAATTCACCACTCCAGCGTATCAACACATGGAGCATAAAGTGAGGGGTGCAATTTGATTGGCTGTTGGGCTTAAATATTTTGCCAGAAGAGCAGACTGTACCAAAACACACACCTCAGAGAATATACAGGATGAGCTGTGGCTTTTAATTCAGATTTGGATTTGAAGGTAATTCAAGAGTATGAAGACTGTCAGTGAATGTTTGCATCTCATCCGTTATGCTAAGACATGAACATGTCCAGGACACATGGAACCAAAACCTAAAAAATGGCCGGTGCCTATTCCTCCGCATTCTAAAATGAAACAGTTTGCCCACTCATAAAACATAAAGAAACATCATACTTGACAGCACTTGGGAAGAACAAAACAAGCAAAACAGACACAACAGCTCAGCCTCCCCACCATGCTATCTCTTTCTTGTTGGCCCACTGACAGTAATTACTGGGCTCTATACGTCATAGAAGTGTCTATACATGCTTTTTGGAATGACTGTCGTCTCAGTTTGCTACGTTGCAAAACAGTGTTCAATGTGTCTGCGTGTTGGGTGTGTGTGTGTGTGTGTGTGTGTGTGTGTGTGTGTGTGTGTGTGTGTGTGTGTGTTGGGTGTGACCGCTTCGGGTACTGAGCTTATTCTTTAGAGTTCTGAACCTTAACACTCACTAAACTATAAACAAACCTTTCCTTTGTGTGTGCGCGCGCGTGTGTGTGTGTGTGTGTGTGTGTGTGTGTGTGTGTGTGTGTGTGTGTGTGTGTGTGTGTGTGTGTGTGTGTGTGTGTGTGTGTGTGTGTGTGTGTGTGTGTGTGTGTGTGTGTGTGTGTGTGTGTGTGTGTGTGTGTGTGTGTGTGTGTGTGTGTGTGTGTGTGTGTGTGTGTGTGTGTGTGTGTACAAGAGACCCTTAGACAGTTGTCTCCACCCCTCTGAAACTGGCTGGTCGGTGTGCTGTGGGTTGCATGAGTTTGAGTGATGCATTCTTAGGGCATGTGGAGGTGTGAGAAGCACTGCAGTGAGTATGTGTGCAGGTCCGGCTTGGCTGCTTTCTCACCATCAGCTCTCTCTGGTCCTCAAGGTTCCTCAGGAAGGCGGAGAATTCCTGCAAAGACTCATCTAGTAGTCACACACACAAATGAATGCACCCGCACCCACAGACACACACACACAGACATAAACCCACAGTTAAACATACCAAGCCAAGCCCACATCATGTAAAAAAAGAAGAAAATTATCAATAAAATACATCATACATTCTTGCGTTTACAGAGTTGAACTCACCAATGCATTTTTCATCATCTGTCTTCGCATCACCAATGTACTCAAATTTAAACTCTCCTAGACATTGAGCAAACTTGCGCTGGGCCATGCTCAACTCTGAAAGACAAAAATAAAATCACACACAAGTCAGAGAACTCCAGACTACATAAACAAACTGCACAAAGCCATTATGTGTCCTAATTATCAGGGTATGTCCACTACCCAACAGCAGGCCATCCGTTACAAAATAGTCCTGCTGCCTGTAATAAGACTGCCTGTAATGGAAGCAGAAAGCTCAAACATGCTCATACCGGGCTACACGAGGTGGCTAAGTTGGGGGGTGGGGGTTAAATCTTAGTTGTGGAAAAGAACAGAAATTGTTACTGGTATAGAAATGGAGATGAAGATACTGGTTGTCTGTGTCTGTCTGTGTGTGTTCAGCACAAATGCTTCATGAAGCAGTTTCTTTACGAATCCAGCTATTTAGGGCATTTAAAATGGATCCCACATTTCAATTAACTATATGGATAAACTATGGAAGGTAATCAGTCGCATGTGCCTACAGTATTTTAATTATTGTCTCTACGTTGTTCCCGAACGTCAGTAGAAATCTGATGAGGTCCATTTTCATTAAAAGCTGATCTAATCAGTGTCAATATAATTTCGACTAAAGACTAAATAACCAGATTGAAATGGCCATAACCAGATGACAATGACCACAGTAAGAAATCATGGGATGGCTTCTGCTTGCAAGTAGGACTGGGCTTGGAAAGGAAAACCAACAAAAGGAGACGGCTGATTACAGTGTGAAAATGTTTACAGAAGGCTGAAACCAGTAGGCGATAGTCTCTATAAAAAACACCACACCCACAGAAACACACATAGCCCCTTTCCAGTTTGAGAGCCAATTCAGAGTCCGGACATAACCTTGAACCAGTTCTTTGTGTTTTGACAGGTTGCTCATGGCCAAGAAAACTGGTTCCAGAGCGGCAGCAACACTTCAGTTAGGGACTAGGGATACGTTTGTAACATTGATGTGAGAAATTAGTAACTCTTCTTGCTTAGTAGTCCGCCATTTTTAAAGTTGTTCTTGGTGCTAGCGTTGCTGGGAAAGTGGATATACCGGTGTATATAGTGATGTTATGACGTGGCACTTTATGGTGGCACTTTAGCCTGTGGAAAAGCCAACCGGTTGTCAGAAGGTTCACAAGTCGAACCAACTCCGAACAGGCAACTATACCAGGCCCTGAACTAGCAACCAATTCTCACACACACATCCTGTCAGAACAGAGAATGAGCAATGTCACATCCTGCTGTGAAGGTTTATAAGATTCATGAGGAATGACTGGGAAATACCCTTCACTCAGGCAGGAGGCAGGAGCTGAGTCTCCAGGAAGGCACAGTGCTGCCCGTATTGTCTTGTGCCATAGAGGGTCAAAGACACTCTCAAGTGCAGAGCTTGAAAAATAATATTGTAACGTGAGACACAGGGAGTCACTGTCAAGTTAACAATACAACAACCTAAATGGCTGTCACATAATCAAAACATCGAAAAGTACCCTGATCATCAGCCTACTAAAAATAGCAGCCAATGGACAACACTGAACATAGACGACAGCAGAAGTATCCTAGATGTATCCTAGATACATCACGCAAGACAAAATTCCGAATCTTAGGGGAAATAACCATTGAACACTTTCACTTTCATCCTGACTTTCATATACTGGCGGATCAAGACAATAAGCAATCACTCAGAGTTTAGCATCAGAACAGCGCTAAACCTGTCACACAGTCACCATGCTCTAAACACAACCGGGGTGCATTGCCATGATAAATACTGAATGTGTCCCACAGGCATACATTGCTGGGATATCTCCTACATTAATATCCAAAAGGTCAGAGGTCAGCTGGAAAATGTGAGCTCACGCTCCCTCTTCTAGGACAAACTTTTCCACCTTGGAGTGACTGCACCAAGAGTCAAGAGGACCGTTTTCCATATCAGAGCTGTAATCAGAAGTCAGTTACACAAGTATTTCTGCACTTAACCACACGTGAAGCTGATTACCTTTGTTAAGCTACGCAGCCTGTGCGCTGGCTGAAATCACTCAAATCAGTTACAAAACCTCCCTACTACAAATCTATAGGCCTAACTGCTGCACTATGGACACAGCTCACACACAAATAACACTGACTTTCCAAATGCTGTGGAGTTCATCTGATTAACACTGAGAAAGCGCTCTCCGAGAGGACAGCTGAGCTCTCGGTCTGTGACAAACTTAACCCCGAGATGAGGCTCACCCTGGGGACTCCCTGGAGGAGGACCTCTCCTGACCAGGGTTTGGGTGTATTTTAAGACCTATGAGCTGCAGCCTTAGGCTCCAGAGTGCAGGCAAATGCTAAAGGGGGAAATATGAGATGTGGAAATATTTTCTCTTTTGATCTCAGAGTCAGATCAGGTTCTGCTTTAACATGGGATCATTTAGCACTTGGTCTGTATCACTAATGCTGTATGTATCTTTATTTATGTTATGTTATGGATATGTTATGGCCTCTAAATAACATGGCAGCCATCCATGTTAGTCCACACAGCACAGAACTAGATTTGTGAGATCATATTTAGGGGTTTTAATGTTGCTAAGGTGAGTGATTATCTGTGGTGTGCGTGGCCTATATTTCATATCTGCAGATACGCTACAAGCCATTAAGCAGCTTAGCTGCTCTGTGTTGTCCGGCCAGCCAAGTGAGCTGGGCAGGGCCTGTGTGGATTACGCTACCCCCAAAGCCCTGTCATGTGAACCCTACCTAAAACACAGACTGGGAGCAGCAGAGCACTTACCACTAGCTGAGCCACAGAGGTGCACACTCTCTGACAGACTCACGCAACGCATGTAGGGCCAACCCGATATAGGCCAACCTGCAACCTACACCGCAAACGTTTCCTGTTCATAGTTGCCATCTCACAAAAACACAGGTAGCTAAGTAGAACTACTAGTAGAACTAGAAGAACTAAATTTCACTCAAGCAAACTCTGAAGCTTACCCCTGTGAGTCTAATCAGGACCATTGAATTGGATCCAGAGTTAATAAACAGCTGGAGCCTAGCATCCTTCAGGTATAGACTCATGCATTTTACACAGACCTGCCATTGTTTACTGGTCTGCCCTCTAAGTAAGCAACTCAGTGAATCTCAAAATAGAAACAGCTGCAGGAAAGCTGTTTTTTCTGCTTGCTTTTTAGGGCGTGAGGTAATCAGCCGTGCAGGAGCCTCAGCGGGAGAGACAAGTGCGTGCTGCAACATGCACAGAGAGCGAGCGAGGCGAGGTACCCTGACACACTTTTGCAACAACAGCGGTGCTCACTCACATCTGTGTTTGGTGTCGGTGTCGCTGCTCACTCACAGACACACAGAGACATTCAGGAGCTAATTAGGAAACCACTGCACATTATTCCACTATTCTAATCACAACACTGTGTGCAGTGGTAAAAAGGATGTAATTGGTTTGATATCTAGGCTACATAGGGTAGTGGCCTTGCCTAAGTGGTTTGGGAACAGGCCAGATTTACACAGCCATCATTACCTGCACTGCAATCGTCATACATTTCAGTGTGTGTGTGTGTGTGTGTGTGTGTGTGTGTGTGTGTGTGTGTGTGTGTCAAGCAATAATCAAGTTACCTCAACTAGGATTTAAGGCTTCTCTAGAAGAAGCTACAGGTTCAGCTGTGACTCAGTCATTAATGACAGTCCTTTCATAGGTTGTTACAGGAGCGGCACTGAAGTCTGAGTGTGTTTTTGTCCGGTGTCTCACTCACAGTGGGCCAGGACACAGGCACACCACCAGCACAAAAGCCCCAGTGTCTGTAGAGTGCACAGGCTGCTTCACTGAGCAATGCCGTGTCCTGTTACCTTCTGATGTCTCCGTGAGACACACCTCTCTCCCCTGCTCTCTAATCTGCACACTCACTACGGGCTCAGTGCAAAGTGTTAGCACAGCTACTCTGAGCAGAGAGGCGTATGTTTACCCCTCCTGCCCGACACACTGCATTTACACTGCAGTTGGCTTGGTTTGCTAAAATGGCCAGGTTTGTGAACGAAGTGTCTGGCGCAACAGCTTTGGTAGAGAGACAGCACTGGAAAGTACAGGCTATTCTGTGTTAGAATTGCCACGTGTGTTTGTTTTTCCAGTGGGTGGTGCTTGCAACCCGGTAAGGTCATGTAGTGGACCAAACTGTCTCATAGCCGATGGAATATAATGTGAATGTGAAGTGTGTTTGTGAGCCCCAACTAGACACAATCACACAGAGTATTATACTCAGAGTGGAAAGTCCAGTTCCAGTGAGTCCAGGCACTCCCCATAGCTCTATCACAGGGAAACATGTTTTCACAACATTTCACTTACACCACCACATCCCATCCGGTTACACTCTAAATACAACACTCTGACAAAAGAATGGCCTCCACCGTTTACTGTCCAGGGGCGACACTGTGACACACCAGGCTCCTATCCCAAGCTGCTAGCTGCTACGTCCAGTCAGCACTGACAAAGAACCATTTAATAGGGGGTAATGTGATGAGTGTGACACTGGGTGCTGGCTTTTCCAAGCAGAGATTCCGCACACACAGGTTCAAAGGACATGGTGTGTAAACCAGCAAGCATTCTTTTGAAACAGATAAGGAAGTCTTGGAAGTATGCAGCTCCAGGCAATGCAAGCTGGTGGAACATGGAGCAGGCAAGGCAAAAGCAGTTTAAAGAGAGTGACTGGGTGGAGAGAGGATAATATACCATTTTTTTGTCTACTTCTCCCTTAGTTCATTCTTTTATTATTTTATTGCTTTCTTTATTTCATAAAGAACCTTACACCAACCTTACTTCAACAATGTTAAAGGTGTAAGTGATTCTAATTTAAGTAACACTATGAAACAATTTGACACTTTTTGAGGTATGGTTTATAGGCAACTAGTATTGGTACCATCCTCAAACTAATTTTGATAGCATATGGTCATGTGAAGGACAGATAAACACCTGTGTCTTCCCCACTAGCCATACAGGATATGCTATGAAGTTCTGTGTAACAGGTTGGAACACCCTTGCTGCAAAAATGGAAGAAAAGCTTTCACATGACATTGCCAGCTAGGCCTATACTTCCAAAAGACACCAGTAAGTGTGTTAGCAAAATTCTATCAGTGGCAGCTGGGCTGTTGGTGGTGTTTGCCAGGTTTTTGCATGCCTTTTAGGTAGTTAGCTTACTAGTTTTGGAACAGAACTCCGTATTGCTGCTTTAAATTCAATTTTATTTAAATAGAGCCAAATAACAATTGAAATTGTCTCAATAGCTTTACAGATCCAATATACCTGTAAAAAAGGAAATATTCATTGAATATCTCAGTCAGCTAGCTGGATTTCATTTAAACGTTCACACAAAATAGACAGTGTTTGTATACAGCCCTGGCTATATAAATGGGAAACAAACAAAGTGGCTTTGACCGAAACACACAACATTAATCAACCAATCAACATCAGGGGACGTTCATGCTCGTGCACAAGACTGGGGGAAGGGGAGAGGGAGCAATAGAGACGGTAAATCTGGTACATGCCAACATGCTGAACTTCACATCATAATCACATTGTGAGGAAGGAGAGATGTCTGAGCAGCAAAAAAAGAGAAGATCAGAAGAATTATGGAACAAAGACATGCCATGATCAGGGAAGGACAAAGAGATGCTTTAATATCGGTGAGGCTTTCCAACAGTGGAGAGACCTCTGAGAGTCGGAAGGCATGAAGATGGATGCAGAGGTTGCTCTGTTTCTGCTTGCCAGGCGCGTAACAGTAGTTTTGGTATGTTTCACACCAATAAGTTAGTATTGCTTTGTCCAGTTCGTTTACTTGCAAGCAGGTACCTGTGTCACATTTGTGTGTCAGGTAACGCTGTTACATTACTTGTTCACGGACATTCAGCTTACTTTCTAACTTGCCAAGATATGCTGTTGTTGTAGAATAAGCTATAGTAGAAGAAGAAGTGTGAGTACTACTGTCTGGAGCTGTTGTGCTGGCCCTTGTCCTCTGCATTTTAGCTTTGCAGCAGCAACTGTAGAGTTTGCTAACCCACAACCTAGCTACAGAGTTACTGTTATATAGTATTATATGACATTGTTATTCATCCTGGTATCTTTTTTCCTTACGTTTGTGAAGGATTTTATAACCACTGAGACCTAAAACACAAGTTTGTAAGCACAGTGTGATTATTTGGATTAACGCATAATTTGAAATGCTATTCTAGATAACGTTCCTTGTAAGCTTAGCTGATACAAACCTACAGTCCTCTCTTCAACCTGTAGTTTTGTAAAACAATCTAATCAACTCTCGCTACTTTGTACTCCATTGTATTTTAAAAGCTATGTTTATATTCTTGCATGTTGTTTGTTTGATGACGTTTTATATTATAATGTTTGTTTTGTTTTAACTATGAGAAAGAGACCCACTTATAGGATCATCTCCACCACCCATGTCAAGTGCTGGCCCTTGGGCAGCAGACGCTCTGGATTGTGCCATATTTCTCTTTTGGTCAGCCAGTTGTTAGTGTCATTGCCCTTGCAATGTGCATCCATGAATTTGGGGGGCGGAGTTTCTGAAGGAATACTGAAGGGTGGGGAGTTTTTGTTTAGCTGTCGAGTTTAAATACCAACAATCTTTCTGCAGCATCGCTGACTCATCCTTTAAAAGGTAGGCAATGTTGGAGAAACAAGCAAGAGTAAACTCGATTGTGAAATTAAACAACCTAAAACATCCCAACCCCTTCCTACAGACTTCCCTCCAAAGCCACGTCTCACCCTGAACACGCACATGAACATGCACTGCCTGACTAGTGGCGGACGAGTCCACGAGAGCATTCAGCGTTGGGGAGAGGAGCGCAGCAAATTGTTATCATCACTAAACATATCCAACTACCTCATGTCTCTTCCTTACAACTACAAAAACACACAAATAAGCTACATCACCACATTTGTAAAACTGTGTAGGCTAATTCTTTTCAAACTGTACAAAACGAACAACAGCACCAAACAATACCATTATTGAGACATTTGACCACATAAATGACCCCTATGGGGGTGAAATAGAAACTAAACTTGGGTCGGAACTGTGTGATGAGATCATAGATTTGTGCGTTGTTCAGGTCGTAGTGCAGAATGTATGAGTCTGATTGCAAGGCTGATGTCATAGCGGAGACTGATTGGGTCCATCTGTGGGGTTCTGTTAAACAAACCTAAAAGATCGTGCAAGACCAAGAAAAGGCTGTCTTTGTGGTATGTCTCCACAAATAGCCAATGAGTAGTAAGTCATGTGTTCAACTGTTGACGTCCACCACTGAACTCATCAGGCCAAATGATAAGCTCACGTTTTCACTCGAAAAAACACACACACAAACACACACTGCGTTCTGAAAAAAAGAGAACTCAAGTGCGCTAGATTCAAATCATATTAGGAAAAACCTTTTGTTGTCCATAAAATCCCTTTTTCACCCCCTCCCCTTTCTGATAAAGAGTATCCAAGACTATAAAAAAGAATAAAGGACAGACTTAATGATAAGGGAATTAGCTTTGTGGCCTGTAACACACACAACAACAGGTAAGTGGGAAAATGTAACCATCCTGCTGAACTTAAGAATTATTGGGGTGCTTTCAACCTCTCCTCGTAGTCTCCCCCCATTTCTCCTTTTCCCTTTTGTGGATTTGAGGCAGAACAGATGTGGCTGTGTGACTTCTACATGAGTCATTTCTATCATAATGTGAGAGGGAAGAAACTTCATCAAGTAGTCCAACATTTGAAGATGCATTGTAGATGAGTGTGACTGCAATGCAGAGTCCCAATGTGACAATTACAGGGCAAATGGCTGCAGTTTGAAAACCATTAACAAAATGCACAGAATGAAGAAGCCTGGTGCAGATTGCTGGTCCTTGTAGTCCTTTGGTTTATTAACACTACAGGTACAGTCTGTTGATATGACCATATGAGGTAGCACAATGAAAATCTCCTGAAAAGGTTTAAGAAAATATCTGGTGCTAGACGACCACACTCCTAATATAGCATGCCCCTCTTCTCCCACGCAGACCTTTTAAAGTCAAGCGTTCACGAAAACCTGCAAACTGTCAAGATTTGGCCGCCAGAAAGCAGATCAACATCTCTCACCCACACGGGACGACATTTCTCTTTCTCTCCTTCAGTCTTTCACCCACAGGCATGAACTGGGATTGATGTGGAGTGGCAGCCAGTGTTTCCCCGGCAGGAACATCACATTAAGGAGGCAAGCAATAGGAAGCCAGTATCTGTGATCACAATTAAACTGGACAGGGAGAACAAGATCCCCATCATTACAGGCCACTAACTGCATCAAAGATGCTCTCTCTCTCTCAGCAGCGTAGCTGTTTGTTCCCTAATGCCAAACTGTTAAGTGGAGATGGTGGTGCTTGGAGAATGAGATACAGAGCAACTCCATAGACCAGAGCAAAGCAAGAGACCTAAGGGAGCCTATAAGAGTGTAGACATGTGTCTGCTTGAAAGAAGAAATGTTTTAAAAACAAAAGTAGATATCTGCACAGCCAAACACTGACTGCTGAAAACTATGCAAAAGCTATGACTATAATGCATTTGACATGAAATCTGAATTTTCAAAAAGCCCCCAGGAGGAAAAAACTGTGTGACAAAACTGATTTTGACTTGTGTGTTCATACTATTCCTGTCCTCATGGGCTGTGGAGTCACAAGCTTTGCAGGAATCAGAAATCAAGAGTATGACAGCAATTCATGATTCACAAGGTTATTTGCGAAAGCTTTTCAACGAACGAGAGAGAGAGAGAGGGAGGGAGAGAGAGAGATGATGGTGAAACAAGAGGAAGGGAGATGAGAGTGAGTCGTGACCTTACTGCGGGGCCAGTGTGACTCACACTCATATTAGCCTCCCAGCAGACAGCTCTTTATAAACACAGGAGTCAGGCATTGTCCACTCTGTCCTTCACCAAAGCCAGTAAACCACCCTAGAAAAGATGTAGGTGTTGCACTTTGCTTCTTTAGCACATCGTGTCAGAAATAGACAGTTAAGGATTTCATCTAAGGGAGGAATCACAAACAAACAAAAACAATAGTTTAAAAATGTAAGCAGTGTAGAGACAGTAAAGCACTTTAAAAACACTTCATTTGAAGCCCTCTCTTTGTTTCCTGGTCTACACTCTTGTCACACGTGCACCTGGTATGTGTCTTCAGGGCAGGGGGAGAGGTAAGGGTGACGCTTCAGTGGGGAATGGGCGTGTTTAATCTCTGCGTCCCTCTCCAAAAATCCTTCCTTTTCCATTCTGGCAAAATCTCTGTTCTTTCTCTAAGCCTCTTCCTCCCCTGGGGCCACCCCCTCTAACATCATGCTTTATTATGCTCACGTTACTCAACATGGCAGCAGGCTCTGAGGATGCCCATGGGCTCTAGACTGTTGTGCCACAGCTTGTGCATGCAGCTCTTCACCCCTGCCACATCAAAAGGGGTAACAATCACTCCTCCAGCAGCCTCAGAAAGCTTCAATGTCAAACGGCCCAAGCCATTTCCTCAGTCCCACGTGCAGTGTTTAGTTAAGCTTAGAAACTTAGTCAAAGCCTTATGAGCTCTAAGGTAGCCCTAACACTAGTTACGATGTGCTAACAGAGTGGAAAAAAAACATCCAACTAAAGTCTTTCATCTTTAATATGCAGTGAGTCACATCCGTCTGAAGGGGCTCTGAGGAGAACGTGGGCTACTGTAGAACCCAGACGTAGTCTGCGACACTGAATAAGGTGGTCAGAGACACTCAAATTGGCCACGACCACAGTCAGGTCATTCTCCTGATCATGTCTTCTTTCCCTCAGCCAAGAGAGCTGAGCCTCCCTCTCATGACCTCATGGCTCTGTTAATGCACTTTTAATGAAAGATTCTGATGTTGCTTTTTTGGCAGAAGCTGCTGACACCGTTTACAAAGATTTCTCTGCCAGACCAAATCAAGTCTGCCCGCGCTTGGCCTGGCCTGCCAACAAAGCAGAAACATCCTCCAGTCTAGTTATTGTTGAAGGAAAACTGATGTGGGGAATGTTTTCATTTGTGAAAAGGGATAACAAATGAACCAATGCAGTCCTGCAGCTCAGACAGATACCTACAACCCTCATTTTGGCCATATAAGGGCCTTGTACAAATACTGGCATCGGCAGGGGCAGGCTAATGAGAATTGAGCTGCAGTAAACCTCACTTCACAACCTCTCAAAAGGTCCATTGAGCCGACATGAAAACAGACCCTTGGAGGACTTTCTTTACACCCCTGTGACTTGTAAGAGAGTGTGACAGAGGAACAGCATGACGGTGAAAGGGGAATCCTGACCTCTGATCAAAAAGATCATTCTCCAACTCTGCTGTCTCACTCAACATAAACATACTATAACAGATAATGGTTACTTTCATCTGGCATGTGTGTGGTCTTCTTCTAGGATTCAACTCTGAAATGTAGATTCATAAACTGGTAATGGGTAGAATACATTTGTATTTGTTTAAATAAAGCCTACAGTTTTTTTTACCCCTAAACTTAGTGAGCTAAATAGCTAATTAGTGACCATAGAGCATTTCTTTATCTTAGCGTTTACTATTTTGAAGCTATCCATACAGCAACTGTTTGTGAAGAAAATGTTTTAACAATGCAGGAGCTATAGGTTGATAAATAATGCAGTACCAAAGTAGCTTTTGTAAGAATGCCACAACGCCCCCACCCCCAGCACCACAACCATTTCCATGAGAAACATGCTTGTTTGTCTAAAAAAAAAAGGGAAATTGTGAATGGAAAGGGAGTGA
Source organism: Sprattus sprattus (assembly GCF_963457725.1). Lineage (NCBI taxonomy): Eukaryota > Metazoa > Chordata > Actinopteri > Clupeiformes > Clupeidae > Sprattus > Sprattus sprattus. The sequence goes on along the minus strand of NC_137923.1, from coordinate 31,467,081 downwards.
AGAAGACCATTTGACCAAACCTCCAACATCCGCCACCAAAGCTGCATTTGAGGAAGCGGACAGAAGCAGGAGCACATCCTCAGTGTCAGGGTGAGAGTGTGAGAATATGTCTTTTCCAGCTCAGTTAGGGGTGTCTGCTGTCACATTTCCTCCAAAACAAGGACTTTCCACCCCAGCACATCCTCCATGGTTCATCAGGAGAGGAGAGAGGAGTGTGAGGCAACAGCAGGTCACACAGGTCAGATTGCAGGGGAACAGACAGTTCTGGCATCCGACTGTTTGGCATTAAGAATATTTCATGCAAAACACACCCATGCAATTTTTATAGTGCTTCATTTATAGTTTGGTTAGGCTACGGAATCTTCACAATATCTTGGCATCACGGAATTCCACTAATGCGCGTACAACACTTGGAACATTATGGCGTCCTATTTTTACTTTAACTGTAAAAAAAAGTTGTCATCCAAACACTGTCAAAAATGGAAAAAGGTGAGGAGATCACTACTGTAGTGAAACTCAGACCACTGATGGCTAAAAGGTACAACTTCACAAACAGACTGCCTGCCTCTCTAAGCTGGCCGCTGCTGGGTCCCACCCAAAGAAGTGACAGAGTAAACAAACAGCGAGCTAAAGCATGGAACCCGAGCTGGCCCGTGACCCGACACCCCAGCCTCCGTGCCAACAGGAGCCCTGCCAGTCCCAGTTAAGTCCCCTCCACAGGCATGCCCATTTGGTTGTACAGATGCCACCATATAACCAGCGGGCTAGGCACCGCTGCCAGCAGTGAAAGGGCACGCCAGAACATAGCTAGATTTACCTCACAATGCTGACTGTGCAGACTTCCATCAGTCATTGTATTTGTTTGTGGGTTTGCAGTAATGGTACGTGCTGGTTTTGTGCTGTGTGTCAGCTGAATGTCGGTAGAAAAAAGGAGTGTGGCTGCAGCAAAAGCTCTCAGTGGTTATGCTGATATCACAAAAAACGCCGGCAAATTCAACTAACATAATTCAACAAGCTAGCATCCTGTAAACACTTTTACATGATGGGTACTCTTAATCATCTAATGGCTAAAAACTCATTAAACCAGAGCACACATCTTGAATCTTTCCCCGGAATGACATCAACCAGATGAAGTCAACACGACACCCTCTCTCTGACCTAGCAAAAGCTTTGCTGTGGAAGTACATCATAAGCCAGGATGCAATCACCACCACAGGCCCTGGACTGCTGTATGAATCACCAATGATGATGTGTTGAGAGTACATGTTTTGCGGGAAGGATGCGTAAGTAAGTAAGAGACCCACTGCAACCAAGTAAATATTTCTTACATTTCCTTACTTTTGTCTTTTTGTCAACTGTAGACTACAGAGTGTATTTACCATTAAGCAACAGGGAATGCTGAGCTGCAGAAAGCACCATTGAATGAATGTGTGTGTAAAGAACAAAATCAAAATATCGGTCTGAATCCATGTGTGTGTAAAGAAGAAAATCAAAGTTTAGTTCTGAAATCAATTTGCTGCTTCTAACTGCGCTGGCAGCGGTGGTCTGCATGCTCCATAACACTGCATTCTGAAGAATGTGTCCATGATAACAGCCTCTTAATTGTGCAGTAATCCAGTCTTTACTCCGTTCCAGAAACCTCAAAAGGATAGTTTGCCTTCCTTCAAAACAGTCCAGTTGTCCACTGCAAGACACCAAAACCCTGTGATACTGATGTGACTATTTTTGACACACCCTTACATACGTCCGTTAAAGAAGAGAAACATTAATACTCAAACATCTTAAATGGTCATTCAAACAGAAGGAAAGCAAATTATTACTAGAATTCAGAAAGCAGATAACATCACACAAGCATATTTTCAGCCAAGAGTCAATATGAGGCAAAATGACCTCAATTTCCAAAAACAGTTAGCCTGTTTCCTAACACAACAGAAAGGGAATCCCCTTGGACTCGGCAACCTAAGGTGCCAGAATAGGAATTACTTGTAGTCAACTCTGGCAAAACATTTTTAACTGACATGATCATCCCCAAAACTTCATCTTGACCAATACAACAAGGATCCTTTCTGAGAAAGCCCCTAAGGTTCCACAGCAGATCTCACAGGACCCTGGCCCTGGCAAGTACGTGATCATTCAAACAAGTCCCAAAATGGCCTGCAAAAAGAAGGACTATGAGTGTCACATGTGCAGTTTATTTTTAGCCAATTCTTCCTTATTCGACTTTTAAAAAGAAGACCCACAATACTCTCCCAGACTTGAGCAGTCAGGCAGAATAATTGCAATATAACTACTAAACTGAAAGTAATTCTATTCAGTGATGTTTTAAATTGATGAAGCATTCCCATAAATTCAACTCTGTGTAAAAGGGGTACATGCTGCATGATCCTAAATAATCTTTAAAACTGTAGAAACATAACTAAACACTGAATAGTAAGAGTTTGGTTTAACTTGAAGCCAAAAGAGCATTTCTGCAGTAATTGTGTACAGGAGATGTACAAAGGGTGTACAACTAAATGTTGGCGTATGAGAATCTTAAGCTAAGTATAAGAATGTTTACCATTTGTCAGGTGAAGACAAACAGGGACGTTGCAAGAAGAAGGCTAGGCATTCTTTATAGTTGACCTTTATCCCTAGTTTCTAGTTACATTCCAGTGTCTGACTTTACAAGACACCAAAGGGGTTTTGCTTCCATGTGAGATTGCTTACCTCCAGTCACTTTCAAGACTGGACTGTTCTGACGTCTTCATACAGATAACTCCTAGTCTTTTCATTGTTTGTATAGTTTGACCAGCAACCAGCGAGCATAGCCTTAATACTACAGAAATTCAAGGAGAAGACCGGAAAAACAGGGCATATAAGCTAACTGTTGAAGTGAAATACCAGTCCAATAACAAGGATAAGTACATCAAGATCCGGTTGTTGTTGAAAATAACAACCATAACGTCAGGTCTAGATTTCTAGCAACATCGCCAAACCAGTTTACAGACTGTCCGTGCATGCACAGTTCAGGCTTTCTAATATTACTCACACAACGCTTAGTCACTTGAACAGTCAACCAGTGACAACCAAGTATTGCTTGCAAATTTAGAAGACTTTTAAAGTAACATAGCGACTGTCTCCATTGAGAAGACATAATTATCATACAAACAGCATGTCAATCTGACCGTGTCCCATGTGGGTGAATGAGTGAGGGAGAGGAAAGTGTCTCATCACTGTCTCCTGATCATGTAACGTTTGTAATTCTAACTGATAAAATGTACGGATACACTTACGTTTTGTGGCATTCATGAGGTTTTTTCCATCTTTGTATAGTTCTTTTATGAATCTGTTGGTTTTATCTAATTCCGCCTCATGCGACTTCACTTTATCGCGAAAAGCGGGACTGTCCAGGTAACACTCGCTGAACTCCAAAGGGTGTAATCCCATTTTTGGAGCTATGTACAGCTAGCTAAAAGGTAGCTAGCCGAAAAGTCTGAAAACAAGTGCTGTTCTAAAAACAGCTTATCACTTTAGCAACAAATTAACTCAAAAAGTATGAGTGAGATAACAAAGTTAACCAGCTAGCGCCGTCCACTTGGCAATTCCTGGATCATAGATGTAACGTAATGCACTGAATCCGTAGCGTGACCAAAGACCACTCCTGGACAAGTTCTTCTTAAAAAATCCCGATGGAAACGATACGTGGTACTTGACAAGACTACCACCTACTTAAAAAAAAAAAAAAAAAGTACTTCCAGTGTTATTATTCGCGACACCCCAGGACACCCAGTGGAAGAAATATACTCTAAACTAAGGTTTAAACAATTCAGTAAGTCATTGTCCACGTTGTAGCGTAGCGATATACCGTTGACAGTAGGTAGCCTACATCTCAAACCGTTATTTGCATTGCTCTGTCCTCACTCTCCAAGTAGGTTTACAGCGGACACACCGTACTACACAACACGCCTACTAGATGACACATTCTGGACACACCCACTTCACATAGCCGTCGTGTTCAGAGTTCCGTTTACAGCTTTGTCAAAATAAAAGTTCGTACCTTAATTTAGCTAGTTGACCTACAAAACGTTTGTGAAAGGTATCAGACATGTATGGAATTAGAATAGTTTTAAAATTCACACATACATATCACGCACATGTACTTTCTGATTCACATAGAAATATCACATGGTTCACAAATAAAGGCAAACATGCATTTACAAATCGCTAGCCATTTGTTAACATCCCTGCATTTATTTGTGGATTTTTGAGACTTAACTGATGGCTTGATTCAGGAATACATTTTTTCTTTCAAAATGACATTCTCTGCAGCCTATCAGATGGCTCTTATAATTAAGGCCAATCACATTAACGTAAATTTGAGGGTATTATTGAATGTGACCACATTGCATAACACAGTTGTGTGGACAATTACACTAAAGTAGTGGTGCTAACAGCTGTAGCGCCTAAGACTATGCAACATATTGTGGCTATTAAATCCTTAGGTAATTTATGTGTTTACTTAAATTAAAGTAACACTATGCATCAATTTGACACTTTTTGAGGTATGGTTTTATAGGCAACTAGTGGTGGTACCATTCTCAAATTCATTTTGATACTATATGGTCATGTGAAGGACAGATAAACACCTGTGTCTTCCCCACTAGCCATCCAAGATATGTACTATGTAGTTCTGTGTAACGGGCTGGAACACCCTGCAAAAATGGAAGAAAAGCTTTCACACGCATGACATTGCCAGCTATAGGGGAGAGTGGGGTGAGTTGTGCCAGTTTTTACTTAAAGTGACTTTTAAGTGAGGCCATGACAGTAATGCTTTAAACTAAAATATGTACATATATATCAGGATGTGGTGCATCCTTGGGAACAATCACTTTGGATCTGAAATATAGTATTTAAGAAATATAGCTTTCTGAAAAAAAGTCTCGTGGCACAACTTGCCCCCAGTGCGGGGTAAGTTGTGCCATTAAAGACAGTACATTGGGGTAAATTGTGCCATTGATTATTGAAGTAAAACAGTATATTTTCATCTCAGAAACTGTCATGCCATATAAAAGCTAGACAAATTCAATGCAAAAATACTCATTTAAGGTTTATTTAAAGTTATTTTACAACATCAATGGGCCGATTTTCTACAAGCCTATTGCGTCACATGAGCACATCAAAGGTCAATTTTCTTAAACAAGGCCTAGGGCTTCCTGAACACATCAGAACAAAGTTGAGTTGAGTCAATTCTATTTAAAGGTAATTTACATGAACACATGTTCAGAACAAAATGAATTTCAAATGAAGACCAAATTGAATGCAATTCTCTAAACAGATCACTGGTATTGTAACTGTTGAGATTTTGTTTTGTTTAAGTTTTGTTTGTGGTGATTATTTTCGTTTTGATAAGTTTGTTTTACCTTTTGTCTGTCTTATGATTGGGTTTAGTTTCGTAGGAAGTGAGGTCTTGGGGGTCAGGGGTCATACACACACCTTTATTATGGTAGCATACATTGTACCTGACTAGACCTGAGACGCCGGCTCGCGGTCATGGTAGTATACCGCTGAGCCCAAGCTGATGAGTGTGATTGCGTTTACCTTGCCTCATTTCCCCTCTCAATCGTTATGCATCCAACGAAGTATGTTTGTCTATTTATGACGCTTTATTTCTTTGATTTCTTTGGGTTTGATTGTTTGGTTTGATTGTCTGTTGATTGTGTTTTTACTGCTTTTAACCAGTTCGACGTTGGATTTCAAATGAATTAAAGAGAGAAATAAATCCATCAGTAAATGAAGAACTTTGGCCTAGCGTGTTTCCTGGAGAGGAGTGGAGGGGAGTGATAGGCACTATGTGCCATTAAAGACTGTACATTGGGGTAAATTGTGCCATTGATTATTGAAGTAAAACAGTATATTTTCATCTCAGAAACTGTCATGCCATATAAAAGCTTGACAAATTCAATGCAAAAATACTCATTTAAGGTTTAATTAAAGTTATTTTACAACATCAATGGGCCGATTTTCTACAAGCCTATTGATTGTCTGTTGATTGTGTTTTTACTGCTTTTAACCAGTTCGACGTTGGATTTCAAATGAATTAAAGAGAGAAATAAATCCATCAGTAAATGAAGAACTTTGGCCTAGCGTGTTTCCTGGAGAGGAGTGGAGGGGAGTGATAGGCATAACTAAACCCAGGCCCTTTGGCACAAATCACCCAATCCCACCTTTTTGTAAAAAAAATGCATCATCCAGCTGTTTTGAGCTAAAATCATGCTAGCTATATAGACTCATAGTGTAGCTTACCAAAGCACTAAAACATGTGTGAAATGTTTTCAAACTTGTCTATAACTGTTTAGACACAACAATCAAAAAACCGGGATCATAGACATTTTACTTTGGAAGGCAAAAAACTGTTTTGAACTTAAATGTGTTTATCCCTCATGCAAAGAGGCTCTCTTCTCCATGTACTGTGCCAGGATGATGATTTCTGTGATTTCCTGTACTGAATGTTTCTCTGGTCTGACACACTTTGTTACAAGTTCTTTCAGCCGCACATACAACTCTTTAGGCGTCTCATCTGGCAAGATCTTCACAGTGCGGAACTTCAGGCGGTAGATCTCAGAGTTTATGTTAAATTTCTTCAGGATGGCCTCCTTCACCAACGCATTGTAATCTGTGTCCGCCATCTCCATGGCGACGAATGCACTACAGGCCTTACTGGTTAGCAGCGGTACAAGCCGTATGGCCCATGTTGACTCCTTGGACAGTGGGTGAACCTTGGGTTCCTTGAATCTTGGTGTGCTTGTACATAGCGCTGTCCACTCTGTTTGTCTTAGCCCAGGAATATATTAATGTTAACGGTAACGGGCAGTCGCAGCACAACATGGTACAAAGTAAATGCAATGAGAACATGAAGTCATCAAATAATTAAATATGTATAACAAGACTAAGCTTGATGACATACATTAGCTGTCTATCACTTTATTTACAGTGTAGCAAAAAGAGAGGACTGTCACCCCACCTGGTGTCGAACCCGGGTCTCCTGGGAACCAAACCTGCAGGCTCGTTGGTATGGCAGTTGGAGCAAAAACTTTGACCACAGTGACACTGCCCTCCCCTTTGGTTCACGCACACAGTCACTGACGCACCACCAGACTGTACTTCTCCCATCCCTGTTGGAGGGATAGAAACAGGCATGTTTTAGAGGTATACTGGAACTGAAGTTTATACAGAGATGCATTCATTTTATTGAAGAGAATCGAATGCAGGGTCTCTCAGGCAGTTATTTAAGCCTCCCCCACCGAACTGGTCAACTTTTACAACACCACACTCTCCTCCTGCCCGGACCCTTTCAAACTAAATACTGTATGTCTCCTACACACACTCCACCCCCTGGTTCACTGAAAAGCTGCACCACTTAAAAAAGGGATGTCAGCTCAACCAGGTCGCCAAGAAAACAGGTGTTACTGTGAAAACTCAAGGATACTATTCTCCACCATCAACAAACTCCTTAAACCAGGGGTTCTCAACATTTTGTACTCCAAGGCCCACCCATTAGTATTTGTACTCTACATACAGTATTACACTATCAAAGATGTATTGTGTACCAGAAAACAACATAAAACCACACAGAGCATTTGCAGTCATAAAAGATTTATTATCCAAAAAGGTTTGAAAAAAAGGAATTTATTTCCAGTAGGCCTAGGCCTATTTGTGCACAGCAAACAAATAAATAAATACAACCAGAATAAACCCAAAACTCAAATAGCATGAACTCAAACAAGTGATGAAGCATGCAAACAAGACCACTCAGCTAGGCCTAATTAAAATAGGTGCTGCTTCAGACATGCAAACAAATAGGTCCAAATAATGATTCAAATAATTAAAATAATGATTTAAATCTGTTAATAAATAGCACCAAACATTCCTGGGCAGTGGTTCGAGTTGGTAGCTCTCCACAGAAAAGCATGTCCTGTTGTAGAATACCGCTCCAAACGATAACGCACAAAAACCAGCAGTAATGCAAAACTGTATAACAAACTGTTGCAATCGTGTATCTCTTCACTGCCACTCTCTGAGTCGCAATTCACCAGATGGTCTTGTCAAAACAAATCAACTCATCTATGTTGAAGTGCAGTTCAAAGCAGTTCAAACTTCACAGAGACTCACACGGCCTCCATCCAGTAAAGGTAAGTTGATTTACTTGCATTGCAAATAACCTCAGGCAATGTTGTAATTCGCAAACAGCCCACATTTTTTTAGTACTGCTATATGCTTAGTTACATTGCTATTGAATGTAGAACATACACTTTTAATTTCATGAATTTTTTCTTAATAGAACCAAGTAATGTTAGCCCACTGTAGCATAGCCGGCTGTCAAGTGCTTCAGTTGCACGCCTAAACTTTATAAATTACATTTTACACGTTTCATTCATGTAAATGCTGTGAAACAGAGATTTATATCTCCCCATGCTATTGCAATTGTTTTTCCACGAGGAGGCATTACTGTTTTTTTCAATTGTATGAATGATATTGTACATTGTAGCATTGCCTGCTGTTAAACGGTTATGGGCAGTGTATTGCTTTACCTGAGGGAAAATGAAAGACTACGGTTGCGTGCCTAAACTTTACAAATTATATTTAACACGGTTAATTCACGTAATAGTGTTTTTGTGTTGTTATATACATATGTAGTATAAATATATATATATATATATATATATATATATATATATATATATATACATTATGGCATGCCGTTCAGGAAATTAACATTTGAATATATATAGACAAAAGTCTGAATATATATACAAAAGTCTGGATATATATACAAAAGTCTGAATATATATACAAAAGTCTGAATATATATATACAAAACTCTGAATATATATATACAAAACTCTGAATATATATACAAAACGAAGTCTGAATATATATACAAAACGAAGTCTGAATATATATACAAAACTCTGAACTCTGAAGCGCTCAATCCGTCTTTGTCCGCCATATTGGATTGAGTGCTTCCTATTAAATCAATGGTACCAAAATGTTTGTAATTACGTATTTTCTGCTTCATGAAATACTGTTTTTCTGTTACATTGTTCAATTTTGACATTGATTTCTCACTAGAAATGCAATAATAACACGTTTATGTTACACCGTTTGACTTCACGAAGGATATTTTTAGAGGCAAGTCTTCCATTGACTTGACTGGGGTCTCATCAAAACCTTCTTAATTCCTTGTTTTCTGCTTCATGAAATACTGTTTTTCTGTTATATGGCTAAAATTAAACATGAATTTCTCGCTAAGAATGCAATAATAACACGTTCATGTTGCATCGTTTGACTTAACGAAGGACATTTTTACGTTTAAATGGGATAGCCTACACATCGTATCCTCTCGTCATATGATCAAATACAGACTTGACATTGGACAAAATATGATTACCCAGAAATCCTCATTGCATACACCAATGAAAATAAGACATTATTCATTGAATTGAATATTTTTTTTTGCAATAGTTTCCATAGTTTATGTAGTATAAGCATATAATTGTGTTATAGATTGCTACTGACTATTTCCCTTCTACAAAATAATACTCACCATGACCTAGATAGGTTGGCCATTCCAAGGGTATAAATAACATAAGGTACTACAGTACAATGCATCTAGCCAATGGCCACGGGTGCGATTCCAGAAAATTGTCTACCCTTACTTACTCGCAGAAATGTCATTTTGTGAAGCACCCGACGAGGCAAAATCCCGGACGATTTGGGAATCCCTGCCGGACGCATTTTTTAGGTCTCAAAAAGAGGACGTGTCCGAAAAAGAGCACGTCTGGTCACCCTACCATATAACAGAAAAACAGTATTTCATGAAGCAGAAAACAAGGAATTACGAAGGTTTTGACAAGACCCCAGTCAAGTCAATGGGGAACCTGCCTCTAAAAATATCCTTCGTGAAGTCAAACGGTGTAAAATAAACGTGTTATTATTGCATTTCTAGTGAGAAATCAATGTCAAAATTGAACAATATAACAGAAAAACAGAGTTTCATGAAGTAGAAAATACGTAATTACAAACATTTTGGTACCATTGATTTAATAGGAAGCGCTCAATCCAATATGGCGGACAGAGACGGATTGAGCGCTTCAGAGTTCAGAGTTTTGTATATATATATTCAGACTTCGTTTTGTATATATATTCAGACTTTGTTTTGTATATACAGCCGCGGAAAAAATTAAGAGACCACTTCAAAATTATCAGTTTCTCTGGTTTTACTATTTATTGGTATGTGTTGAAGTAAAATGTACATTTTTGTTTTATTCTATAACCTACTGGCAACATTCCTACCAAATTTCAAATAAAAATATTGTCATTTAGATCATTTATTTGCAGAAAAATGACAATTGGTCAAAATAGCAAAAAAGATGCAGTGTCTTCAGATCTCGAATAATGCAAAGAAAACAAGCTCATATTCATTTTTAAACTACACAATACTAATGCTTTAACTTAGGAAGAGTTCAGAAATCAATATTTGGTGGAATAACCTTGATTTAAAATCACAACTTTCATGTGTCTTGACATGCTCTCCACCAGTCTTTCACATTGCCGTTGGGTGACTTTATGCTACTCCTGGCGCAAGAATTCAAGCAGCTCGGCTTCTTTTCATGGCTTGTGACCATCCATCTTCCTCTTGATCACATTTGAGAGTTTTTTTTATGGGATTCAGGTCTCGAAATTGGGCTGGCCATGACAGGGTCCTGATCTGGTGATACTCCATCCAAACCTTTACTGGCCTGGCTGTGTGGCATGGAGCAAACTTCTCAAAAACACTTCTCAGAGTTGGGGAACATTGTCAGAGCAAAAGGAAGCAAGTTTTTCTTATGGGACAACGTTGTACTTTGCCTGGCTGAGGTTTGTAAAAGACCATAAGGATTGAACCAAAGTGGACTGGAGGGTCTCCTAGTTCGTCTTCTCTGATGAGTCCAATTTTCAGCTTTGCCCAACACATGGTCGTCTGATGGTTAGACGGAGACCTGGAGAGGCCTACAAGCCACAGAGTCTTGCACCTACTGTGAAATTGGACTCATCAGAGAAGACGAACTAGGAGACCCTCCAGTCGGCTTTGGTTCAATCCTTATGGTCTTTTACAAACCTCAGCCAGGCAAAGTACAACGTTGTCCCAGAAGAAAAACTTGCTTCCTTTTGCTCTGACAATGTTCCCCAACTCTGAGAAGTGTTTTTTCCAGCAGAGCAATGCTCCATGCCACACAGCCAGGCCAGTAAAGGTGTGGATGGAGTATCACCAGATCAGGACCCTGTCATGGCCAGCCCAATTTCGAGACCTGAATCCCATAAAAAAAACTCTGAAATGTGATCAAGAGGAAGATGGATGGTCACAAGCCATGAAAAGAAGCCGAGCTGCTTGAATTCTTGCGCCAGGAGTAGCATAAAGTCACCCAACGGCAATGTGAAAGACTGGTGGAGAGCATGCCAAGACACATGAAAGTTGTGATTTTAAATCAAGGTTATTCCACCAAATATTGATTTCTGAACTCTTCCTAAGTTAAAGCATTAGTATTGTGTAGTTTAAAAATGAATATGAGCTTGTTTTCTTTGCATTATTCGAGATCTGAAGACACTGCATCTTTTTTGCTATTTTGACCAATTGTCATTTTTCTGCAAATAAATGATCTAAATGACAATATTTTTATTTGAAATTTGGTAGGAATGTTGCCAGTAGGTTATAGAATAAAACAAAAATGTACATTTTACTTCAACACATACCAATAAATAGTAAAACCAGAGAAACTGATAATTTTGAAGTGGTCTCTTAATTTTTTCCGCGGCTGTATATATATATTCAGACTTCGTTTTGTAGATATATTCAGACTTTTGTATATATATTCAGAGTTTTGTATATATATTCAGACTCTTGTATATATATATTCAGAGTTTTGTATATATTCAGACTTTTGTATATATATTCAGAGTTTTGTATATATATTCAGACTTTTGTATATATATCCAGACTTTTGTATATATATTCAGAGTTTTGTATATATATTCAGACTTTTGTATATATATTCAGACTTTTGTATATATATTCAGACTTTTGTATATATATTCAGAGTTTTGTATATATACAGTGGTGGCCAAAATTATTAGAACACTAGGCATATTTAAGAGTTTTCAGTTGTTTTTGTTGAATTGGCCATTAAAATACCCTAAAAACTAATGAAATATCTACAAAGTCATCATTATGCTCTATAAACCTTAAAATAGAGCCATCATAATGAGATTTAGGTCAATTTCCGTACAAAAACAAGCTAGGCCTATTTCGCTGTCAATGTCACACAATCATGTTCCTGCACAGAAGAAGCCAAATTACCTTTGTAATCATTGTCAGGTGTTATTGTGGTTAAATTGATTGTGATGCAAGAGTCTTAGGACACAGCTCTGCGATTCTTTTAAATGTATAAGGCCTATCCTGCTCATTAAGTGATTGGTAACATCAGGATTTTGTCACTGAGGCCACACCACCAAAAGGTATAGATCCAAAGCCTCTAGAAGCAGTCTTGAAGCACATGTTGCTCTTTGAACATGCCTAAGAATCAGAATCAGAATCAGAATCAGAATCAGAAACAGATTTATTGTCACGTAGGTATGCGCCTACTTGAAATTTTTTCTGGTGCATGGGTGCATACAGTAAACATAAAAACATAAAAACACAAAAAAAAAAAAAAAAAAAAAAAAAGGTGAAGAAAGAGCTAACAGGTGAGCAACGGGTTTGAATAAAGTTTTTTTTTTATGCTGGCTGGAGTTACTGCCGCATAGCCAAGGACTTGAGCTGCAGTCCAAGCACTGTAAAGTACACTTAAGACCACCATGGCACCAGAACCGAAAGGGGAGAGGTTTCAAAAAGAAACTCTCAGACTCACAAGTGAAGCATCTCAAAATTCTCAGTCTTCAGGACCGAAGAAAGACTTTACAAGAACAGTGTGACGAGATCAACATCACAATGACTAATGGTGCAACAGTGTCTTCAAGAACTGTCCGTCGGAAACAGGGAGAAGAAGGACTTTTTTGGCAGAATAGCAACAAAGAAACATTACTGAAAGAGAAGAATTGAGTGTAATGTCTGAAATTTGCAAAAGAACACAAGAAATGGACAAAGAAAGATTGGTTTAAGTGTTGTGTACTGATGAGTCCAGGTTTGAATAGTTTGGCAACAAGCAAAGCGTGTATGTTCCACGAAGTGAGGGGGAGAGATATAAAAATGAGTGTCTCTTGCCAACAGTTAAACAAGGAGGGGGTAGTATTATAGTATGGGCTGCAATTTAAGCCTCAGGAACAGGTGACTTTGGCTAATTTGATGGCATCATGGATACAAAAGTATACCACAATACTCTGGTGAGGCACGGAGTTCCTTTTTGGAGATGTCTTATTGGGCCTGGATTTATTTTCCAAGAGGACAATGACCCTAAATATTATTTTAACTATTGTCGGATCTACCGCCAACAAGGAATCTGCTGGAACATCGAAAATGATGGAACGGCCCTCTCAAAGTCCGGACTTCAAACCCTTCAAGCCAATTCGGGGCAAGTTGGAAAATAAACTCGACAGATCTATTGTAAATTCCAAGGAAAGCCTTTGGCTTGACTTGCAGAAGGCATAGGATAACATAAGTGTTGAAGTTCTCAAGAAATATATTGACTCTATGCCTGAGAGATGTGCTGCTGTAATTGCTGCAAAAGGTGGACGTACCACATATTAAAGTTAAAAGTGGATAAAAACAGTAGGACTCACTTCATCTGATATTTGTTGTGCTCAGAACAGCCATCTGCATGTTTCATGAACATTATGAAATTAAATCATGTTTTGGAGGCAAAAAAAAAGGTAATTATTCTCAGATCTGTCAGGTGTTCTAATAATTTTGGCCACCACTGTATATTCAAATGTTAATTTCCTGAACGGCATGCCATAATACATGTATATAAATATATATACATTTACAAACTTTGCATGTGCTACATTCTCCCTCCCTCTTCTCATTTGTGACAGTGTGCTACGTTGTGTTGTGTGTGTGTGTTTGTGTAGCGTTTGCCATTACATAGGTCATAACTAAGATGGACAGTTTTGCACGTCTGGCAGCGATCCGTGACTACCTTGCAACTGGTTCCCACCAACCAGGCAGTAGTAAACTGCAGAAGTCTTCTGTCTCAGAGCAGCAAAGCATTATGCATTATATATGAGTAAGTTGTTTTATGTTAATCTAGGTAGGAGACGTCTGGTGGTTCTCCCTGAGGAGAAGGACAGGGTACTGTTTGAGTGCTATGACAGTGCAGCCACTGGGGAGCACCCTGGTGTACAGAGGCCTACACAGAAGGTAGTGCAAAATGATTATTGGCTGTCATTAAAAAAGGCCGTAGGAGGAGGGTTGGGTCTTGCGAATGGTGTCAGAGGCATGACATCATTAAAACTGTAGCACCAACGCTACACCCGATCAAGGTCCAGGGTCCCCGGCAGGTCCTGGGCCTTGATCTAATTGGGCCGCTCCCAGAGAAGAGCAAGGACTACTACACCCATATATTAAGCATGACTTGTTTGTTTTCCAAGTGGGTCATGGCTAGGCCTCTGGGAGGTAAGAAGGCTTCAAGGTTGGCACTAATCGTGACGGAAACTCTTTTGGCAAAGGGCAGTGTCAGTAAGATAATAACTGATCAAGGTAGAGAGTCAAGTCACTTGTTGACACCTCTGGAGTGGGGCATGCTGTAACTTCTGCCTACCACCCACAGAGCAATGGGCAAGATGAGCATTCAAATCAAATCACTAAGCGCCATCTTGCAAAGTATTGTAATGAGAAGCAAAATGACTGGGACATATACCTTCAACATGCTGTTCATTCGATAAACACCTCCGAAACTGCTCTCCACAAAGGTGAGCCCATACTTTGCTGTTTATGGGGTATATCCCGGCAGCCGGGTGCGATTCACAATTAGAGTGTGTTAGAGTATGTTTGGTCAGCGGGCAGTGCATCTTGCTCTTGTAGGATGGGCTTTACGGATCCCAAGTGCAACATGCAATATGTCACCGGACACCTGGGGTTCTTTTCTATTATTTGCGTTTTATTTCATTCTAACTTGAGTTAGATGTGCCTTTTTTGTTGTTGTCTTGTTTTTTTTGTAAGGGGGCAGGTAAGTGTAAATATTTAAACATGTACTCATATTGCTATGTGTATGTTATGCGTTTATCTGAAGTAGTAATGCCATTATGTGTTTTCATGTACATCTCTTTCCCACAGCACCCTAGTTTAATTACTATACTATGTTTCGGTCTGTACTGCTAAGTTGCGTTCATGGGCTCAGCTACTGTGCTATTATTATATAGTACCTCAATTTCCCTACGAGGAAGTGTATCTTAACTTATCTTATATTAAACTTGCTTGTCATAACTGGGGAATTGTAGTTATCTCTCCATGTTCCCTTTTAAAAGCAAGCAACACCTGTAAACCAATGCATTAGTTTATAGTTTATAGTAATATTGTTGTATTTGGTGGACATGAATTAACTGGAGTTATGAATTGAAACAGGCTGACTGCTGGGAGGCGGACAACCAAGTTGTAACCAAGATGCATGGACATTGCGGGGAAGATTGAAACTTAACACTGTACCTAATATAACCAGAGCATAAGTGTTACATGCGCTGATTTTTATCAGGTAAATCGGTTTACATTGACCACATAAAACAATTGCAATCATAGACATATGATTGCAATGGCCTTGTCATTGTTTTTCATATAGTCTGTCAAAGTCTATTTTGATTGAGCCTATTTAGTCTACTCATTCTATGTAACAGCCAGATCCTTTTGGTTGAAATAAAAATCAATATTTTTGTATGCATTAACAACATTATACTGAAGGGTTTGTTCTTTGATCTTAGAACGTATGTGTAGGGAGTCACTTTTTTTCTTTGACAGACTGCAGATAACAGTTCTAACGGGCGCACCGATGCGTTTGGTATAGGTCAGAATCGGAACTATTCACTATTTAATATTTGTTTCTTGCCGGACTTATTTAAAACATGTGCAAGAGAGACCTGCTAGCTTTCCTGAAAATATTGGGAACGAAACCAGAGACGGAACTCATGTTGTTTCAATGATTAGCTAGCTAAAATAAAGAAACTAGTACATACATACAAACTATTACCCAAAAGATTGATCAAGAATGTCTGGATGCAGTCTTAATACACCATATACCTGCAACTGATTTAAAGAGACAATATGTTTGATCATTCAAACAACCAACGAGTGTCTTCTATACTGTTCAATTGACGTAGCTAGCTCTCAAGATAACGCCAGCCAGCTAAGAAGAAAAACACAGTAAGTTCACATACATTTAGCCAACGATTAACAAATATCACTTATTTAGCTTTCTTTTTTTGCAGTTGATCGGTAACTGGGGTGAAAGTTATTGTATGAGTGAATTTGTACCGTGTTGTTACAATAGCTAGCTTCACAGCCAGTTTTCATAACGTTACATATTTGATGTGCAATCCAATCACGTACACAACACACTCACATTAATTGTTATTTGACGTGCAATCAAGCCTGGAAAGCTAGCGGGCAGATGAGCATCTATTCAGCCTTATGAATACGAATCGCTGACATTTTGCCTCTTTCACACACTTTCCTCTTCATCAGTAACGTACGTGTGATGGCGGTAACAATTATGTTCCGCCTTAAATTGATGTCACGTGAGCGAGCAAGTGTATTTTAAACTGAATACATTTGTGCAGAAATGCCGAACGCCACGACACGACCCAAGCGGTCAAGACGCAGTCGTCGGGCCCCAAGAGAAGACACCGCGAGGAATGAACTGGTGTCGCGATCCCTGGAGAGTGCTCAGCAGTGCCTTTATAGTCAGGACTACGGCACAGCTTTCGTCCACTACCTCTTGGTCCTCAATCTGGAGCCTCTGCTGAAAGACTTCGCAAAGGTTAGTTGTCTCTGAAGACCAAGCTCTCCAGTAAGTGGTGGATTTAGACTGTCCGAGGGGCAGGGGCGAAAACATATTAAGGTGGCATTTTCTCACTGGTAGAAGCACCATAAAGGGCACGTAATCATGTTCTTTAATGAAAATCCACTCTGCCTTCTGCACTCTGACACATCTGCTGATCTGCACTTCAGTATGTTAGACATCTGTAGGGGCACCCATAAAGAACTTCCAGCTAACTCCTTTATAATGCAGTCCCTCCAGGATTTTGCAGTGTGGTGTTTTCACAAATTCAAGGATTTTACGCAATTGTGGGTGGCATTTTTTCTCTCCAAAAGTCATGGGACTTCTGCATTATTTGCAATTTATTTTATTCAAAATAACTACAATTTTAACCTCAATTTTTGAGAATCCCCACAACAAATTCAGTTACTTTTGGCTGCAACAATCACAACAAACCCTTGCAAGATCCTGGGGGGACTGATAATAGCAACTCACAGCATTGCATCTTATGTATTTAAAAAGATAGTGCCAAAAGAACCCCCCCCCCCCCCCCCCCCCCCCCAAGTCTACCAGTGTCTCCAGTGATTAATGATGAAAATTATTTATCTGGTTTGCAACACTGCATTTGTATGTTGTCTTTTAGGATTCTTTTAGGTTCACTCTTTTCAAATGGGCAGAGGAACTGGACTCACTGGGGCGCATTCAGGATCTTTTTGACAGCTATGAACAAGCTTTGGAGTTGTTCCCTGTGGATGAGGTCATCCTGAATAGTATGGGGGAGCACCTCTTCAGGTAACTTGAACATTGGTTTGGTGTTCACTTTACACTACACAGGGGAAAACATGTGTGAATGCATTAATGACGTACAGTGCCCTCCACAATATTGGCACCCTTAGTGAATACGGGCAAAACAGGCTATGAAAAAATGTGTCTTTGCTGTTTATCCTCTTGGTCTTTCACTCAAAATATTCGCAAAATTCTTATCTTTTCATTGAAGTAAATTTATGGAAAGAATTTACTTTTTTTGACATTAAATAAAAAAAAAATTCCCCAAAACATGGGTGCCACAATTATTGGCACCCCTAGAAAATCTTATAATTAAAATCTAACTGAAGTACATTACCAGTCATGTTTTACATTTTTAAGTTCACCTGTTTGATTAGAAACTCTTAAGGGGTCAACCATGTCTTCCTGTCTCATTCGGGTATAAATATGAGGTGACACAGCCAAAAAAAACCTTAGTCATTAATCAAGATGGGAAAGACCAAAGAACACAGTGTGGAAGTGCAACAAATAGTTGTTGAGCTGCTGAAATCCGGAAAAGGATATAAGAAAATATATATACAGTTGAAAATACCCCTTTCCACAATCAGGGCAATAGTTAAGAAGTTCAGAGCGACAGGAGATGTATGGGAATCAGCCTGATAGAGGACCTATCTGTAAATTGACCCGACGCACCGTGAAGAGGATGGTTTGACTGGCAAAAGAATCTCCAAGGATCACAGCTGGAGAATTGCAGAGGTAAATTAAGTCCTGGGGTCAGAAAGTCTCCAGAACTACCATCAGACACCACCTACACAGGGTTCCCACGGTACCTGGAAAACATGGAATTTATTTTTTCATTTTCCAGGTTTGGAAAAGTCATGGAAACTGGGCAAAAGTGAACACTTACATGGAAATTGAAACAGTTGTCCTGGAAAATTTTATTGGATGATGTGAAAAATAGTACTATTGAGCACAGAATTAAGATGCGTTTATAAAAACCTTTACATGTGAACAGCTTTTACTGTTGATAGAAATGGATGATCCCATGTTGTAGATGTAGAGCATGCTCTTGGCATCCTTTCTGGTATATTGGATGTTGGAATTTGATGCAGGCAACCTGGTGAAATGGACTTTAAAAGTATAGTTTCGGATTGGTGGACTTCGGGAATATAGCCAAGAAACGTTACTCGCGATCTCAATAGAAGGGTCAAATACATACATTTCCCAGCCAACATGGGAGCCTTGACATCTACAGTGAAACATCTTACGCAAGTTAGGGTTATTATTTTAACTGTGCGGTAAACCTGGGTTTAGCAATCTTGCTAACTAGCTGGCTGCAACTTGCTGATTTTTACCTTGCTTTTAAAATACTAGAACTATGTTTGATCCCCATATGCAGTTTTACTCATTGACTTTTCCTAAAACCGTGTTATTCACCACATTTAGGGGAGTTTGTTTTGAATGTGGATTCATTAATAATGGTTAGCAAGCACATGCAGGTCTCAGCAGGGACGGGAGGAAGAGAGGGCCGTGGGAGCTGGGTTAGAAATGTGTCCCTAAGGGCCGTACACCAGCACACTGCTTTCTGAGGGCCGTACACCAGCACACTGGGGTGAGAGTAACGGGATCGGTGAAGGGAGAGAGAGACAGGGGATCGGTGGAGGGAGAGAGAGAGAGAGAGACAGGTGATCGGTGGAGAGAGAGAGAGAGAGGCAGGGGATCGGTGTAGGGAGAGAGAGAGACTTCTAGCCAACTTCTAGCATAGGTCAACCTCACAGTTGATTGTTCATCTACAGCTTGTTGCATTATTTCATGCATGAATATTATAAAAAAGACATCATCTCTAAGCATTTACAATGTAGACTTGACTGACACATCTTTTAAATCAAGTAAGTAGTCAGGTGTTTTAGGGGGTTGTGTGTGTGAGGGAAGGGGGGCGCTTCAGGGGCCTATAGATCATCACTTTATATGGTACCTGGAAAATCAGGAGGTAGCATGGAATTTTTTTTCAAGGCAAGCGTGGGAACCCTGCTACATCACCACAAGTTGTTTTGGGGGGTTGCCAGAAAAAAGCCTCTGCTCTCGATCAACAACAAACTAAAGCGCCTACAGTTTACCAAATGTAAGTCAGACTTTCAATGGACCAAGTTATATGGTCAGATGTGACCAAAATAAAGCTTTTTGGCAACAAACATCAAAGGTGGGTTTGGCTAGACAGAAAGATAGCCGTTCAGAAAAGCACCTCATACCCAATGTGAAGTATGGTGGCGGATCTTTGATGTTGTGGGGCTGTTTTTGTTCCAAAGGCCCTTTACATCGTGTAAGGATACATGTTATCATGGACTCCATCAAATACTAGCAGATATTAAATGAAAACCTAACAGCCCCCTCTAGGAAGCTTCAAATGGGCCTGGTTGGGGACCTTCCAGCAGGACAATGATCCGAAGCACACCTAAAAATCAACACAAAAATTGTTCACCGACCGCAGATTAAAGGTTTTGCCATGGCCATCACAGTCCCCCGACCTAAACCCCATAGAAAATCTGTGGAAAGAGCTGAAGCCGAGTCTACAAGCGTTGACCTAAGAATCTGAAGGATCTGGAGAGAATCTGTATGTAGAAATGGTCCCAGATCCCATGCCATGTGTTCACCAACCTCATCACGCATTAAAGGAGAAGACTCAGAGCTGTTATCTTGGCAAAGGGAGGCTGCTCAAAACATTAAATTAAGGGGTGCCAATAATTGTGGCACAGCTGTTTTGGAGAATAATATTTATTTAACGTCAACATTTTATTTTTATTTCAATATTTTTACTTCAATGAAATGGTAAGATTTTTGTGAATATTTTTAGTTAAAGACCAAGTGGATAAACAGCAAAGACATATTTTTTCATAGCCTGTTTTGCTCACATTCACTAAGGGTGCCAATAATTGAATTGTGCAGGGCACTGTATCACCATCATTTCAATAACACTAATATTATATTGTAATATATAATATTCTGATATTTTGTTCACCTGGGAGGATTTTCTGATCATGAGTAAAAATAAAGTAAAGTTAGGTGGAGAAGGTTGATGTACATGACTGATTATTTAGGGGAAATATTTATCCACCTTGTTTTCGCTGACACAGAATGGGCTTTAGAGACGAGGCCGCTGGCCATTTCCACAAAGCGCTGAAGTTGAGACCTGACTACCCCGAGGCTAAAGAGAATTTCTACCGTGTCGCCAACTGGCTTGTAGAGCGATGGCACTTCCTAATGCTCAATGACCGTGGGCGAAATCACAAGTACCAGCTGGCCATCCAGAAGGCAGTGCGTGGGGGCTGTAGTACTGTGCTTGACATCGGCACTGGCACTGGCATACTAGGGTGAGACTGAATTGTGCTGCTCTTATTTGATTTGGTATGGAACTCATGTAGTCTGTAAACACAACATAAAATATACTTACAGCGGGTGAAATAAGTATTGAACACGTCGCCATTTTTCTCAGTTAATATATTTCCAAAGGTGCTATTGTCATGAAATTGTCACCACATGTTGGTAACAACCCAAGTAATCCATACATACAAAGAAAAAAAACAAATACATTCAGAAATTAAGTAATGTGTATTAATGTGAAATAACACAGGAAAAAAGTATTGAACACATGAAGAAAGGGAGGTGCAAAAAGGCATGGAAAGCCAAAAAAACTGCTGGAATCTTTCAGTAATTAGAAGGCAATCTGGCCCCTAGTCAGTGCAAATTAATATCCCAACTGATGGCCTATAAAAGGGTGTCTCATTACCAAGGTGTCACATAAGAAGCAACTCATGATTGGTAAAAGCAAAGAGCTCTCTCAAGACCTTTGCAACCTTATTGTTGCAAGACATACTCATGGCATTGGTTACAGATGCATTTCTAAACTTCTGAATATTCCAGTGAGCACTGTTTCGGGCCATAATCTGGAAGTGGAAAGAACATCATTTCACCATAAACTGGCCACGACCAGGTGCTCCTCGCAAGATTTCTGACAGAGGAGTGAAAAGAATTATCAGAAGAGTTGTCAAAGAGCCAAGGACCACTCGTGGAGAGCTTCAGTAAGACCTGGAATTTCATGTCAATACCACCTTTGGAAATATATTTACTGAGAAAAATGGTGACGTGTTCAATACTTATTTTACCCGCTGTATATAGTATTCTAGAAATTCAATTTCTTTGAGCAGAAAGCAGAAATTCGTTTTCCTTTTTGGCTGTTTGTGTATTTAAAATACAAGGCTTCCAGTACACATGGAACTTGTGTAATACTGTGTGGTGTTCTCCTGCGTTCAGAATGTGTGCTAAGAAGGCTGGAGCAGCCGAGGTGTACGCCTGTGAGCTGTCTAAGACCATGTACGAGCTGGCTGGGGAGGTGGTGGCTGCCAATGACATGGAAGGCAGCATCAAAATCCTCCACATGAAGTCTCTCGAAATGGAGATTCCCAAAGACATTCCCAAGAGGTATGATTTAGAGGAGCCATTGCCAACTAGGCACCACCCCATTTCTAGTAAAAGTTTGGGAAATTCTGTTGAAAACAAAATGGAGTGATTTGAAAATTCAGTTGACACTGTACTTTATTGAGAGCACTACAACAACATACATTCCTTTTAAACGTGATTATTGCAACACCCACCAAGGAAGTTGGGGCAGTCGAGTGACAACTGTATACCATTCATAATAATACAACATTTTGGCCCTGAAAACACCAGTTCATTAAGTTTAGCAAGTTAATTTCCCAGTAATTCTTCAAGTATGTAGATCTTCAGCAGTGCAAGTGTACAGGGCCTTTGTTGCTGTATATTATGCTTTAAAATGTGCTACACATTTTCATTCAGGGACAGGTCAGGACTGCAGGCTACACCCTCAGGCAGTCATGCACTTACCGTGGTCTGGCCTTTCCCCATACCATAGCAGGCACTGGCCTAACACACCCCTATACCATAGCAGACACTGGCTTGACACACCCCTATACCATAGCAGACACTGGCCTGACACACCCCTATACCATAGCAGACACTGGCCTGACACACCACTATACCATAGCAGACACTGGTCTGACTTGAATAGTCCTTTTCCTGTTTGACCTGGATAAAATGAAGATGTTTCTTGAATATTATTTGAAATCTTGACTTTGTGGACCACGGAACACTCCACTCTGCCACTGTCCTTTTTGGTTAATACAGAAAACATTTGTTGGCAAATTGACAAGGCCTTTCTTGGTAGCCTCACCCTTTTTAGCATCCCCTGTTTACATGACCTTGTTCTTTCAACTTGTCTCATCGTTATTTATCCTACATTTTATCCCATCCCAAGTTTTTGGAGCGTGTTGCAGTAATCACATTTGAAAAGAGTGTATTTCGTTTTTTTTTATCATCATCATTCTATTTACATCTCTACTGAGGCCTGAAGGGTTCTGTAAAAGTGAGGTTCATTAATCATTATGTATATTTATATATGCACAAACCTAGCCATTATTGTAATGGGAAAAAATATTTGGTGTCCTTCATGTAATTTAAAAATGTTATTCTACTCTAGTTTGTCAGTTACATACAATCGGCATAATTATAGACGAAATGCCGTACTCATTAGTTAACATTGGTCACACATCAATCTACGTTCTATATTCTACTCATGTTGTTGATAGGGTGTCGTTGGTTGTCACGGAGACTGTAGATGCAGGGCTGTTTGGTGAAGGCATCATTGAGACTTTAATTCATGCCTGGAACCACCTCCTCTTGCCACCTCAGGTAAATCTTACTCTCTGGAAAGATTAAACACCAAACAGTCTGTGTCTGACCTGTCTTTGTGGACGGTTGTTGAAATGAAAATGGGTATCAGTGTCCCTCTCATTTTGGGAAACTGTGATTGTAATGTCATATTTGCCCATTCTCCATGTCAAATAC
Organism: Sprattus sprattus; assembly: GCF_963457725.1. Classification (NCBI taxonomy): domain Eukaryota; kingdom Metazoa; phylum Chordata; class Actinopteri; order Clupeiformes; family Clupeidae; genus Sprattus; species Sprattus sprattus. The sequence goes on along the minus strand of NC_137923.1, from coordinate 31,443,418 downwards.
GTCATAATGGAGGCGCCTGGGTGGCAGCCTGTTACGGTAGCTCCTTTACCTTTTTTCGCTATTTTCATTGTTTTCATTGTTTTTTTGCTTTAATCTCGGCTGCAGTACTTTGCTGGACTGAAAACCTATTTGGTCTGATACTTTTGGTTTAAAAAAAATTCAGCGAATTTGATCATTATAGAGCGTTTTAATTTCTTTTGCATTCTCGGATAAACGTCTATTTTGAATAATGCAGTAGGCCTAGCTCCTTATCTTTTTTCCCCCGCTACTTTAATGTTTTCCCCCCCTTTAACACGGCTGTTGTACCTTGCTGGACTGTGAACGTATATCATTTGCTACTTTTGGTTTTAATTTTTCAGCTAATTTTGATCAGTATTGAACTTTGTATTTTTCTTGGTGACGCATCTTTTTGAAAAATGCTGCGCTACTCTAGAGAGATGCTTTTAAGATGCCAGCCTGCGAGCGCTCCCCTGCTCAATATACCAGTGGAGATCCGTAGGCCCAGAAGAGGTACCAGAGCTGGAGTGAGAGTGAGACGCGGAAAAATGACTACGGCACCTAGTCGGGACACACCTGGTTCTTCAAAGAGTGACCCTAGACAGCAACGCCCCTCCGATACCGTCGCCAGGTTCAGAAAGCGGCCCTATTGCCCACCCTTGCCAGCATTACTGCTCTCCAATGTTAGATCACTCCGGAATAAAATGGACGAGCTTTTACTTCTGACCCAAAGCAACTGGAAGTACAAAGAATGCTCTGCCATCTGCCTGACCGAGACCTGGCTGGATGAGGACACCCCGGATGCAGCGGTCACACCCCCCGGCTTTACATTACAACGGGCTGACAGGTCAGCTAACCTCTCTCTCAAGTCAAAAGGCGGTGGTGTATGCTTCCTTATAAATGATCGCTGGTGCTCCAATCCTTCCACTGTAACACAATTATGCTCCCCTGATCTCGAGTTTCTTATTGTCATATTTACCTACCAAGGGAGTTTGCATCCGTAGTGCTAATTGGTGTTTACATCCCTCCGCAAGCCAATGCTAACATTGCCACTAGTGAACTCGCACCTCACATAGCCTCAGCTGAAACAACTCATCCAGACTCTGCTTTCATAGTTCTAGGTGATTTCAACCACTGTAATCTATCTGACGAGCTCTCGAATTACATTCAACAACTGACATGTCCAACAAGAGGAAACAACATCCTAGACCATTGCTACACCACAATCCCCTCGGCTTACCATGCATTCCCGAGTGCTCCGCTGGGAAAGTCGGACCATGTTATGCTTTTCCTTGTCCCGGAGTATCGCATAAACTCAGAACGGTGAAGCCCAACGTCGTGAAGGTATGGTCCACGGATGACATCTCTAAGCTTAAAGGCTGTTTTGAGTGCACTGATTGGGACATCTTTAAACACACGTGTGACAACCTGGACGAGTACACAGAGGCAGTGACGTCATACGTTCGGTTCTGCGTGGATGAATGCATAACAACGAAATGTGTGAAGTCATATGGAAATGGGAAGCCCTGGTTCAGCAAAGATGTTGCTGCACTCCAAAGGGAAAAACATTCTGCTTTTGTGAGGGGTGACACAGAGGTGTATAAGATTGCCAAATATAATCTACGTTCTGCAATTAGAAAAGCCAAGTCTGATTATGCTAAGACACTGGAGGTTCAACTCAATACTAACAACCCTCGATCAGTGTGGAGAAATCTGAATGATATGACCAACTATAAGAAAGGGCCTGACTCTCCTCCAGACGAGGACCCTGATCTCCCTGACAAACTCAATGAGTTTTATGCCCGGTTTGAGGACAATCAGTCCCTGGCAGTCTTTCCCTCTCCCCCCTCACCCTCCTCTCCTCCTTTTGTCATCCAGGAGGCAGAGGTGTGCAAGCTTTTTAAAAATCAGAAGGCTAGGAAAGCAGCAGGACCAGATCAGCTTTCCCCAGCTGTTTTCAGACACTGTGCAGATCAACTGGCTTATGTCTTCACAGACATTTTCAACTCCTCTTTGCAACAGTGTGCAGTCCCACAGTGTTTTAAATCCTCTGTCATCATCCCGGTCACAAAGTCAGCTAAACCAACAGAGCTCAATGACTTCAGGCCAGTGGCCCTCACTTCAGTGGCCATGAAGGTGTTTGAACGCTTGGTACTCTCCCACCTACAATCCAGTGTGTCACCGCTGATGGATCCCCATCAGTTTGCTTACAAGGCTAACAGATCTGTAGAAGATGCCATCAACCTAGCTTTTTACTCTACTCTGCAACATCTGGAGTCAAGTAACACCTATGCACGCATGCTGTTTATTGACTTTAGCTCAGCCTTCAACACAATAGAGCCACTCATTCTCTTCTCCAGGCTGCAAGCCATGAACATCGACATAGCTCTGTGTCACTGGATACTGGACTTCCTGAGGAACAGAACTCAAACAGTCAAAGTCAATAACGCAACATCATGCCCTCTGACCCTCAACACTGGTGCGCCGCAAGGCTGTGTGCTATCTCCTCTTCTGTTCTCCATCTAAACAAATGACCTGAGATCTCACCACCATTCCGTCAAGATGCTCAAATATGCAGATGACACCACCATCATCTGCCTAATCAAAGATGAGGATGAGTCTCAGTACTTCAAGGAGGTGAATTGGGCCGTAGACTGGTGCAGGAAGAACAAGCTTCATCTTAACGCCTCAAAAACTAAAGAAATAGTTGTGGACTTGAGAAGAAGGCCTAACACCAAAGCCTTAGTTAACCCTTACTGAGTCCTTTACATTTCTGGGCTCCTACATCAGCCAAAATTTGAAATGGGATATCAACACCACCCACCTTATCAAAAAAGCCCAACAGAGACTGTATTTCCTCAGGCAACTGAAAAAGTTCAATGTCAACAAACACCTTTTGGTGCTCTTCTATAAAGCCATCATAGAAAGTGTCATCACCGCATCAATAACTGTCTGGTATGGAAATTCTGACAGTCGCACAAAAATGAAACTGGAGAGAGTGGTGACCAAAGCCTCCAACATAATTGGTTGTGACCTTCCATCAGTCCTCTCATTGTATGCTGATCGTAGCTTAAATCGCGCAAAGAACATTATCAGAGACTCCTCCCATCCAAGCCGCTGGAACGACACGCTTCAACAACAGCTTCTTCCCCTCTGCTGTCAGACTCCTGAACTCTGACCTGGAGTATTTTTTTATTTTTATTTTTGTTTTCCCTACCCCCTTCTCTCCCCTCCTACTGGCCAGAGCTACCTATGACAAAGAATACCACCAACATTGTTGTGTGGCAATAAAGTTTTATCTTATCTTATCTTTTCTTAAACTCAAAGTGTACGTTCACCCCTAGCTCTGAGCCTTACTCCACCCCACTGCATAATTCAGAAAAATGCAAAAATAAAAAGATGTGGGCAGATCAGCGTTCGATCACCAAATGAAAATGAGAATCACACTTTGGGGTGAGGGAAGTTCCAAACAGTCGACTCTACGTCAGGCTCGGTCTTGCAAGGTTCATGATCATTTTAAACAGTAAAACTGGTACATTTTGTCAATACAATGGAACCCGTGTATCTGCTGATTCTGTAACCACAGTTTCAGTTATCTGTGGTTTACTGCGGCCAGAATATTCTGCGCTATTCTTAGTACCCTTTCTGCACCATCGCTCTTAATAATGGGTCTATAATTGCTTTTTTTATGGTTCCTCCATCTTTGTTTCTTTTATGGTTTTATCAAAGGGAGGGGCTAGGACATAATGGAAGGAAGGGAAAAGCTACAAATGTTGTGTAAAAGATGTTCTCCATCGCCTGTTGAGGTTTAAGCAAAAAGGTCAGAATATCGTTCATTAGAGAGAGATAGAAAAAGAGAAAGAAAGAAAGAGATCACATTCACATACATTTTATTGCAGCATAGTTGTACAATTGTTTTATTTTATTATTATTTATTGTCTTATTGTGTGGATTTTATAAATTAAACTTCATCACAGGTATGTATGATACCAGGCCCTTACTGTATTAACCCCAGCATCACAGGACAGTCAAAGGATTAAGTTAACTGCTAAAAAAAAAACTAATTTAATTGTGCTTTAAAACTTCCATTCCTACAATATTTTACAAAGATGTAATAAAATGACATTTCAGCATTCCCATCACAGCATTCCCATCACAACCCCAGTAACAGTTCCACCTAGTGGATAGTTGGGGAACTAAAGAATATCTATTTATTGACTATTAGTGGTTTTAACTAGCTTTTGTGATTCAATTATTTTAGCAGCATTTAACTGTTATTATTTCCTGCATAAATCAATGTGAGATTACCTGCTGCTGAGGATTTTTACTCCATTGAATACTGAACTGCACATTCTTTGATTTCTAAGGTTCACAGGACTGTACAGTTGAAAAAAGCATATAAACTCTTTTAGCAAAAGTTGCTGCTATTATCAAAGACCCTAATTATGTCCTGTAGAATGCACAGGAGTCACCTGCGAGCCCCTCTGAGACGGGCCGTGTCATCCCTGCTGGAGCCACAGTCTTTGGAATGGCTGTGGAATGCCAGGAGATCCGGCGACACCACAGGTGAGACCAGGCCAGAGGGAGTTGGTGTGTGAAGTTGTCCTGCTTGTATTCAGTAGGCTACTCTAGAGCTGGTGTGAGAAGTTGGCCTGCTTGTATTCAGTTGGTTACTCTAGAGTTGATGTGCCTCAGTTTCAGTGTTAGTACTTGTGCTGCTTCTGATTCCATGACACTAAAACTGGTGTACGTACTGTATTGTTTGATGCAATGAAGTAGTTCTTAGCACGATTGTCATCAGCACATTTCACCATCAGCACTAAAATTCTCTGTGTGTGTCTGTGTCTGTGTCTGTGTCTGTGTCTGTGTCTGTGTCTGTGTGTGTGTGTGTGTGTGTGTGTGTGTGCGTGTGTGTGCATGCTTGCACATGTATGCAGGCTGTGTGTGCCTGCTGTGGGTGGCCTGGGTGTGAGTGCCGTAGGGGAGATCCACAGCCCTGTGAGCTGTTCCGCAGATGCAGATGACTCAACGGAACCCTACACCACCGAGAGGCTGAGCCGCCTGCCTGGAGGGTACAAGCCCCTCACCAGCTCCTTCCGAGCTCTGGACATCGATTTTAACGACCCTCAGGTACAGCACACTGCTGACCAAACTGTGCACAAGTATGCTTCATACAGATACTGTGCACATCATTTATAACCCTTTGACAGAGAACGCCCATAACTGAATGAAAGGCTATGTGCTATTGCCTGAGCCCAGTGAAATGACGCCTCTGTCCTTTAACCTTCCATAGGAGCTGGAGAGTCTGTGCTCCAGAGACGTGAGCCGGCTGAATCTGACGGTGACCCAGGAGGGCATACTGGACGCCCTGGCTGTGTGGTTCCAGTTGCACCTTGACGAGGACAACAGTCTGTCCACGGCCCCACAGGAGAAGACGTGCTGGGAGCAGGCCATCTACCCCATCCAGGGCCCACTGGGTGAGATGCCCACACTGCCCACACTACACTGAGCTGTGCTGCTATTACCAGCACCAAATACTGCGGCCCACTCTGGTGCAGGCCATGTGCCCTACAAAACCACAACCTCTGGCTAGTTCACCACTCAACACTGCCTGACCTGCATATAAATAAGAGATTTTGTGTATCATTCATATTAAGCACAGGCATTATTATTATTTTCTTAATATATGGGCCATTCTACCGAATTGGTGCAAAGTCAGGTCGGAAATATTTTGAATTCTTTTATGTTTTATTCCCAAAACTTTGTCTGTATGTATATTGTACCATATCTAAAGTACACATATCTAGTAAAAGAACAGTCAATTTTTATATTGTATTTTCAGAATGTGTTGGAATGTTTTTCCTCTTCCAAAAATTGTCACTACCGAAACATCACATTTACTATAGTAAAAAAGTATTATCATTGACCTGTTCAGATTTTGTTTCCTTCCCTTCTCTTAAGAGTATTTTTACAAATATTTCTTGAAGGTTTTCACAATGAAATCCATAAAAATGAAATTTTTACCAAATTTTCAAGTTCAATTTATACAATTCATCAAAATCTAAGTGCAATATTTCTTTGTAAAATGCAAAATACTGATCATATTGATTCCAGAGTTGTTGATTGATGAAATTGAACATACATTAATCCAATCAGTATCATAACATTTTAGTTGATTACTTAATATACTTAATTTTTTACAAAACATCCAGTGTTTCGGTAGTGCTGCACTGTTTCGGTAGTGACATCCAGTGTTTCGGTAGTGACTGCACTGTTGGATGGATGTTCATTTCTCTCCCAAAATCATCCAAAGGGTGCTCTGGGCCGCCCTTTAGTCCACACAACACATTTATTTAAAAGTTATGGGATTGAACTACTTACCATTTCATTTTGTCACTACCGAAATCATCTGGTCACTACCATATGTTTCGGTAGTGACTGTTTCGGTAGTGACAATTCTAGCTAACTTTAAGCATAAATAAAGAATTCTAGCAAGCACACGGCTTGCAAACACATCTTTGAAGAGGTGAACACACATACAAACATAAGATTTTCCATGAAACCCCAAAAGGTTTACTTAATTGAAGAAAACATGCGTTTCGGTAGTGACAATTCTTAAGGTTACACGTCGATTTTCAGACTTTGGAACACATTTATATAAAAACTATGGGATTTAGCTACTTACCATTCAACCATGAGGGACAGAGATGCAGTGTCAATGCATGGTCAAAAATGCAGAGTCGTGGCTAAAACACAGGGTCAGCCAATGGACTAAAACTCTTGTGTTTCGGTAGTGACATGAAAACTAGGGACATGATTTTTTGAGTATAGAAAATTGATTTAAAAATTAAACCCACAATAAATCTAAATATTCCAAGTTCTGTTTCAACCCAATCATAAAGATCTTTGAAATTAAATCATTGAAAAAAATCAAAAAAAATTGAAAAGTGTTATTTAAAGGCATTGAAATTTAGATGTCAGGGTTGGGGACAGCTACTTCCCAATAGAAAGTACCCTATAAATGATGATTTTGTATATATTTAGCTTATCACTATCTCATGTAATGCATTGGGTTTATATAGAACATAACATTTTCTAATTAAATATCTATGCCTAAATACCTAATTGTTTTGTAAATAGTTTTTATTGTTGAGGGACTGCATATTACACGAATTCGGTAGAATGGCCCATATATATACTGTATACATAATATTTCAATTATATACAAATATGTATTTATTCATTTTATATATTTATAAATTGTATATATATATTTTATATACAGTGTATATACAGCCGCGGAAAAAATTAAGAGACCACTTCAAAATTATCAGTTTCTCTGGTTTTACTATTTATTGGTATGTGTTAAAGTAAAATGTACATTTTAGTATTTTCTATAACCTACTGGCAACATTCCTACCAAATTTCAAATACAAATATTGTCATTTAGATCATTTATTTGCAGAAAAATGACAATTGGTCAAAATAGCAAAAATGATGCAGTGTCTTCAGATCTCGAATAATGCAAAGAAAACAAGCTCATATTCATTTTTAAACTACACAATACTAATGCTTTAACTTAGGAAGAGTTCAGAAATCAATATTTGGTGGAATAACCTTGATTTAAAATCACAACTTTCATGTGTCTTGGCATGCTCTCCACCAGTCTTTCACATTGCCGTTGGGTGACTTTATGCTACTCCTGGTGCAAGAATTCAAGCAGCTCGCTACTTTTCATGGCTTGTGACCATCCATCTTCCTCTTGATCACATTTCAGAGTTTTTTTTATGGGATTCAGGTCTCGAAATTGGGCTGGCCATGACAGGGTCCTGATCTGGTGATACTCCATCCACACCTTTACTGGCCTGGCTGTGTGGCATGGAGCATTGCCCTGCTGGAAAAAACACTTCTCAGAGTTGGGGAACATTGTCAGAGCAAAAGGAAGCAAGTTTTTCTTCCGGGACAACGTTGTACTTTGCCTGGCTGAGGTTTGAAAAAGACCATAAGGATTGAACCAAAGCGGACTGGAGGGTCTCCTAGTTCGTCTTCTCTGATGAGTCCAATTTCACAGTAGGTGCAAGACTCTGTGGCTTGTAGGCCTCTCCAGGTCTCCGTCTAACCTTCAGACGACCATGTGTTGGGCAAAGCTGAAAATTGGACTCATCAGAGAAGACGAACTAGGAGACCTTCCAGTCCGCTTTGGTTCAATCCTTATGGTCTTTTACAAACCTCAGCCAGGCAAAGTACAACGTTGTCCCGGAAGAAAAACTTCCTTTTGCTCTGACAATGTTCCCCAACTCTGAGAAGTGTTTTTTCCAGCAGGGCAATGCTCCATGCCACACAGCCAGGCCAGTAAAGGTGTGGATAGAGTATCACCAGATCAGGACCCTGTCATGGCCAGCCCAATTTCGAGACCTGAATCCCATAAAAAAAACTCTGAAATGTGATCAAGAGGAAGATGGATGGTCACAAGCCATGAAAAGAAGCCGAGCTGCTTGAATTCTTGCGCCAGGAGTAGCATAAAGTCACCCAACGGCAATGTGAAAGACTGGTGGAGAGCATGCCAAGACACATGAAAGTTGTGATTTTAAATCAAGGTTATTCCACCAAATATTGATTTCTGAACTCTTCCTAAGTGTAAGCATTAGTATTGTGTAGTTTAAAAATGAATATGAGCTTGTTTTCTTTGCATTATTCGAGATCTGAAGACACTGCATCATTTTTGCTATTTTGACCAATTGTCATTTTTCTGCAAATAAATGATCTAAATGACAATATTTTTATTTGAAATTTGGTAGGAATGTTGCCAGTAGGTTATAGAATAAAACTAAAATGTACATTTTACTTTAACACATACCAATAAATAGTAAAACCAGAGAAACTGATAATTTTGAAGTGGTCTCTTAATTTTTTCCGCGGCTGTATATATATATATATATATATATATATTAATGTATATGTATTTATTTATTAATACATTTCTTTACAACATTTTTAATTTGTATTATTATTATTTTTATTATTATTACCAAATCTAAATTTTGCCTTTATTTTGCATTGAACTAAAGTGATAAGAGAAGGCACAAAGCTCTGACTGGGCTGAACAGATGCTCATGTATTAGCCTAAGCTGCAGAAGGTGAAGGCAAGCATTATGATCAAGGCTTTGATAAGGTTTCCTGTTTCCTGTCACACTCACACTAATTGACACCGGCGTCATCAAGGGAATCTCCACCAGCCCTCCTTCTCCCTCCCTAACCCACATGATCACTGACATCCGTTTTCTTCCCTCTCTGCGGTGACGTGTGCACCACTGTTGCCTGTGACACTCTTTAGTGTTCATGAAATTCTTATGTGGCATAAATATGCATTTTCCCCAAATGGTGTTGCTACCGACACACACACACTGGCACTCACACACAAACACACATAGCAGTGCTAGAATGCGAACAGATGTTATTCCTTGAGGTGTTGACTTTGAGCCCCACATCTCATTTGCCTAGAGCCCAGCCTCCCACCCCCCTTCCAATCTCTTTCATTGTGTCTCCTTTTGGAGAAGGCAAAGCTTCTTGTTCTGTGCCAGATCTAGTTTTCAGCTTCATGAATAAAAAGTTGCTGAAGAAAATCATCCAGGGCTTTGTCTCCTCAAAGTTTGATTGTTAACCAAGATGTCACTTCAAGGAGGCATGAAATTATCTTTTAAACTAAATAAAGTATATAGCTTTTCAATAAATGCATTTTTAACATAATGTGCAGACTGGTCTTATTCATATCTCACTGTATACATCTCTGTTGGCTGGTAGTTTGAAGCCAGTTATGTGAATTGTTTGGACCCTTCTAGTGATAAGTTTGTAATGCAGTAATATTTTTTAATCCAATCAAATATCTGTCTGATACAGCAAATTTCTCCTCTAGCTGTCCATTGTGTGCTTATAAAAAAGTCAGATATTCATACACAGTCCTGTATCTGTACATGAGTAATGGGACTGTGCCACAATAAATTAGCCAATTAACACATCATTTGTCATTTGATTGACTGTTGATGTTGTTGGTTTGCCAGAATCGTGGAATGCATCTTTAATATGTAATAAGATATAATTATATTGGATGCATTTTATGTAATAATTAATAATTAAGTTAATGGTTTACTGTATGTTGTGTGCTGCAGACTGTTCAGTAAAGCCCGGTGACAGGCTGCTGGTGGAGGTCTCCTGCAAGGACGCTTATCTGAGGCTGTGCTGTGTGGCTGTGGTGAGGGACGGGTGCGTCCTCCGCCTGGACACCTGGGAAGGAGGAGATGTGTGGGGCTCTGACTCCGCTTCCAACCCTGAGGTGGAGCTATGCAGCGCTCTGGCAGGCCTGCAAACGGATCGCGAGGAACCTCCTGAGGCCTTCATGCTGGAGTGCTCAGAACTGGCCTTGCTCAACAACACACATTACCACCAGAACTTCCAGGCAGCTATGGGCAAACTACTGACTCAACTCAAAGAGGCCCGCAGTGTGCTGCCGGACCCTGCTCAGAGCTCAGAACCATTGTATGTGCTGGACGTAAGCGAGGGCTTCTCCCTAATATCTCTCATGGCTGCTAAACTCGGTGTAAATCTAGCTGAGGGGTCTGAGTCGGACTCGGCTCTGGTTCGGGCCTACAGCTCTGTGGAAAAACTGCAGCACCAGACTATCCTGCATCTCTTGGCCCAGGGGAATGGAGTGCCTGTGAAGGCGCTTGAGTTTTGGCTCAATCATGTAGAGGACGATTCCGCTGTTCTTCAGAGGCCGGCCACAGAAAAACTGTGGAGTGCCATCGTGCTGGACTGCGTCGAGACGTGTGGGCTGATTAGACAGAAGCTCATGGAGAAAGCCACGCTGGCCAGGTATTGATGTAGCAAATAATGCCTGACCAAATACAAGTACTGGAGAATTTAACAAGGCTGATCATTAACGATTTGTCCTCTTGAATGATGATATTAAATTGGGTATAATTGCTTGAAGGTAATCATAAGCTGGTCGTCAAAGACATCAGTGATAATTTTGTGTAGCATCAACTTCAGAAGTCTACACGTGTTGATCTTATGGGTGACAATATTTTTGTGTTTTCCCTAGGTGTCTGTTGGAGAATGGTGGGCGTATTTTCCCAGAACGTATTGTGATCTATGGGATGCTGGTGGAGTCTGACATGCTGCTCCAGGAGAGTGCGGTCCAGGGCCGAGAGCCAACTTTGGGCTTTAATATTGCTCCCTTCATCAACCAGTTCACGGTATGTTTATTTAAAACTCGGCAGGATAAGATGCAGACTTTTGCCGCCACCGCTGATACTGCCAACAGACAAATAACCAGATAGCAGTCTGGTTATTTTCATTTTATTGGAAACAATGAAGGCAGCAGTGTAACCATGGGCTCTAATGGCTTAAGCTATTAGGCTTTCACAGTGGCTTGGACACTGATCAGCAATAGTCATTATTGCCTAATGTTGCTGCCCTGTTGTATCTTTCCATTTTGTTTTTGTTCTGTATAGGCCAAAGGGTCCTCCTGTATGTGGACAAACTAACTTATGTTCAGGAGTTATTGTTGCCATTTTACAACAATAATCATAAGAAGATTACAGTTTTAAGTAGCATAGAATTTTATATCATTGAACATTTTTTTTGGTGTGGCAGTTGTCTTTCTACATTTATTTTCCATATAGAAGAGTCTTCTCAGTTTTACAGCACTCATTTTCATTATATATTAAGGCCAAGCTGTCCAATTGGTTTAGGCTACGAAAATGTTCAGCAGGACCACCAAGATGCAAATGTGGATGAGTCATCATTGTATTGATATGTTGAACAATTGAACAATGGTTTTGGGTTACAAAACGAATTACAGTTTACAGCCAATTGTAACAAAGTGAAGCCTGATGTTGACACAGACTAAGTATTAAAAGCCTGTAATTGTAATACAGGTTAATATCCCCCCCGGGCCATTACATGTTGTTAGTAATTTGCACAGTAATTGGTTTTTATTTTCAGAGGCTTGGCTACAATTGTTGGTTACGTGTCAAAAAGAGAGAAATTGTATCTGTCAGTAGACAATAGCCTTAAGGGCCTACTCAACAACGCTTAGTATGGGAAAATATCTAGAAATGATCTCCCATACTAACATTTAGAGCTATAACTAAAACATCAAACAATAGCAACTCATATTCAGCGCCTTGTAATTCCCATTCTCTAAAACCTTGCTATGTACTGAATTTCTGAATTTTCTCTTCCAAATACTCATAAAGAGTTATTGACACCTGGAGCTGTTGTTGTTGGCCAGGCTGGGGTCATTTCGAAATAAAAATGTCTGACGTGAGGCCCTTAATCACTGAAACGGCCCTTGGCAAAATCAAAGCTTATTTGAGAGATCAAATAGTGAATTTTCAGCCTGAGGAAAAGCTCCCTCAAAGCCCACCTGAACTCTTAGATTCCGTAGGTTTTTGTTTTCATTTGTTCCTGAGAGACAGTATTGAATAAAGAGCAGAGTGACATTCATGGACATTTAAAGTGACACCTTTTAAACCTTGTTGGGTGTCTGTTGTTCAAGTGGGTGGGTACATGTTTGGAGTTAGTGAGGTATTCTACCATTTCGCCTCGTCTTTGTTTTCGTTTTTTTCTTGTTCACTTTCATGTGGAGTTCCATCTGTATCAGAAGAACCGGGAAGCCTTTTGAGCATACACTTTTTGTCGTTTGTGTGTGTGTCATGTTTGTGCTCTAATTTCAGACAGGCACTCGAGGGACGGCCGTTTGTTTTAACAGATGTCGTCTTTGAAGTGCTCAGTCGAGGGTACTTCTCCAAATGCGACTGGCTGTCAGCATGGGAGAACGTCGCTGTGCTCAGCATAGGACACCCTCTACCTGCATCTATCCGCCTGCATTATATTAGTCACATCAAAAGCCTTTGCGATCTTGAATGCACCTACTTCTGACAGCTTCTTTGTTCTCTGTGCAGAAGGGGACACGCTTTTGTGCTGCTTGATTATCACCCCTGCTTTTCTAGACAGCAGTCCATACACAGTCCTGGCATTACTGCACACTGTGCACACTTCCTCAAAGTGCTCAGATTTTATAAAGGACTAAAACGTCCCCAGGTGGTGGAAATTATGGAAATGGACATAAATATGGTCTCTGTATAGTCTATGTAACTGGTATGAAAGGTGGTGTAGCACTTTCAGAGTTTCATTCAGATGAAGCTGAATGAACTTCAACCTTCATTCATGCTGTGCTGGAAGAGGAACAGGCCAAACTGACCCCTCCCTCTGTGTTACAGGTGCCTATCCATGTCTTTCTGGATCTTTCTACTCTGGAGTGCACACACCTCAGCGAGCCAAAGGAGTTCTTCACTCTAGATCTCATGAATACACACAACAATTACCCTGCCAGAGAAGTGATGGTAATTGATATTCTCCTCCACACTGTGCAAGTGTGAAGATTTGGATTGATCTGAAATTTGAGACTGAAACTGACATCAGTAAACACAGGCCAGAGGTTGTGCTTTTTTTTATGCGTGGTATTTAGAATATGGAAATATTCCTTCTTGCTTACAATTCCAAATATTATCATGCATACCATGTCTGGAAGGTTAGCAGTAAAATCTCTTATAAATTTGGTAATGTCACAAAGGAAGTGCATTGATATTCCTGTAATACCACTGTGGACTATCATTTCATTCCCCTTTGATGTCTCTTGTCAAACTCAGGTGCAGGTGTCTGCCTCGGGCAGAGTGACGGCCATCCCCTTCTGGTACCAGATTCACCTGGATGAAGAGTTGAGCGTCAGCACCTTCAGTCAGGAGTCTCACTGGAAGCAGGCAGCCGTGGTGCTTCAGGACCCTCTGTGTGTGACCGTGGGGGACTGGGTCAGGCTCACTGTTCAAATCCACAAGAGCAGCCTTTCCATCTCTGCCACCAAGGAGGACGGACCTGTAGCCATGGATGCAAGCAAGGGTGAGGACGTTGTTGCAATGGACACGGCAAAAGAAGAGGGTGCAGCCGTGGAGACTTTTAAGTTGGAGGGTTCTACTATGACATATACACCTTCAGGAGGGGGACCTGTTGCCACAGAGTCCTGTAGTCTGGAAGGGTTTTTCATGGACTCCATGTCCCCTAAGACTTGACCCCAGTCTAGAGGCTAAAGACGCATGAGGTCCAGGATATTTGACAGGATCAGGGAGCTATTTAGGACGACTGTTTGGGAGCTGTGGGACAATCTAGATGAGGCTCCACAATGATGTGCAAAAAAATTACATTAGTGTCTGTTCTTTGTATTCCTTAATGAGCAGTTTATTGATTTGCCTGTGCAGTATGGAAGTGTAGGAAACCATAAAAAGCCGTTTAGAAAGCGGCCTCTCTCAAGGCACAATGCTTAACGGAAGCAGTGCTGTGAAATTATAAAAGGACACATTTTTAACAATTTTTAAATAAAATAAAATGATGAACCATTTCTATATTAGGTCTCTGGTGTTTAAAGGTTACAGTAGCCAGGAATATGATTTGAGCCAGACACGCTACAAACAGTGATGCTCAGAAACAAAACAGAGGTCAATTACAGATCCATTTCTCTGTAATATTTAATGTTTGACAATTGTTAGGTAAGGCAATGCAACATAGCTGCACATATGAATACAGTAAACACATCACATTTGATATGAGCAGTACTGCAAATATTATGGTGAGCTACCAAAAAAAAAAAAAGAGATAGTACTTTGATCATAAAATGATCATAAGCTATATGGTCATCCTTTCCTACTGAGCTACAAGTCAATGCAAAGATTCCAGATGTTAAAAATTGTACATCTCTGTTTATTACAACACGTATGAGCAACAAACCAATAGAAACGTGACTACAAGTGAATACACTAAATCTTTGGTTTAAAAAAACCATCAGATGAGGTGGTCCATAACATGTCATTAGTGCAGGTAACTGAACTGCAAGAGAAATTGGTTTTAATTTGGTTTCCATAATTTGAAAAAGAGCCAGTGTAATTGAATTACGCTTCAACTTAAATGAGGGGTGGGGGGCGGGGGGCTATTGCTGTTTGTACGTGTGCTCGTGTTTAAAAAAAAAAAAAAAAAAAAAGAACTTGGAATTATGCATGGTTTCATGATAGCACCACATAAAAGGTGCAGGTAACAAATGAACATTTCTGTGGTGGTTCGTAGAATACAGTGAGAAGTTGAGTTTCTTGTGTTGTTCCTGTAATTCCTGATGTCTTGTCATGTGCATGCAAACACTGCTGTGGTGTACATCTGCCATGTATGAGTCTGCATGAAACAGAAATATGGCTGGCCTCCATGTATGCCTAATGTAACTCCACTACATGTACATCTCCCAAATATATACATTTTATTACCATGGATACAGTTTAGTGTGATCTGAATTGTAAACCAGGGGGGTATTCCAAGTATGTGGTGACAAACCTGGGTAAGGTACCTCAGAGTAAGTGGTAAACCTCTGAAAAGAAAAAGAGCCCTTTGGCTCAGTTTTGCTGGGAGAATTTATGGTGACTTGATAAAATTTTACATGGTCCAAATGACTAGATGGTCATCACATTAAAAACCTGCCACAGACATCCAGCCACACAGATAAATGTGTCATAAAACTGATGAGAACGAAATTAATCAAAACAGATCCATCTGAAATGTTAACACAGGCAAAAAAAGGTATTTGACTAACTCAGATAAAAAGCAGAAACCATAGTTTGCATCATGAGGAGAACTGAACATTAACATTCAAACAGCTGTCTCTGAGAGATAAGTTTGTCAGAAATGCCATTGATGCATTCTGCTGGACAGAATGTGCTTTGTTTCATCTTTGCTCAATTGGTCATGTCCGGCAGAGGACTGAATGGAAGGATGATATGGGGGGGGGGGGGGGGGGGGCTGTACCCTCTGGCCTTAGTATGCATAGCGGTCACACACCTGGACACCTTAGCTGATTATTAGCAAGGTGTACAACAATTTCAGAGGTTGTTAGCTTTGCATTACCACTCTGTGTCAGTGAGACAGACCTGACACACACTGGCTACCTTTGCAGAGAGTGTGTAGGCTACAGAGGCTAACGAATGTCGACTGTTTAACGTTAGCAACAGTAGCAATCTAACTGACAGTAGCAAATCTACACTGGAGCATTATCCGCATTCAGTGACTCAGCGGAATCTGTGGGGCGGTCGGGTGTGATGTCATCCACATCACCGTCCCACGCCACCGTGCTCAAGTAAGCAGGTGCGGACACTGAGTGCGGGGGGAGGGTGCGGCCCAGACCCTGGTATCGGCCTTTTGGAGATGCGGGAGTGGAGGATGCTTCGGCGATTGGGTCCTGTGATCCGGCTGAAAGCAGGCCTGTGTGCTCGTCCTGTTCTGGCACCTCGCCAAAATATGTCTTTCTAGGCCGACCCATAACCGTTCGCCCTGAGAAAGAAGAGATTTTACAAGCTTGAGCAGATTCACATCCAAAACACTACTGATGCTGCTACTAATACCATCATTATTATTATTATTTTTATAAATGAAAGTGAAGACATTACAGAGCAGCTCTGAAGAAAGATGCATGGGCTGAGCGATAAGCACGTCTATGGTGTGTAGCAGACACGACACTCACCAACATTTCGCACTTGCTCTGAAATGTCAGCTCTGATATCAGAGATGTCCCACATAGCCAGGAAGGAGTCGAAGCAGGAGCCTTCCTCAGCCTCTTGGATGTAAGGCTTGTACGTGAAACTGAAGTGGTGTGCAATGGCTGCCAAGAACATCTCCACACAGATGACGAAGTCCTAACAAACCAAACAAAGAAACCTTGTTGCCTCCATATTCAGCATGTCAATATTAGGCAGTTCATTATTTCACCATGATTTGGCCAACTATAGAACTAAATGCAGCATGTGTAACCTGACCGTTCAAACTGAATATCAGTAAATATTGCTTTTAGGATGAAAATAACAGATATTTAATTTAAAAAAAATGTCTGGCTTCTTTCTAGATAACCAAGACGGCATTCCATACATGAGCACATATTTAGCCTCATTAGCCTGCATGTTCACCTGTAATCCAGTGGCCACTGCTTCCACACTGTCCCAGTCCCATGTGTGTGAATCTGAGATCACCCCCACTTTCACCAAGATAGCAATGAAAACGGCTTGCCTGTAATAAGGGGGGGAGGGTCATACCTAGGTCAACAATTCACAAATGATACTAATAATTTCACCAATCCTGTATCATCACTGACTGGACACTGATCCGTGTGAGATGCTCTATTGGGCTCACCAGAAGGACACAAACACCACGAGTTTCACACACAGGAACTTGCCAACTGGTTTGATGGGACTCAACTCCTCTCGCAGTGTTCTGTAGAATAGCACCAGACAATACATCGCAAACTGCAACAAAAAAAACACATGTATGCCGTTTCGGTTTTTGCAACTTATTTAAAATTTTAACGGTCAAAATCTCACAGCAAAGCGGTAGAGCCCAACCACAGAAGTGAGCTCTCGATACAATCAAAGTGGAATATTTCGTTAACGTTTTTTGTTAGTCCCGCCCCTCTTGAAAATACACCCCATCACAAACTTAAGACAGATATAATATATAACTGAAAAACAGATATAAAGCATAGCACTGAAAATCTCAATTTCATGTTTATTATTAGACTGTGAAGAAACTATGCTCGGCCAGTCAGATCTTCACATTTCACAGTTTAAATGTTTAAAATAGCTTAACTCCTATTAATCCTGAACAGCTCATTCATGCTTGCCTGACAGTGCAGGACAGAGCTAGTCTGTTTTTCTATGACCGAGCCCATGCCACTGTATGGTCACTGACCAGTTTCAAGAGGTTTTCCACGTGATTGACGAGAACTCGATGTTGATGTAAAAACTCCACAATTGATGTAGCTACTTGATAACTCGAGTACTCTGTGCACCCCCTATCCCCCCAGTGGTAAATAAAAGATACTTTATGTAAGATGTTTTGTTTACTTATGCATTTGTGCATTGTACACCTGTAGAAGCAAGACACGTGTCAAAGATCATTCTTCTGTCATTATTTTATGTCACAATTTTATGTTCTAATTCACACCAGCTATTTTGGCTACTTAAGACTCATACATCTGAAAACATGGAAAATCATTTCTTGACATGATATTTAGATTTCACTAAAAGTTCTCCTTACAAGTTGGGAAAGGTTGTTAACAATAACCAGGTAGGTCCAGGCATTCTTCGAACTGAAGTTCCCCTCATCGTAGACCCCACACAGCTGGCATATCCTGCAAAACAGATACGTGGTTGATGCGTTTCATATTCTTATACGTGCAATATAAATGTGTCAGTAACATGAGTCAAAGGAATTTTAAAAACTCCTATAATATAGTCCTTTTGTCTTCCACTTCCCCGTTTGTATGGGTGCATTCAATGCACTTTGAATTGCTCACAAGTTCCATGAACCAGACCCCAAGTGTCCAAAGCACACTGGTATGACCAGTCAGTCAACTACTTCCTTTCACAAGCTAGTTACAAGACTTGCTGACTGCACCCTGCCTTTATTTAGCTTCACCGTGGTAGGTGTTGCTGGCTATGTGCGCATTCTTGAAACAAAATTGACCATTCCATCCCACTGTCAAACTAATTAATCAAGGCAACGTTTAGACATGTGCAAGCTTTTGATCTAGGTTTGCTCGTCAACGCCATACAAAGCCTTATTTCAGTATGATACATGACATCTGGTAGACAAGAACAGAAGATGGACTTACAGGGCAATGACTGTAGTGACTGGCCTCACCACAGTGTACTGCAGAACTCCCAGTTTGCATCTGTGAAGCAGCAGCCTGTAGAGAGGCGGCAGCACAAACAATGAGTGTTACAAGTTCTGAGTTCGGATCACATGACTATATTTTATGTTTTCATGCTTACATACTAGCACACAAATGGAGATCTATAAAATAATTGTTTTAACTAATAAAAACCCATTTGAACTTGATTATTTTGTCATCAGTTTAAACATAGTTTTAGGTTTCTAAACAACTTAGCATTTACTAGAGGAGCTAGATTTGATTACGTCTTTTACTGTTTGGTGTTGAGAATTTTAATTCGTAACACAGCGTTCCATGTCAAAAATACCTCTGAATTAAGAGCAAGCATGTTTATCATTAGTGGGCTCGCCTGACTAGGGTCCATTTAGACCTGGCTGCTGCTCAATAACATGGAAACTTTCTACATCCAACCACATTCTAGCTGTGAACATTCCTGATGTTTTCAGTTAAATAACGAGTTAAGGACCCGAGTGCAACTGCAAGGGAGTAAGTCCTGTGATGTACAGTAGTAGAATCTGCTGCAACACACAAACAGTTATGCACAATTCAAACCGACTCAGCAGAGTCTGTAGTTTGCTGGGGATACATTAAACGTTGATTTGCACTGTCAAATGATGATAAAGGACTCACTCTCCCATGGGCCATGGTGGGCAGCAGCAGAGAGGTGGGAGGTGCTTTTGTTGCTCCTGCACCTCTAACATTAACACCAAACTGGGGTACTGGTTGCCAAGATAATTGAGCAGGAAGATCATGAAATTGTAGATGACATAGGCCTCATAGCATTCTCTGCAGGTGTCGACATATATAGCAATACTGGGGTACTTAAGTGCAATCCACTGAAAGACAGGAGAGACAAGAGAGAGACAATGAGAAGTGGAGGAGTTAAACACACAGCTACTAGGAGAACTGTATCAAAATCATCAATTTCATGGAGTTGTAAGACTTCTCCATCTACACTGAGCTTTGATTAAAGATAGTGTAAGTTGTTTATTGTCTAGTGTCATTTGCTATCACCTCTGTGTAAAATCTTTACTGCATAAAGGCATTCAAAATATTTGGAGAATACAACCCTGTCCCTTTTTTTAGTGCTTTTATACTGCTCAACTGTATACTGCAGATGAGAATCATGCGCTTTCAACGGTTCATTCTCCAATTAGCAATGAGTGTGTCTTTTATAACTTCAAACCAAATCAACATGGGATGCCTGTACAGTTTCACAAAATCACTTATTTTCTAGAGAGATGTGAACTCACACTATCCAGACTGTAAATAGGCACCATCCAGAGTATCCTGCAATGTAGAAAAAGCAACACATCAGCCAGGAAAAGGAAACTGTATCTGATATTTGCTTCTCAACTTTTACATCATATACAGGTTGAACATCATATGTAGCTTTGAAGTACAGCTGACCTGATGATTGGCTTCTGCAGTTCCGGCTGGGTGTAGTTTACCAGATGTTGTAAGATTCCCCACAGTGATATGGGTATAGTCATGAACACGAAAATACCTGCGATGAACCATGCCTTGTTGTGTACGCCGACCTGATGGAAACAAATGTGATGGGACCCAAACAGTCGATATCCTAGTCTTTTGAAATTACAGTTAATAAACGAAAAAGAGAAGTTCCAAACACACCCCTGATTTCTGTAGCTCCCATATGCAGAAGGGCAGCACCACAAGCAGGAGTAAAATGTACAAGAGCACTACCAAGGGACGAATCCACCGCCTCCAGTTCCCACATGTGCATGGCATTGTTGAAAAAAGCTTTTCTCTCCCCTGCTACTAAGGAAAGGTGCATCTACCTGTTAATGAGTTGTAGGCTAACAAGCTAGTTTATCTAGGCTTATATCGTAAAGCTATAACGTTAGCAATGTTGCAGTGATATCAGGCACATTTGACTACAATATTTTTAACGTCACTTAAGGCTGCATTGTATTTAAGAAATATTACATTATAGCAGGATATCATCTGGTAAGCTGAAAGTTATCGACGAATAAAGTCTGAAAGTTGCCTAGCTAGCTAGCTAGGTACCTAACGTTAGTCAGCTGATTCATTGTAAACAAATCCTCATTCCTGACCTCACGCGCTACCCCAGTAGCTAGGTAGCCAGCTGCCTGGACGAGCTAGCAAACGATACATATCAAACATACACTTCCAAAATTGTATCTTGCAAAGTGTTAAAACAAACTATTGTAGATAACACGCAACTATCGCTGTGATTGACAATGGGGTTCAGAATATATTAAACTCTTCCTAACACGATATAGCTTAAGTTCTGCAGATGCTGTGTAACTAGCTGGGAACTTCCTGTTGTCGTGCCTCGCCTCTCTGAATCCGATTGGACGTAACTCAGGTTGAGAGAGTATGTTTCCAGTTTGACTGTTTTTTGGTTTTAACTTGTTTAACGTCGTAGAGACCTACAATGTCAGATATCCTTGCTGTGAGTATTGATCGGGAATCCTATGTGCTTCATTTCAGAAGGGCAAACTTGCAAATCCCGCTGCACTACTTTTATCTAATTACCGCCATACACTTACAATAGGCTAGAATGTCCTTATTTGCAATGTGCTGCAAAGTCTGAAGCGACATAAGAAACTAAATGAGTGTAGCTTGTATTTCAAAAATACTTATATCCCCAAATGGAACAACTTGCTAGTTTTTCTAAATGTATTTTTTTGCAATAATCTTCAAATTCATTGTGATGGTATGATTATATTGTCATGGGGGATCACCAGCGCGATAATGTAATAAAAAAGCGTTTACAGCACAACATAGCCTGCTATATTGCCAAAAGACACCATTTAGCGAGTTAGCAAGCTATTTTCGGTGCTAAATGGGCTGTTGGTAGTGTTTGCAAGGGTTTTGTTAAGGTAACTCGCAGCTGTTTTAGACCAAAACCTCTGCTGCTTTAATAGACGCCTGCACGATTGTAATTTCATGCTACTACCAGGAGATGACACCAAAGTCCAGTGTCTCTGATATGGATTCAAATCCGGGAGCCTGAAATTAAACTGTTTTAGTAATGAAAAATTATGGTAGGCTATACAATGACATAGACCAAATAATAGTCAACTCAATGTCGTAGTGTGAAGATTCAGGAATAGGAAATAAAATAGTCTACTAGTCTACTTTCAAGTTGACATTTGGGAGACCATCGACTAATATATGTATTTTCTTTGGATGTGAGAAACTGTGAAAAGTTATTTTCTAAAGCTTCTGACCACACAAAAGCCTTTAAATATGCACACTCTGAGGAAATGCACCAGTTTAACTGAAAGCCTATTGGTCGCCTAATATAGGCCTAGGTTTATAGCCTAGCCTACTTTGTGTTTAGATTATATTCTCTCTCTGATAACATCTGAGAGAATCATTTGACCCTTTTCTGAAAACAAATTCTGTTTTAGTGAAATTTAGCCTACAGAGTGACACTGAAATAAATGATCTAAATCAGTTTGAAGCCTAGCCTACAAATAGATAACCAATTTGTTTTTAGTGAATTACACACTTCTAACAATATTGCAAATCCTAGATTTAAATGTAGCCTAGGCTATATGCTACCCTATACAAAATGTTGCTATCTTTAGTGAGTAAATACGCTGTAGAAATAGAGTTTATCTGAGGAGGAATTGCTCATACACTTTATTTGAACACCCCAAATCAATATTGGATTACGCTAGCTAGCCTATAGTACACTCTTAACATTTGTATTTATATATTTGCTCTCATGTCTGTCACCTTATAATAATAATAATTATGTTTTATATGGCCGAGACACAAGATAATAATTGATCATCGATTGATTATTAATGTAGTCACCACCCCAACAAAACAAAACATTTCCACTTTTTTGCTGTGGCTTGCTTTCATTACCTTTCTTAGAGTCAGTCTCAAACCCAGCTAAGGACTTGTCCTTTAAGGTATCCTGCAGTACATGAGTACAGACTCGTCAGGCGTGGTTTTCCGAATGATCAGGGAGGGCGGAGATATGTTGTTTATTGATTTGGGGGTGTTCAAAGCCATAAGTGCACTATGTTCAGATGGTGTATTTCATTTCACGATGGGGGGTGGCATAACCTTTTCCTTTGTGACGCTCTGTCATCATACTGCCCCACAGTCACAGAAATAGCTGCTTGGGCTGGGACAGATTGTTCATGAATATTAAATTGATCCTTTTGGCTTTTATAAATTAGGAATGCTCTTGCGACAGTCATCCTCTTTGCTGGATGGCTGCAAGGGCCTATGCTACAAAATGGCATAAGGGGGCCTCCCATGTTGGGGCAGGGAAGACAAACAGGCATTCTGTTTGTGAAAACTGGAAACACATTTGCGCATTTGCAGTATGACGACCATTGCTCATTCCCTCAGGGTTAAGAAGCGGTGGAATGCATTATTCCTTGATCCCAGATTAACTGATGTTTGAAAGAACAGAAGGAAACAAATAGCCTATAATAATTGGCGGTGGATCTCTTAAACTGAAAACAAGACAACCTTTTGAACTTGTGGAAATATGAAAGTAAACAGGAAAATATCTGGTCATGCAGATACACACGCTTCTTTTGAACCCTTGCCTGCAGAGTAGAATTGTGCATGTCTCAGAAAAGATTGATGATGCTACTAATCATTTCATTACATTTGATTGCAAGGTAACATTTGTTCAGATAAAGAGCAACACATGTAAACATGTATTTTTTGAAAGCCGCCTTGCATAGATGATGAAGTCACCATACACAATCAATAACTGAACTTTACAGGATTTTGAACTGATTTGTCCATTGGGCCTGATCCTTTTGGTATCCATGACGCAAGAATGTGTAATGAAATTAGAACAGTGTCACTAGTGCATTCCATTGTTTTGTGGGGATTGCTTGAGGAAGTTAAAGATAAGGTCATCACTTATCTCAACAGTATGGCACGAGCAAGGCCAGGCTCAAAGTAAGCTACTAGGATCGACTAGACCAAATGTGTCTCATCTAAATGCGCTCAGCTAATGCTGAGCAACAGGACGGGAGATAAAAGAGATACAGGATAATGTATTTTTCCTAGTTTCACAGATATTTGTTCATGCACTGATTACGAGTTGAATGTTTTGTCATCACTTTCTCTCATTTCACTTTTGACAGTTGAGATGAGTATGACATTATAAACATATATACTTCACTTTTGACAGTGGAGATGAGTAGGACATTAAAAACATGTGTACTTTACTTTTGACAGTTGAGATGAGTAGGACTTTATAAACATATGCTTTGAAGGAAACCAAATGAAAGGGAGTTTAGACTATTTTAATG
The DNA here is from genome assembly GCF_963457725.1 of Sprattus sprattus. Lineage (NCBI taxonomy): Eukaryota > Metazoa > Chordata > Actinopteri > Clupeiformes > Clupeidae > Sprattus > Sprattus sprattus. The sequence goes on along the minus strand of NC_137923.1, from coordinate 31,419,319 downwards.
TTCAAATCTGTAACTAGCACAAGTGATTGTAATGTGTTCTGACTTAACTTATATGTGTTGATATCTTTGTTTTAGAAATATACCCCAACAACAACAAAGGCATAAATGTGAATGTGAAAGGAGTTGTCTCCATACCATAATTGCTTGAGGCTTCAGGAAATTAAATATAAATATCATCTTTGGTGAGTTTGGTAAGCAATCACCAAAGTAATCTCTGGACACTCTTGGAGTCATTATGGTGCCGTGACTATTTCCTATGAAAACTGAGACATGTTAAACTAAAAATCAGTTTTGTTTCTCCTTTGTTACTCACTCCAGAACTGTGGAGGATTAGATTCCCCTGGACACATCTGCCAAACAGACTCTGGCAGAGGCTACGTACTGGCCTGTATTCCTTCCTGTGACTGTGGGTAGTTCACATCCTCCATGCTGACCCTGCCGACCCTAATGTTACACTGCCAAGCAGGTCAGAGTTCAGTTTAAATCACTCCCAGACCAGTGTATCTTCCCAAAGGAAAGAGTCTAAGATAGAGGGATGCCCTCAAACAGTTTCACAGTTGGTTGGCTGAGCATCTATATTATTATATTTGCTTACTTATTAATACACATAAAATAAACATGTCCATTATTACATCTGATGCATTACTCCACTGTCAGCTTGAATACATTGCATAACACATAAGAATGCTCCCACAGAGAATTTAATGTGAATACATTTAAAACCTGATGGGAAATTATAGATAATTATATAATAATGGGTCATTACAAAATAGTATGGAGGACTTGCATTTTACTGTTTTGTGATACAGAGGTCATGTGATCAGACAACTGTTTCTATTAAAAAGAATGTCATTCTGCCAAAAAATACAGTGAATTGTATAAAATAGTTTTCTCAATCCAGCAGTTTGCAAAATAATGAAACGCATGACAATGTATTACATGTTAAAATGTAATGTGCTGTTCATCTATATGGTATGTACAAAATCCACACACTACTCATGCTCTATCTGAAAATCTGTCACATGAGTTCAACTAACACTGCAGTCTAGAGCCTCCTGCATTAACACCACATTATATAAGCCAGGATTTAATAAAAGCATGTTCCATAATGGGGAGCACACAGTTATAAAACATGCACACGCTCAAACAAATATTTATTTCAAATTGTGTGTTTCTATAGTACCAGTTTCCTATAATCATATGTAAAACACTAATTTTAATTTTAATCTAACACTATTTTTCAGCCATTGCATTTAAAGCCTTGAAACTGTTATGAACAATTAAAACTGTTCATTTACCTTTACCACAGTAATATGAAGATCCTATGCATGATTTCTGACTTCACAGGTCATCTTCATGAGAAATTGCTTCTTAAGTAAAAAAATATTATATATGAATATTCTGTTTAATGTATAACACATTGAAGCATATATTACTTATTGCACACGTTGTAATGTCTTTGCTCAATACATTTGGCTAACATACGTCAAGCATTAGGATTAATATTTACTGCAGCTAGATATAAATCTTTCCATTATACCTAACATTTCAATGCTGTACAAACGCTGTCAAGAAACTACTGATAAAGAATATATGATAGATATAAAGGCAATAATACAGACATTCCATACTACTCAGAAACGATTGTAATAGCAGACATTTATATATCTTCTCAAATTCACAGTGTACCAAGAAGGATATGTTTTCTTTCCTGACTCATTTGTCATTTGTAATAACCCAGACCCTTTTCCTGTAGCCCTCGCCTTGAACCGAAGAACGCTCATCATTTTTAAAGTTTATTACCCAAAGTTTGTTGCATTTGGACTCCATCCGAAAGCAAGCTATTAAACCTCTAACAAGGTCAAAAATCATTACCCTCACTTTATTGCTTGTAGGGGACTACAACATCTGGATGAATTCCAGTGTTCTAGCGTGTGTGTGAATTTGAGGAGCTAAGAATATCAAGGTACTGCTGAGGACCTTTTCGTTCAACAAGAAGGGACAAACTGCAGCAAAAGTTCAGGTTGGCTTAATTATGAATGTCTAAGTTACTTTTCACATTTATATAAGTTAAAAACACTGCCACTTAGCACTTGCATAGCAAAAGGAACCTGCTTTATTCTTAAGGCAAGATAATGACTACTGTAACACGAAGCTTCTCACCAGTCATATGTGCCGACCAGCGCACTAGTGACCAGAGGAAGTAGTCCTCTTATACCTTATTGCTGATGAAGTCATTTGTGGCCTTTAGCTCAGATCTATCCAGAATGGGACCAAATGGTCAATAGATGTCCCTGGCATGTCAACTGTGGCAGGAAGGCGTATAACTAGAACTTTTTAGTGATTGTAGATCAACATTACTGCAATTCTCATTAGTTCTTGATCTCTGTGACAATCTCCTGTCTTTCTCTCAGAGCAACTTCACTGACACACACCTCTTCGCACATCCTTCCTCTGGCTTCCCTTCGCCGTCAGCAGTGTGAACACAACACTCTCAGCCACTGGCTTAGGCATTTATAGCTTATGTACAGCTACGTCCTGTGATCATCCGCTTTCCATTCAGTGCTCTTGCTGCAAATAGAGGGTCCTGGGAAGAACAGTTGTGTGGGGACTGAGACAAACATAAACACATCAGCCCTATTGTACACGGCTATATATAAGATCAATCCAGTCCTGTCTGTCTTTCACTGGCTCAGAACTGCTGCAAGGTCCTTCTGGCGCGGAAACACCTGCACACACACACACACACACACACACACACACAAACACACACAAACACACACACACACACACACACACACACACACACACACACACACACACACACACACACACACACACACACACACACACACACACACACACACACACACACACACACACACACACACACACACACACACACTTGGGCCTGCAGCTCCGCCGACTGGCTTGTGGATTAGTGGACATGAGTTCAGTTTGTTTTGGACAGGCTGCTCCCTCCCATGTTCCACAAGCGGTGCTGTTTGGCTCTGGGCTCAGTCACTGTCCTTGCGCAGACACAGGTCTGTGTGCAGGTTGTTTGGGCTGGTGGTCTTGCACTGAATACTGTTGCTGTTCACCTGAGGGTCCGAGTGGCACCAACAGCAAAGGCAGGACTGAGGGAGAGAACAGGAAAGGAAAGATTTTATGGTGTTGAGATTTCACCAAAAATCACATCATAGTTTGAGATGGTGATTTCTTTTAAGAAGACTTTTTCCCTCAATACTCCCAATGGTAACATTTTATGGTTGAGTTTTAAATATATTTATTGCATATTTTCAATAGCAATCCCTTTACCTTAAGTGTACACGAATAGCATGCATGTAGCAATTCAGTCTGTGATCTGTGTGTGTGGTATTGGGGATGATAAGGGTAAAGGTCACTGCGAAGGCATTACAGTTACTCTGAGCTTTCCCTCTCTCCCTAAGGATAGACTGGGGCCTTGCATGGCTTATCTCTCTCTAGTGGTCTTCTGGCAGTGAGTTGAGTAAGCAACCCCACCCCACTAAATGACTCCATAAATCATGTTTCTGGTTTATATTTTCCTGTAAGTATGTCCCCGCGGCCATTTGCTGGACTTAAAGGAGCAGAGGAGAACATTGAGGGCAGACGGGAGTTCGGCATGGGAAGAACTATGTTTGTTTAAGTGAAGAGGATGAGGGGTTGTCAGGAGGAAGGAGACCCCAAGACGGGGGTGGATTGGGTGAAGAGTGTTTCTGTCCTCACCTTGAAACAGTTCTTAAACTTCTTGCTGACAAAGTAGAGGATGATAGGGTTGATACAGGAATTGACTTTGGCCAAGTTGATGCCCAAGTAGTCCATAATTAATAGGAAGCTGAAACAATAAAGAGACCAAAATGACTGCTGAGTATGGTAACCCAGAGTAATGACAGACATGTAGTGTCTCTATTTACTTAGTATTTGGTTGTGTCACATTGCATTATAGCATTATTTTTAAACATTATATCCAGCAAATTCAACACACTTGAGTAAATCACATCGCCCTGTGTCATTTTCCTGGTAGACCATCTTCTTCAAGATCCTGCTCAGATGTAGAGGGAACCAGCACAGGGCAAAGATCAGGACCAGGCAGAAGACAGCTTTGGCCACTTCCCGTCTCTGTAAGACATGGCAGATGGAGATGGATTTATCATGCCGGAGAGCACGAGACCACCATTAACATACTGGGTCTCAACAACACATGAGTTCTGGTACTACTAAAGTATCTTTGGACCCTCCCGAAACCCTCCTCAGATACAGGAAACTGGAAAAATGTGTAAATGTACTTTACAGGTATCAAAGAGAGGCTATAAGTGTTTTACCTGCTTTAGGTGTTCACTTAGGGCGATCCGGAGATTTCCGTTGCGGTGAACGAGCATCTCAGAGGTCATCAGCGTGTAGAAGATGGCCGTGCAGACCAAGGGGAGGCAGAAATAGAACCCGAACAACCACCAGTCTTTTGCATTCACATAGAACTGAAAGCAAACAACACAACTGAAGATGAATCATGAGGGGTGAGATTTAGAATCAATCTAAACTAATGTGTATGTGGTATTGTGTACAATGGCTGAGGTCAAAGTCAACAGCTCCAGTATGGGGAAGGAAACTGCTGCATGCTGTCCAAGTGTAATTAAGCAATACAGCACGAGTGGGAGTGGGGTAGGTAAGGGATAATCCCACGGGTGGTGTTCGGCCGTAGCCATCGAGGCAGAAGGCCGAGTGGTGTAGGCAACAAAACCCGTGGGATTATCCCTTACCTACCCCACTCCCACGAGTGCTATATTGCTTTTATAAAACAATTCTACTGTCAACAAATTAACATTTCAACACGAAGTTATTGATTAAAAATGGTTTATTTCGCTATTGTTTCTCCGCAACAAAAAATAGTTCCATTGTCAACGTCTTGGTTTGGAATTTTAAAAACTTTGAATTAACGGTTATCATCAATGCGAATGTTTCATCGCGGAGTGATTTATTTTTTAGCTGTGAAAAGTCCAGTAACTGTAGGTATGTTGACGAATAACCTATAGCATGGAACGTCTCTCGTCCAATCAGAAACAGCTAAATTACGCGCTAGAACCCAATTGTTTTACAAGCTCCCATATGGCATTCCAGTTTTAAAGTAGCAGCAGTAGAATCAGATAATGAAATTACCCCAAAATAGATGTGAGATCAAGTCACACAATAAGAAACCTTCGTTAAAGATGAAACTGTAAAGTTAGAAAATGGCGAAAATCGCTCCCATATATCACTATTATATCTAAATCCATTAATATGGCCTGGTTGGAAGAACTCAACCAGATAGCAAGGTCATTTTAGGAAGGAAAAGGTAATTGTTCTGCGCATAGACTGATCCCAATCAAAAAGTGCAGCGTCCGCGTTTGGTAGAGCAGTAATGTTTCGGGGATTAGCTGACAGGCAACGTTGCTCTGAAGAAAAGGTGCAGTGTTTCGCTGCACATATGGCTCAGTTTCAGAGCAACATACATCAGCTGGTTGTGATTGCTTGTGTAGTCTGCAATCAATTAAAGTTCTCCAGGCTTGGGAACAAAGAAAGTAATCAGTGAAGGAAAAAGAAAATAAGGGAATGGTATCCAGGCTTTTTCTTTTCTCATTTTCTATATTTTCTGTTTCGAAATACCAAATGGCTTCCACACAGGTCTGTGAAAGGGGACTCCTTGGGCAAAAGAGGTTGTTATAATGAACTGTCTCTGTAATTCAAGTCAGTGTCAAGAAGCGTTCGCTTACATGCATGAAGTCACTCTGGGGCTTGAGCATGCAGGTCCTTATAGTGCGGTTGTTGTACTCGAAAATGACCACGTCGAAACAGATCGCTTCAGGGACTGCAAGGATGATTGACAGCACCCAGATGGTCAGAATCTCAATGGCAGTGATGGCTGGGATGCCCACCCCCTGCACCCTGCTCCACGACACCACCGCCCTGTACCTGGAGAACAGAGAACAAACAGCAGCCTTAGTTTACACCTTTTCTCTGACATTCAGCTTAATCACATAGGAAAGCTTCATAAATATGATACATAAACATGTATGCGTTTAGGTATGCCTTGCCAACACAATGTATAAAATCCCCCTGGTGGAAAAATTGAAAATAATGAGTAGTCTCTACAGATATGTCAGTAGGTAGCATTTTTAAATAAAATGCTCAATGATTTAATTGAGCATTATTTGCAAATGGCAAACCAGGGAAATCGGAGAGTCGGTAGAGAGGCCAAGTATCATCCAAGATTCATGGAAAGACGCATTATGTTCTGTGCTGTAATATTTATGTTGCAAAAGACTGGCTGACAGAACTAATGTTTATTGCTGGGAAGAAGCCATTGAGCTTGCTTGCTAAACACACTTCTAGTTTCCTGTTGCTAGAAATCATGTTTGCTTGTTTGGATCATTAATAACATCTCTCAAGTGAATGCTTTAGTAAAATGCTGCATCAAGATTTCATGTGGAACTATATATTTTTCATGACACATTTGAATATCCCAGCCGAACAACAATGTACCATTTATATTTCACCACGTAGTGGAGTGCCTAATTCTTTAGACTGCCAGACCATGGAAGAAGACATAACAGCCATGACAGTGTTATGCAGGGATACAGAGCCAGACAAGATATTCTGAACATTTCCTCGACCTTGTTTCGAAACAAATCAGGAACATCTGTATATTGGTACTGGTGATGTGAAGAGAGCCATTGTCATCCGCATGAAACTCAACCTCAGTCTCCCTGAAAGCCTTTTGGCTACATCCAGACGACCAAGCGAGGTCAGGACCCTTCCTGGCTTTAAATCTTAAGGTTGTATCTTTCATTTGTGTGGTCTTTGTGAGTTCATCTATTCCAGAATGTTGGTCACCCACTCTGGCACTGATTGCATATCTTAAATAACACAGTTATTTCCCATTTTAAAAGCATATTCTTTTATTCTTTATCTTTGCACTATACTGCTAATGCTCCAGTAGGAATCATAGACAACAATTTCTCCCCTTTGATTCACTGTTGTCTCACTTTTTCTCCTCTTAAGTGTTTCTGTGGGATAGTATGTATAGTACATGATATTAAAGGACATTAGGGAAAAAGGGATTAGCAAAACAACATTAAAATGATTCATCAATTTATCAGGCGTAAGCATCTAAAAAAAAATCTAAATTCAAAACTTAGGGATAAAGTTGATTATTATTTTCCACCCTCAGATTGCTAGAAATGTATAAAGCACTTCAAAGTGGACTGTTTATTTCATACTTGTAACCCCTTTGAGAATGAATTCATTTATCTGCCTGTGAAAAACTGAGGTAAACAAACTCACAGGTGGCCACTGCCCATGGTAAAGGAAGCTCCTCTCCATCACGAGAGCTGGCCATTACAATTAACCCCTGCACCTTCCGGAGTAGAGCTGCGGACCTCAAACAAAGACTTAACCAAGTCCTGCTTTCAGACTGAAAGGAATAAGCCTGTTCATCTCTCTTAGGAGAGATGTTTCCCCTTCAGGGCTGAGTTAACTTCATGAGGGCAGCAGGAAGGGAGCCTCACCCCAATGCCCCTCTGTGTAGTGAGCTATTGTGTAAACAATATGTCATTTGAGAAGGCTAAATAAAATAACCAAAGTCCAATAATCAATAAGATTTGTTAAACATTGCATTTATAACTACTAATGCCTCAACCAACTATAAACATCCCTTATTGGAAGGACACAGGGAATAATGAGGTATCAAATTGTTGGTAGGAAAAGGAAGGCACATGAGTGGTCCATTCGAGGCACAGAATGCAACCCTTAGCTGTGTCAGCATCACATGTTTTTAATTACAATAGAGTCATTAAGGCCTACACGTCAAGGATCTCTCCTTCTCACTTTTGGACCTGCTTCCCTGGCAATGCATATTTATCCCTGCTCCAACTAGAACTGATTATTTAAAAGGAACGCTCTTTGCTCAGGTGTGTCAGCTAATCAAGAACACTGATTAGTCAGGTCAGGTATGCAGCACAGAGTACCTTTTACTGGTTTCTGAGACTCACACCCTCGAATCGTAAAACCTCGCCTTTGGCAGTGACATTGAATTTAGCTTATATACATATAAATTGACATTATAGTTCTTGTAGCAGTGGCACATATTTACCTGTCCACACTGAGGGCACAGAGGTTGAGGACTGTTATTCCCACTGAGGCCTTCTGCAGGAAGGGCACCAACTTGCAAAGGTACATCCCAAAGGGACTGTCAATGAAGGGGAACCTAGACGCCAGGAGCTTAAAACACAACCATATGACAAACTGGTTATTTACCATGGGCCGTGGAACATTGATGTTTTACTGCTAATGAGGTCATCTTTTTTGTTTTCAAGATCTAGCCAAATTGAAAAGGAAGCTTTGCCTGAGAAAAAACTAAAATGATGGATGCATCATGTATGGCTAAAGTAGATACAACTACAGCATTGGCATACAGTATAATACAATCAGATCAGACTGATCAGACTATTTGGAGTTCTTAACTAGCCATCTGTTCCACAATGCTACAGCAATTTAGAGAGTTCTGTCCTGAGACACACACAAAAAAAGAGAAGGATCCTCTGGGATCTTAAGCTAGCAGCTGTAGCGTCTTTGGACATATTCTTTAAATAGACGTGGTCTCTAAAAACAAAGAGAAATGTGGGTTTTCAGGGGAGTCCAAAGAGAAACTTTGTCTGCAAGTCTGAGAGTACGTCACTGTCTGCTTCCTCGTGTATTCTCTTTGCACTATCCACACATGCACATGAACACTTTTGCACTACTTTTCACTATTTGCAGCCCTGTCACAAGCAATGCACAATGTTGTATATGTTATATGTAAACATCCCACCCCCTGTGTACATGTTCTCCCTATGTGTATTGTTATTGTTTTTGTATTTATTGTGATTTTTGTATTTATTGTGATTCATGTATGTATGTAAGTTAAACTACTGGATGACCTTAATTTCCCTCGGGATCAATAAAGTATCCATCTATCTATCTATCTATCTATCTATCTATCTATCTATCTATCTATCTATCTATCTATCTATTCGTGAGTGCAGGTGATCACAAGTACAGCAAGTTTAAAGATCGCTGTCTCCCTCTCCCTGTCTGTGTATGTGTATGTGTGTATGTGTGTATGTGTGTGTGTGTGTGTGTGTGTGTGTGTGTGTGTGTGTGTGTGTGTGTGTGTGTGTGTGTGTGTGTGTGTGTGAATGGCCATTATTTGTTATTTGTATAACTTACTAGTGTATCTAAGTATGTCAAGAGCACTATTAGGGCAAGAGAGAGTGTGAGAAACAGATACGGCTACGTTTCTGCACGTGTATGGGTGTGTGTATTTAGTCATTTCCTCTAGACTGGTGTGTGCCCATGACTGACCCACGTCATTCACCGGGAGCCCGGCAGGCATAGTGCGTCTCTCCTTCCCAAACAAAAGCACATTGTCCATTTTCCTGTAAGTGAAGGAAAAACCTTCCCCCCTACCCAGCTGGTTGTTCATTGTCTCGAGTGAGAACACCTGTAATGGTATTTTTAAAAAAGCGTATGAAAAAGCGCATGACTATAGGAACGTTTCTAAGAAGTATTGAGAGTATCTAAATATAATGCTGAAACAATGGAGAGACAATGGCAGAATGGAATCACTCTTTTTGTCAGTGCTTGAAACATCCTGTACAGCTGCGTAGACTTTTGTTAGATAGTGGATGGAGCTGGAGTCACAAATGTGGTGTGAATGTCCAATCCAACATTTCCCTGAGGCAACGACTGTGATAAACCCTATTGGTTTGTTGGGGCTCTGCACATTGCTGAGTGGTCTATTCACTGATAGTGGAAGATAAGGCCGTGCAGTTTGACCAGTGATTAAGTGCCTCTCCATTCTATACCCTCAGCGCGATCCCTGTGTTTATTTTAGAAGGCTCTCTCCCTGCTCCCCTCAGGATGAAAAAGCCCTGTGACTAAGACAGGCTGGTCTGGGAGATAAGCTCTGGATGGATGTCTCTCTCTCTCTTCCTTCTCTTCTCTTCTCTCTATACCTTATCCTCTCCTCCCTCTCTTCTCTTCTCTTCTCTCTATACCTTATCCTCTCCTCCCTCTCTTCTCTTCTCTTCTCTCTATACCTTAAACTCTTCTCACTCTCTTCTCTTCTCTCTATACCTTATACTCTTCTCCCTCTCTTCTCTACTCTTCTTTTCTGTATATACCTTATCCTCTCCTCCTTATCTTCTCTTCTCTTCTCTTCTCTCTATACCTTATCCTCTCCTCACTTTTTTCTCTACTATTCTCTTCTCTTTATACCTTATCCTCTTCTCCCACCCTGTTTCTTCTCTAATCATTGCTTTTAGCTTTTTTCTTCATGTTTTCTCATTTTTTCGGTTATGATATTTAGGTTGTTCCTAAACCATTAAGTCCCTGCTACACTTTCTTTACTGTCTAACATGCATTTTTAAGTCAATTCTTTGCTATTGATCCAAAAGGCCAAAACCAAATCATGGATGAATCAGGAATATGCTGGGTTTGGAAAGCTTTAGATCACCCCCTAAATACAATGCTTCACAACCCTAGCTCTGGACTTAGAGAGGCCTTGCCTAGGGATTGACAGGTCTATTCTTAGAGGTCTGATGTATCTGAGTTTTCAATTAACCCCTTCTCTTCATTGAATCCCTCATGTTCATCTGACTAAGGGAACCAGCCAAGTCATTCACCATTTCAAATAAGTGCAAAGTGCATTTGCCTACACAAGTCTTCAAGTTAAAATTATAATTTCGTAATGTTTTTCCTACCTTGTAAACTGTGATGGGAATGTCAATGATGATGTAGATGAGATCTCCTAAAGCTAAGCTGGCAATGAGAGCGTTAGGCCCGTTCCTCATACTTTTGTTTTGGTAGATGATCCTCAGGAGTGTCGCATTTCCGACAATCCCTACGACGAACACGGCACAAGAAATCACTGTGTTGATGTACCTGAAGCAGGAGGTGATGGATGTCATGACAACTGTACAGGCAGGAGGAGGCACCCGCCGCTTGGGGCCATTATTCTGGACAGAGCTTTGGTTGTGTTGGTGGCCGGGTGGTGTGGTAGAGATTGAGCCCAGGACCAGGGGGTCTCGGAGCTCTTGAGTTTCTGTATCATTCATCAGGCACATTCCACTGCTTGCCATGGCAGCCATTAGTAGCAACACATGTAAGGTCAGGGAGCCCATCGCCCTACACATTCCACACCCTGATTCCCAGATAAGATGACAAAGTCTCCAATACGTCCACTGATTGAGAGGGGAGCTGCAAAAGGAAAATATCATGACGTTAAACCTCAGGAGATATCATCTTTGGCATTGGCATCTGCCTTCTTCTATGTACAGGACATGCTGAATATAATCACATGACTGAATATCAAAAAGTATTCATATAGAGAACACAAAGTTATTAAAGTAAACAACTGGAACCATAATTGAAAGTTTGACAGCATCGGAAGAGCAACTGCTTCCTTTTAAACAACAAAAAGGATTTAGAGAAGAGCCACAGATGGAGGATGCCAGAGCTGATTACCGTCAAGGAACAGAACAAGACGGCTCCTCTCTCATCAACACTCACACTACCCATCAACGGTGGCAGCCCTGCTAATACCATGCAACTCTATGTTGGAACTTTGTTTTTCTCGCATGTTGTTTTGACAATACACCCCTTGCGTGACTTTCATCACTGCGGTTTCTGTTGCTGGGCATTCCATTCTGTTTCTAATTTACAGATTGAAGCAAGAGGTTCCCACATACAAAGGAACATTGCAACATAAAAGACTCAACTTTCTGACGTGGCTCAGGGGGCATTTTAAGCCTGTTTCCTCAAAACGACATATTAATGACAAAAACATGAATTTAACAAAGTTATGGTTGGAATGGTTGTATGCCTCCAGTTATCTTTATTCCGTTACCAACAGTCCATAAAGTAGTGTGAATTAACTAGAAAAAGCTAAAAAAACAAAAAACTAATCAAGTTTCAATGGGACTCTTTATTTATTATGGTTGTTTAACTTTGTTTTGAGCATTGTGCTTCAAACTTTCATAAATCACAAAAGTGAAACAGAATTAGACAAAGCTAAATAAACAACACTTCAAACATTCTTATACATCTAATGTATTCAAAGTCACCCTAAAGATCCACTACATAGCCACATACCATTCTGATATCTACCAGAAACCACATTTTGAAGTCGAGACACATATTCCTGTTTAAATTTCCTGCCACCACCTGGTATACAAAACCTATTTAACTGTCAGTCCTTCATGTAGCATCACAGTTTAACTTCAGCTTTGGCATTACTGGGAGCCCTGACAGCATGTAAACGGCTCCATCTATAAATAATAAATGCCTTTTGGTTTTTCACCTACCGCTCCTAAAATGTCTGCCTTCCTCAAGATCCCGTCACTCAGTCAGTCATTCACACACATGCGGGAAACTTTCGGCTCTTGCCCCCAGACATCTGTGTGGCATCACATAAGTAATTAAGCAGATATCAAAGTAGAGAAGGATCCCTTCTGGGCCAACGGAGCTCTCTGTCACGGCAGTCACGGAGAGGTGCTCGCATTCTGTCTCTAGCTTTTCCTGTGGAGAGTTGACTTGTGTGTGTTTGAGTGTGTGTGTGTGTGTGTGTGTGTGTGTGTGTGTGTGTTAGAGCACTTTGACTGGGTGGGAGTGCAAATTTCTACCCCCTCCCCTTTCCTCTCCCTCCACACAGATCCAGCCGGGAGGGAGGCCCCGGAGAGAGCAGCAGTCGGATGAGAGACACAGGCACAGACAGACATAGCACAGAACAGCACATATTCAGACCAACTACAGTACACAGTCCCAAAGTACAACACACAGACATCTCAGAGACACATACAAGCACAGAGACACAAACACTGCAAAGCACAACACACGTACAGTTAAAGATGCAGTTTGTGATTTGGTTTCGCAAAAGGTTGTTGATATTTGAGCTCAACAGTTAATCAAATTACACCCCTCCCATTCTGTGCTGCTGAAGCACTGTGTTGATTGGCTGAGATTATTTATGTCTCGGTCCGAGCCTCTGGGTTTGTTCTCCGTTTACAGCGCCAGGGCTGTGTATGAACACCAGAGGTCTTTACAGAGCCAGGGCTGTGTATGAACACCAGAGGTCTTTACAGAGCCAGAACTGTGTATGAACACCAGAGGTCTTTACAGAGTCAGGACTGTGTATGAACACCAGAGGTCTTTACAGAGCCAGGGCTGTGTATGAACACCAGAGGTCTTTACAGAGCCAGGGCTGTGTATGAACACCAGAGGTCTTTACAGAGCCAGGGCTGTGTATGAACACCAGAGGTCTTTACAGAGCCAGGGCTGTGTATGAACACCAGAGGTCTTTACAGAGCCAGGGCTGTGTATGAACACCAGAGGTCTTTACAGAGCCAGGGCTGTGTATGAACACCAGAGGTCTTTACAGAGTCAGGACTGTGTATGAACACCAGAGTTTTTTTGAGTGTAAACACTAAATGGACAGCTAGACTAGAGGACCGTGAGGAGCAATTCACTGAATCTGACAAAAGGTGTATGGCATTAGAAACATGGACTGTACCTTTAAGTGAAGTACAAGTTACAGTGAAGCACAACTCATCAGATATCAGGGGAAATAGTGAGTCAAAGCATGTCACAAAAAAAGCATACACACAGCTCCAAGGCAGAGCCGAGAAAGCACAGAGTATGGATTCAGAACAGACAAAGACACAGCGGAACACAGAGGCAGCAGACACCTAAAACTGCTCATAAAACAGCCCAGAGTACAAGTGCAGTACACCTACTGTTTGTTTCTTTAACTATCCAGAGCCCAAAGCCTCAACACACACACACACACACACACACACACACACACACACACACACACACGCGCACGCGCACACACACACACACACACACACACACACACACACACACACACACACACACACACACACACACACACACACACACACACACACACACACACACACACACACACACACACACACACACACACACACACACACACACACACACACACACACACACACACACACACACACACACACACACACACACACACACACACACACACACACACACCATTTCATTATGGGCATTTGGAGGTATATTTTATCCACACTAGCTGCATTATTTTGATCATGCCTGTTTTCCTTCCCCAACAGACAACACAGATTGCGGTGGATCACACTTGCCCGATGTTGTTGCTCTGTAGGCGAAGAGCAGCTATTGGTGGGTAGGATGCTCCCATAGACACAGCTGAGGGTCATTTATCTTGATACAAACGTCAGGGTTGCATAGTACGCCTCAAGTCCCCTGCACCATGCCTTGGGTCATGTTAGCATGTGATGGGAGGATTTCCTGAGATCCACAGTAAATCAATGAAAAAGGAGTCAGACTGTTACACAAAGATACCAGGTTTCTTATAGAGACAGATTATACAGGTTGCAGGGAGCAAGCAGACAGTGCAGGCATGCACAGATTCTCAGAGCTCTAGAGTGCCTTGCTGATGGCATCAACATCCATTACTGAGACCACATGTCTATACTTAGCCAGTTTCCTGCTCTCTAGCAGGGCATTGATAATGGGCCCATTTGCTATCGGCAGGTCGGGCCGACGTGACGCCCTTCACATCAGCAAAGCGCTGAGACAGCACCTGCCACGGGTAAACAACCCCAATCTACTCTCCCGAGGCTTGAGATTGGCCAAGTACACAACAGGAGGAAAAAACACACTAATTGTTGACGGTCAGGAAGAAGGGTTGCTACATGTTTTTTTTTTTTCTGTGCAGACTTTGCATAATCAGTTCAAAAAACAAAGGTTCAAAATGAAAGCAGATGTTGTTATAGCTGTTCGATGGTTTGCAAGTTTAAGACATTCATGTACATTTTTTATATTTATATTGAAAACGAGTATTTTAAGACTTTTAAGACTTTAAGACGGTATAATTTGTGAATCTCATGGATAGAGCTTTGTTTTTCATATTTAGTTGAGATACATTCAGGTTAAGTGTAGTGAGATCTTAAACAACAGCAAAACAACCCCCCCCCCCCCCCCCTTCTCACACACACACACACACACACACACACACAGTCTCTCAATATTCTATTGAAGAGTGAAGTTTATATCCCTTGGCAGGCCTAGGTTGCCTGCATTTTCCAGAATATTCTTTGTTTCCTGTGAAGCTGATGTTGTTCCAGTCCGTCTCGCTTTGCCCGTCCTGGCACTGACCACTCATCGCCCCAAGGGAGTTATTATTTTGGAATAGGTCACACACCAATAATCAGTTTTACTGCTCCACCCCACAATCCTTTATTTAGTCAGAACAGTTTCTGACTAACAGTCTCAGCTTTACTCCTTCTACTAAACTTCATTCTATTATTGGTACGATAAAAATGACAAAAAATTGCATGGATCAAAATGTACCCCATCTTTGCACACAAAAATACTACAGTCCTTTTTATGAAACAAACTGAATAAAAGGGGTTATGCTGCTAAGATACTAATAAAAACATTCCAATAAACCTTAATGTTTCTAAGATACTATTAAAAAAAAATCAATAAACCTTTTTATTTGCCCCAACAACCACTCTTAATAGGCGTGCTTCCTCCTTAATATAAATTGTGACTTAATTGGGTAATGCTAATATTTACTACCATTTAAAGTTTAAAGAATTGTGTTTTTTTAATTGAAGGCATAAATATATCATAGCTGCTGAATAAGTCATGGTCAACTGTGGCAGATATTTTATTCATTAGGATGTGATTTGCTGACGGGATCTTTTTTTTTTCCAAATCTAAACTCCCATAAGTCAGCCAGCAGTTTTGGTGGTGTCGCAACTTTGAGGGGTTCCAGTTGGAGTCTTTGTTAATCAACGCATTAATATATAAAATGATGAAACCTTTACCTGGTCCCTGTTGTTTTGGGCTTTCATGTTGTTGTGTTGTTGTTGTTTGGATCTTCATCTCGTATTAATGCCATTCTCTCTGAACTCAAAGATGGCAGCCTGCCTAGTAATTCATATGCTTGTTCTCTGATGGCATCTGTCGAAATGTGCTCCCTGCATATTGGTACATACCCTGTGGGAAAAAGCAAACCCAGGCCTCTGACTGAGTGGGATGTAAGCGTTTTCTTAACTGGGGCACTTGCTCCAAAAAAGGCGGAAAAAAGGAAAAAAGAAGTTAAAGGCCAGTGCTGTTGTCACTCAGGCAATAGCTGTCACAGCGAGGCAGACAGAATTGCCCCCATGCACACAGTCTCTCAGAAAATGTACTGGATCATCTTTATGTGTTACAGATGGTTTGCGAACAAAGGAACAAAGGAACCTTTTTTTGGGGGGGGGTATTATTATTCAGTAAATGAGGATGATAACTCACAGAAATACACATCGAGCGAGTTACTCATGATTCAATATGGGAAATATTCTTTACTGAACAAAAAGAAGATGAGTTTTGCTGAGGAAATGTAATGAAATTCGACAGGATTTGGGGACTGCAGCAGCCTATGCTTTAAATACTGTGATAGTGAGGGACGCATGAGAGACGAGTGAGGAGATTCCCTCTCCCTATCATTTCTTGTTCTTCTACTGAAGCTGCCTCTTCAGTCCCCCGCCCCCCCCCCCCCCCCCCCCCCAGCCGGTCCCTCCTCCCCAGACACATATCATCCTCGGGGGGTGCATAATGGATAAGCCAGCAGAGGCCCAGCCTATGCTGTGTATTCCAGGAAGCCATTCATTTTTAGTCATCCCGCCCCAACACCAACACCAAGGGGTCATAGGGGTCCTGAGAAGTGTTGCAGTCTTCCTTCCTGATAGCTCTTTAAAAGGCTATCCCTTATGCTATGCAAAGAGTTGATAAAGTTGTGCCAAACTGCCACAGGTCCTGGATGCTTCCAATAAAGAAAAAGAAAAAAGAAAAGGCTTTTCCTTCCATGGACAGAACATTATTTTTAATCGATGATGATTTTCACAACTGTTGACACACAAAACTGAACTTTTTCAATGAATTTGAATTTCAATGGCTGTTAACTGTTGCTGACTACTAGGTTTAAAGCTTAACAGGACAGGACAGAACACAATTACCCCTAACTTCTCACGTTATTTCTGTGTATTAGACCACACACTTACCAGTGCATTTGCAATGTCATAACCAGAAGCTTATACCTGATCAATAATTAAAACCATTACCCAAAAGAAAAGTGAAACTAAACTTTTGTGTGATGAAAAACTGAAACTGGATAGCTAATCCAAAGCAAAGGTTGACTAAGACATCAGTAAACACTATGTTAACACCCTACTAAATCAAAAATGACTGACTTTTAAAGTAAATTATTAACATAAACCTAAAGAAATGTTATATTTCAATGTATATAAAAGCACCATCTGATAAAAGTCTGCTTGTGAAGTTTACTTGAGACCAACGTTTGGGCATAGAACGTGAACATCGAGTTCCTGTCAATCTCAGACTTGTCAGCCGGGTCAGTCATGGCAGACGGAGCCGCACAGGAGGATCCACTCTGGCAGCACCTCCAGCCCTCCCTGTGTCAGGTCAGAACACACAGCTAACCCAGTGATAAGAAGGAAGCCCCCAGTCTACACAACCTCCAGCTAAGTCAGTCTGGGAAACATGAGTAAGAGCAGCGTCACACACCTCTCCTGGCTGGATGTCTCAAGACATGCTGAGTGCAGTTGACTACATTCCAAGCTGTCTGGTAAACTCATTCATCTCACAATCTTGTGAAAACATACAGTAGTGTCTGTCCATGTTATATTAAAGAAATCAATTAAACATCCATAATAATATGAGTAAATACATTGTGATTAGACATGGATAGCTCACTTTCTGTTGATGCTGAATAACTATTACATTTCCCTTAATGGATGTTTAACATATGTAACACCTGAAAACGCAGTTACCTTACTAGTAGCCTTTTGAAAGCTGTTCTTAAATGCCCTGTGGGCGTTTTAGGGAAAGAATAACAGATATTTGCTGTCAGGCCTTGGTGCTGATTGGTCGACTTGGGCAGATCATTGTGAAACATCTGTGGCTAATTAGAGAATGGCGTGCAAGCCGTCAGCGCAGCCGCTGGCCAGTACGAGCCGAATGAAAAAAAAAAGATCACTACTGACCAGAGAGAAAAAGCAACAGTGGAAACAAGAAAGAGTGTTGGGAGGAAGCCTTTGAATGTAGCCAACTGTCCAATTGCATCCATCTGCCAGATAAACGCAGCCTTTGTGTGCTATCGTTAGCTGCTGGCAGTCAATGAGCCAGGTAGGAGATGAAAGAGAGTCAGAGCAGACTGGCTATGTGGAGGATGTGGGCGCTCTACAGACATGCACTTTGCAGGAGACTCCGGGAAGCTGAGGCGTGATTTCTAACATGTTTGTTTGTTTCATTGAAGGTTGCAACCAAGGCTGCTCTATGATTGTACATGAATAAGATGGTACGGTCAAATGTGTGTGAACTGTGTCTGTCTTCTTTAAATCTCAACATTGTCCTGAATTTGTCTAGTTTTCATAGGCTTTTGTGTTACCGATGGTTACAGATTTTTCAGAAGGAGTTGAGGTTTTGGAATGTATTTGGATGTAGATCATCTAATCATAAACCAGTAGGAGATTATTTATCTAGCCGGAGGTGGCCAGATGTTAAGAACAAGCCTGTCTTCGCCTCTTACATGGCTGCTGGTAGTCACATAAGTAGCTAATGAGTCTAATCATGTAGCGAAGCCTTCAGCCCCCATTTACTTAAGCATCTCGTAGTTCTAAACTATGGTTTCCCTCTCTCAGTGACACACACACCCACATGTACACACTTGCCTCACTTGAGTGTAGTTCACAGATGTTTCCCATGTGAAATAGAATCTCACTGCCTGGTGTTTTTCCACTTCAAGAACATTTTATTCTCTATTTTCTCTTTCTTTTTTTCTGGGCCTTGATTGCAAACAGTGCAGCGCTACGCTTTGATGTGCACCACATGGCCCATTAGTACACAGTCATTAGTCTCCTGCTGTGAAAGCCTTGAATAAGGCTTTATCAACCCCTGCTCTTTTTATTGGTGCCTTTCACATATATGAGTTTCTTAACTATTGGTATAATTCAATAATATAAGAGTCACATCCAAGAGTCTGGGTCCATGGGTTTGTTGTTTAGTTTTTATATAGTTTGCAGACGGATTTGAATAAGAATCCAGAAATAACACTTAACCCAAATTCAGACATTCTCTTTGAAATGCATCAGTGCATGTTCCATGCTATTTCTGCTGGCGTAGCAGTTTGGCATGTTCAGCGCTTTGAAGGAAATTGCTGGACTCCAGTAAAAACAGGAGCGGTACCTGTATCTGGTTACTGGGATTAATGGATTTGGGATTAATGGTCTGTAGTTATGAGTCTCTCAGTTTAGCACGAGATTATTATTATTTTGTTTTGTGTGGGTGTGTGTGTGTGTGTGTGTGTGTGTGTGTGTGTGTGTGTGTGTGCGTGCGTGTGCGTGCGTGTGCGTGCGTGTGCGTGTGCGTGTGCGTGTGCGTGTGCGTGTGTGTGTCAGAGGTTCCGCTAGAGAAAAATGTTGAGTTTTCATTTGCCGGACATTTTAATAATAAGCCAGACAAATATCTATTTCTGCTTCTAAATTAGCCTATTGAAGAAAACTGACGGCATGCGTAGCTTAAATAATAACATAATCAGGTAGTTTAGAATTCAACATGTTTATTTGCCTAAGTTTACAATGGAAAAAAAACATTAATGTCTGATGCGCGTCAATAAGTGGCCTTTAATCGCAACCTGCTGTGGCGTTAAATTGAGCGCTGCAACATGGTCATTGCTCTGACTATGTTCAATGAGAGCAGTGATTCTAAAATTATTCGACCCTCGGCTTTTTCTCTGGTGAAGCTGTTCGAACATCTAGGGCTTCAGGTATTCAGTGTGTTTGGAAAGTTCACGTTCTACATGAACAAGTTCAGTTCATAGTTCATAATTCAAAGTTCACAGCTCCAAAGAAATTACTTGTTCAGTTTGTTTTTTCAATATGCTGCGAGCTATAATTTTTCAAAATCTCTAGGCTATCTGTCTGCAACACCGCTCTCGGCTCCTCAACTTCGGCGCGCTCACGCACGGGCATAGACAGTATAATGAAATTACTGTAAACGCGTTCAGACGCAACACTGCAGGTAGCCTATTACAGGTTCATCCTCGTCAGACGGTTTACCCTCATCAGTTGCGTTTGGCCTCTGAAAAAAGCTGTTAAGGCTAGTCTGCTTGGCCATGTTTGATCCTTCTCACTCAGTTCGCTCGTTGTTTGAAACCGACGGTTTGCGCTTTATTTAAAATGCAGCATGCGTGTTGTTTAATAACTTTCTAACGGCAGATTAGCCTGTTCCTTTAAAACATAATAAGGGCAGTGCACGTTTGCTTTATAGGCCTAAATATTAGGATTGTTGTCGAATTGAGATTGTTTTTGCGAGACAGGATTTTTAAGAGATCAGACAATTTGACCGGTGAGCTGTAATATTTTCGGACATTTCAATTTTTCTCCGGACAAAGACCGGCAATTACCGGACAACGGAAATGCTGGTGTGTGTGTGTGTGTGTGTGTGTGTGTGTGTGTGTGTGTGTGTGTTTCTGTGTATGTGTCTCTGTGTGTGTGTCAGTGTGGGTATTTGATGTAGAGGATGGGGATGGTGTCAAAGGTGATGACACGGTGCTCGTCTGGGAATGATTATGGCAATGATTTGAATCTTGTGCAAGTATGTACAAATATCTCCCAAAAATCTCTACTAACAAGTCATTGAAATGTCATGGAATATATGCCATTAAATAGTTAATATAATGTTGTTGAACATTTTCATAATTTCATTGGCATGACACATGAAAAATGAGATAAGCTTACACTTATTCATCTGTTGACCCTTGAACTTTTGATTGTCGAGGTCATGAACTCTTAGTAAGTGGGGGTAGAGTTCATTTTGAATGATTTGAAATCCATAGTGTCAAGTTACACAATGTAACAAAATGCCCCTAATTATTACTGCTTTCATATATGAAAGAACAAACAACTTAAAATCATTTTCTTCTTTCTTTATTCATAAACACCTTGAAAGAAGACACCACTAGCCTGAAGGCTGTTTATATGCTAAACGTATTATATAGCTGTAATAATTTGCTGTGTTCAAAAAAACACACAACCTGCACGGCCTATACGGCTAAAAATGGGAAAAAAATGGATTTAT
>NC_137923.1:31388052-31393052 GCF_963457725.1 Sprattus sprattus | reverse complement strand
CTACAGCTAAGGAGTTGACAACAAACATCAAGACCTCCTCTAATCAGAGCACTGGTTTCAGTTACGGGACAAAAGCCAAGGGCACTTGGGAGCACCGCCAGTGTGTGTCCTTCAATAATAAATCAGCCAGCCTTGTTCAGGGACAAGGGGACCGGGCGGACCCTCAAATACATCAGCCTCTAATGGAAAACCACCTACTGTATGGCTGCCATACAACTCTGCACACATGCACTCTCAGAGGCTGGGGGCTGGATTACTGTGCGTACCCTGTGATTCGAGGTCGTGGGTTTGTATATTTATATATTTATTCATATATGGCAGCATTGTTTTTCCAAGGCAGTGATTCCCAGTAAGGAAACCTGATCCCAGGGAAGGGTTCCAAGTAAAACAACTTCCAACCTGTGGGGAACAGTTGGCCCCAACTCCAAATGGACAGACCCCCCAGGAGACCCGAGGCTGTGATTTAATTACGCTGTGAAAACACCATGATGAGCTCACGGGGGAGGCCGCTGGTGACTGGACATCTGAAGGGTATTGGAGCTCAAGCTATATTATGTTCAAATGTGATGCATAAATATTGTATTTATGAGTACTACAAGAGGATTAACATGTATGCACTATTTTCTAAATATTAGAATACTTTTTTCAAGCCGTGAAAATATCAAAAACTTGAAACCAAGTCTGATTCTAAAGGAAAATCCCATTACCGAGTTGATCTGCTTGCAAATGCGTCTCTCTCTCTCTCTCTCTCTCTCTCTCTCTCTCTCTCTCTCTCTCTCTCTATCTCTTCCTGTGTGTGTGTGTGTGTGTGTGTGTGTGAGTGTGTATGTGTGTGTGTGTGTGTGTGTGTGTGTGTGTGTGTGTGTGTGTGTGTGTGTGTGTGTGTGTGTGTGTGTGTGTGTGTTAGTGTGTGTGTTTGTTCTTGCATGTAAGTAGGCAGCATGTGTATATTCTCCTTCTCCTGTGATCTGTCAGTGCTATTTATGTGCAGGACAGAGGGAGGCAGAGCAGCGGTATGGTGTATGGTACAGCACATAGTCATTTTGATGTGGGGAAGGTCTGGCCTTGTTTACCCCTCTCTTCCCTCTTCTGTTTCTAAGCCTTTGGTCATTCCAGCCAGTGTTCCACTGAAAGGGTAAAAAGTGTGCGTGGGGGAGTGTGTGCGTGAGTCTGTGTGGAATGTGTGTCTATCCTTCTGAACACAAACTAAGTTAGACACACATACACATACACATACACACACACACACACACACGCACACACGTGCACACATCAACATACACTCACTTATTTTCCCACAGATTCTGAAACCTCAGAAACACAATAGATCATTTGTTTTGCACATGAAAGCTAAATATTGACACCTTTCATTTTTAGAGTTGAATTTCGTCAGTAATGAATTACATATGAACATTGTTAGCAGAAGTATAGGTTATTAAGTACTGTACTATTATTGTTAATATTTCTGTGCAATTATTTACAAATTAACATAAATACACTGTTATAATAAATGCATAAAATGCATCACTTTGCTCAGTACTCAATACTTTCTAACATAAAAATATGTTCACCTGTCACCTGTCACCTCCTTCATCATCGATTGTTATTATTTGATTTCATCAATTATTTGATTTCAGTTGAAGCCACTAAAGTAGCACTCTTCTTTACAATTGCTTGTCCCCTTTATCCAAGAAATACATAATTTAAATATATTTTTCATTTTCAATGTCAACAGAGTTGCACACGAGGACTGAAACAGTGTCTGACTGAAGTCTTGTGTCAATAAATTCCTTCAAAAATGTCCAGAAATATCCACATGAACATGCACACAGTCATTGTGCACCCACCTAGAGTGACAGCGTAGGAAAATAGATATGGTGAGAACATGACGACCCACTCCAGGATCTCCACAACCAACGAGGCATACACAGGCTGTATGAAGCCAAGTCTTTGATGTATGGAGCTGAATGTAAACTATGCACTAATGTGTAATGTGCTTTATGTCTCTCTCTCCCTCTCCCTCAGCAGTAATGACTTACTCGAAGTCTGTTTGCTGGAGAACAGCTGCTCTACTCCTCCTCTACAGCAGGCATTCACTCTAAGTGTATCACCATGAGTATTTTTAAGAAGCACTAACTGAGTAAACCTCTCAAGAGCAACAGAGGGGATTGCTGGTTGACCTCTGTGTAATTGCTCGCATTCAACCGACAATTCTTTTTCACAGACTGAGGATTCTGTGGTACTGCAGACATAAGAAAAACATGCCCCTCAGACTGAGTTGATAGGAAGAACATTAAAAGTGAAATGTTGAAGACTCACTGGCCAATGTATGTGGCTAAAGTTATTTGAGAGGCTTAAATGTAGACTGATGAGAGAGAAAGAGGCCAGCCATGGGAGCGCAGTATACCAAAAGAGTGGTGAGAGGCTCAGCTGGCTAGGTGCTAGAGACTGAACCTGGTATGGCCTCCAAAATAAGCACTCGGGTCATTGCTGAGGAATCAACCATTATTAGTGTCGGACAGTCATCCAGATATTATTTAACAAGCCGTGTAATAATTTAAGGCTAGCCTGGCCAATCTCAGCATTATCACAGCTGATTAATATTTGTCATCATAATTGTATTGTGTTCCTTGTTTAGCCTGACAGTGGTTTAGGTTCATACATTAGATGCAGACAAAAATAATTCCCTTCAGGACGAAACAACACCCTTCGCTGCGCGTCGGGGTGTTGTTCGCCCCGTCGGGAATTATTTTTGGAGAATGACCTCCGGACCATACATTATCCGTTACTTAATGACTGTTAAGTGCAGTGTACTAGAAAGATGCAAAGTGTCTCTTGAAGTGGCAACCATGTTTACATAACAAACATTCAGGCATTACTGTCCCATCTTCTATTTGTCCATGTTCTGTCTGAAAGACAACAAAAGACTATTTTGTGTGTTTAATTGTTTTATCTGGCTCCATTCAATATTAAAAATGCCTACTCTCACGTAAAGATGCATTTAATCTACTAAGGGATTTAACATTTAAAAGGTTGAAATGTTCCCAAACTATCGTTGGCAAGCACTCAGTATAATGAAGGGGAAAAACACATTAAAAAACTGAAGAAACGGAAAAAGATCAGCAAACAGAACTGGATTGTTATTTAAATACTCGTCTTTTGATTTGAAATGTAAGACTCTGACTGCATCAGTGTTTGAGTGTAATATAGCCTGGAGATAATGGACTCGATGAGAATGGGAACACTAAGTGATTGAAGAAAACACTACACATTTTTTAAATGTGTGAACCCGTTAGACCACTTAACCTAAAATATGACATTAATGTTGGCTGTTCCAGGGATACAGTCTGGTTTAAGACTCTGATTCTGTGCAAATGAAGATGTTAGAGAGACAGTGACTGGTGGTGAAACCCGGTTGAATCGTCCAGAGGGTGAAGAACACCATGTGAAAACCGTAACCTCTGTGAACGCGCAGGGCCTCTGCTCTCTGGCTCTGTGCCTGGGTTTGTCAAGTACTGCATACTTGCTGGGCCAAATACATTACTGAGCTCTACATCGCCAGGCAAAGTTTAAAATGAAATAGTAAATGACTGATTTCTGTCCGTTTCTCTCACTATACATTAATTGAAAAGAGCGGTGCCTGTCTCACTGTAAGCAATAGTAAGTTACAGGACAGTTCCGAGGTTCATAACTTGTCAAACTGAGCGAGTAGTTTACTAAATAAAAACATCTTGGGTCTTATTCTCTTCTAAGTGTCCATGTCAAAGCATTCGTAGACGTTCCCATAGCGATTGAGGGAAAACGGAGTTAAGACACTAACAAACTGGTTCAGAGCATCGGACACGGTTGAGCTGAAAACAGGTTTTCACTTTGACCATTATGTTATTGTCAGTGAAGCATATCACCACTAGGTGGCAAAGTTGTTTTCTGTAGGCCTACTTTGTGTAGGTGAAGGCTATTTTTGACGTCTTGTTGCCTTCAGAATAGACCTCCCTACGAACCAGAATCAGAAAGAATCTGAACCTTTCTCTTTGTCACACTTTCGGTCAAAGAATGCCTTGCATTTAGATTGTAGGCTATTTATTTTGTTAGGAACATACAAATTAACATGGAAACAAATCAAAAGGGGAAAATAAACTATTTACTCTCGTTGCGTTATTGCGACCTCTGACATTAGATGGCATAAGCCACATCATTCAACATCCTGCTGGAAGTCAATAGAAGTTGAATTGGTTCAGAGAACTAGCTTGCACAACTTTCAGGTAGGCCTCCGCTAAGTTCAGCTAAGTTCACTCAGTCCGTCCGACCAGATGGTGCATGTATTTTGTATTATTCGACTTCGAATATGGCAGTAGCAAAAAGGAAAGATATATATCAAACAAGTGTCGTGTTGGGTATCACAGAGGACTTCTCTGTGAGACAGCCGTGGAGGATAGGTTGGATGATCTGTGTAAGATCTTTGATGCTCGAGATGTATTCAACAAAGAGGCCTGAGACGTTAGCTGGCCTCAGATGAAATGAGGCGTTTGAATCATGTTTGCTTATTTAATTACACGACTGAAATATAGATTAGATTTAGCTATCTTTCAATATACTTGCACCTCCCTCGACAAGGGATACATCTAAAACGCCGTATTATTCATTCATTGGACCGCATCATTTATACCGTCTAATCAACATATAGGGAATATAGTGACAAAAAAAACTAAACATTATAACCGTACATCAACTCACATCAACGTTCTATGATGAAATCAGCGAAGTCCAAGTAGAACCCATTATTCCTGTTGTAAACTCATTAGTCCTGAGCCAAAAAATAAACTTGTTGAGCGATTCTAGACCACATAAAAGTAAGATAGACATCGTAACGCCGTATTCTAACAATGTCGTAAGGTAGGAGGTAGTAGGCCTAGTCATCTTTTTATATATATACACTGTACATTTGTCACATTTGAAATAAGTTAAAAAAAAATAGTAAACTAAGAGTGGATCCATGCTCA